>NC_141732.1:45892078-46045648 GCF_971803275.1 Cyanistes caeruleus | reverse complement strand
AGAAAGAAAGAAAGAAAGAAAGAAAGAAAGAAAGAAAGGGAGTGAATGGACATTACATGCATATAGGACACGGGTATGTGTTTTTGTGTATGATTGTTGGGAGGAAAGGGTTGAAACGGAAAGATTTGGTGAGGAGAGAATATTTGAATAGTTTCCTCATGGAGCCCTTTGATAGATCAGGGCAGGAAGCAGATCCCACCCCCACCCATTCCAGGGTACTAGGATGAACTAACCCTAACAGAGCCTGTGTCTCTGCTGCCCGGTATTGTTAGCAAGGCAGTGAAATAAATCTACTCTTTGTATTTCAGATGTAGCTTGGTGGTTGCCCTGGTTACCTGTATGCGTCGATTCATACTATGAGTAACTTCAGTTACAAAAGGTAAGGCTATAAATCTCCTGTGCTCATTTAATTTCATGACGGTCTGTGCTCAGCTCTGCTGCTCGGGAATTATTTCATATCACCTAGGCTGTGTGTGAAACAGCATATGTTGCAAATCCACCAGCTCAGCGTAGAGAACTCACTGGGCTCTCTTAAATGTTGTTCACTGAGGTCCTCTTACACAACTACTGCTTGTAAATTTGAATGCTTGCACTTCGGCAGCTGCCATTTTTACCTGTCTACTTTGATTAATTACTTTGAAAATAGTTTCTGGGCTCAGAAGACCTGTGGTACACAACTTTTAAGAGAAGGCTGCAAATACCTCAACATGACCACATTTGCTTGTCTGCTCACCATGCTCTTTGGTCTCAGTTTCAGAGAAAATCTTTTCCCTATCTCATGATAAGAACCTATGTAGAAGTTCAAAGCAACTTTCCACAGCTGTTTATGTTACATTTCTGTACTTTGTTGTAGTCTGAGTAATGATTTTCAAAGCATGAAACCTTTTTCCCTTGATTACCCCACTATTTTTCAGAGACTTCTGCCATTTGTGCTCGTGTGTTTCTCCTTTTTGCCTGAGGGATTTTTAAACACTTTTTTGGTCCTCCCCAGCCTTGTATCACTTTGGATGCCACATATGTCTGAGCTAAACCAAGAGTCCTTAGGGTTGTGTTTATCTTACTGTATCTTACTATCTGTTCAGCAAAGTACATTTAATGGAAAAGCTGAATTGCTTTGAATGCAACTACGCAGTGGCTGTAAGTATTTGGGAGATCTGCCTGCATCTGAGACATATGTGACACATAGCAACAGCTATGAGATATGAGGTAACTTTATCCTTTTGAAAACTCGGGGTAATTCCCTGTGCACCTACACTACTTCCATCTTCCTCCATACATGAGGAGATGTTTATACAGAACTTGTATTCTACATCTAAGCAAGGCAGAAGATAGGATGAGAAAATCTGGAAGCTGCATAAAGCATTACATTGATTAAAGACCTGAAAATGTTCTATAGTCATGCTTTATGAGCAATTAGCCAATTGTTCAGTTGTGCACCTTAATGTGAAAATGCATTCGTAGAACTTTGATGTTTAAATATTTAAGAATTAATAATCATCGCAGGCCTTTTTTTTTTGTTTTTAAAATGCCAAGGTATATTTGTTGTAGTTTACTGTAGCTTGTTTGCAAAACTTTCCTTGGAAAGCAAGCTTGTTTATGCAGCTTAAATTGCTTATCTCTTTATTTCTAGACTTGTATTGACTTAACTTTCAAATAAACAAAAATCCCTTTAAATGCATGAAATAAATAAAACAAAAAATGACCAACCAAAAGAAAAAAAAGAAAAATCTTGATTTGCTCCTCAATTAAGAATTTGTTTGCCCAGGTGCAGCCTGGAGTGAATTTTTACAGTGGAGATATAAACTGCTGAAAGTTTAGTTTTTTAAATGGAAATGCTGACAGACCTTTAGCTGCATTGATGTTTATGAAAGCAAATGAAAAATAAAAGTAGTAATACAAATCTCTAACTCTTTTAAATCATATGTATTCCCCTGTCCTCCAGAAGTGGTGTTGTGCATATTGTAGCAGCTACAGTAATATGACTATAACATAAAGCTCAATAAACCTAGAAAGCAAAAGGTTGATTCATTTTTGAAACACTATCAGTGGGAGAAAGTCTCTTAATGCCTCAATTACCTTTTTCATTCACTAACAAGAACTATTTGCCTCATGCAAAGTAGGAAGAATTGTTACTGTTCCTTGACCAATGTGTTCCTGTGTCTTGCTGAGCAGACCGAAAGGTTAAATCAAAACCCATTGGACAGCATGGGAAGGCTTTCCTTGGCATTTTATGTGGCCATCTGAAAACGGCATTGCTCATTATGCATGTAGCTTGCTACCAGTTTGGTCTGACAGGATTAGCTGGAGGAGGAAGCATTCTGGCCACCTTACCCACCTCTCTTGAGCACAGGACTGAAATCTCAAGCCATCCTTTCATGAAGTCCAGCAGGAGCTGTCTCTGCCTGGTGACTCAGCTTCTTTGAAGAACAGCAGAGGAGCACAGCTATGTAATGAATATACACAGGATCATGCATCTGAGAAGAGCTGCTCTAGAAGTGTCCATGTCTAGGAGAAGCCTAGGAGGACTGTAGTCCTTGTTCCACTTACTAGGTCCTGCTGTGCACCAGCATGGCAAACAGGATTCTGGGCTGGCTGGCTGCCCTTTTCCCTCATCACAATTCCTGGAAAAATTATTTAAATAACCAGACCTTCCCTTCATGTGTATGCTTCCTTCTTGACAACACTGAGGGGAGGTAAGGAGTTTCATGCTATTTGCTTTTGTAGTTTTTAATTCTTTTTTTCAACATTTTCCATCTGATTCTGCAAATCCCAAATTCCATGAGTGTTTATTTTGACAGATTTATTTCCCTTTAGTTTAGAAGATTATTAATTCCTTGCTGTGATACAGAAAATAAACCTGCTTGTACTGACTTTAGTAAACTTCATTCTTACTACTTTGCTTCACATATTTCATTGCCATTATGTATGCAAAATACTTAGCTACTCAAAACATGTTTACAGGTCTTTTTCTTCTCATAATAGCCAAATCAACAGCAAAAGCTTCATGGTTTAAATGTACTGACCAAAGAACTCTGGCTGTAGAAATATGTACAATATAGTAACTTCATCACAGAGGCTCAGGATTTTCACCTAAGCAGAGATTTCTACCTCTCCAGTTATTTTGTGTAAAGGTGGGCAAGACACACTTTCTGGCTCTGTACTATCAAGTGCCCTTGACCTAATGATGATATTGATTTTCCACTACTGTCCTTATTTCTATTGGTCCATGAGGACACACCATGCTAGTTGTCTCTTTCAGCTATTATTTGTGATCTATATGATAACTGTGTGGAGGAAGCCCTTTAAAGAAGAGCAGAATTCAAATAAATGTTCATGTGCAGGTAACAATAGACACCCAAGGAGAAGGGGATATGTGTACATCTCTTCTGCAGTGTTAAGGAAATTATTTCAATACATTACACAGTCACTTCATCTCTTTGTGTATTTAGGAATAGATTTTCATTTGTGCTAAGTCTCCTCTATACTTTGACAAGGAGTAGAGGGACATTTAAATGAGTACATACTTTATGAACAGAGGTGAAAAGGATCTTATCATAAATAAGGATAAGACTTAGGGTAGTGTTTAATTCAGTGTGAGAAGATGCTACATAAGACAGCTATATGAATATATGCTCCGTTAGCTGTGTAGCTGACAAAGCTGATGGCAGAAATTAGGCCATTTTGAACGTTCACTTACTCTGCAATCACTGATCATGTGAACAAAGCTTGCATGGTTTCTAGTAATGTCAAAAGTAATAAATACAGTGGGGCAGAAATTTGGCTGCCATAAATGGCCATGTCTCTTTATTGAAGCCATGTATTGTAGCCACTTAATAGCCCATTTAAGAATGACACTTACCTAGACTTTCTAGTATTTATAGAAAAAGCCTATTAGGAACAACATTTACTGATGACTTGGATGTGGGGATTGAGTGGACCCTCAGTCAATTTTCAGATGACACCAAGTTAGGTGGGAGTGTTGACCTGCTTGAGGCGAGGGAATTTCTACAGAAAAACCTTGACAGGCTCGATCAATAGGCTGAGGAACAGCTGCCTGAGGTTTCACAAGGCAAAGTGATAGGTCCTGCATGCGGGTCACAACCACCCTTGCAGTGCAACAGTGGGTGGAGCGGCTGGTGACCTGTTTGGCAGAAAGGGTCTTGGGGGTGCTGGTTGACAGCTGGCTGAACATGAATCAGTATGTCCAGGTGGCCAAAGTGGCCAAGAAGGCCAATGGCATCCTGGCCTGTATCAAGAATAGTGTGGCCAGCAGGAGCAGGGCAGTCACTGTCCCTCTTCATTTCGCACTGGGAAAGCCACACCTTGAATCTTGTGTTCACTTCTGGGCTCCTCACTTTAAAAAGGATGTTGAGGTGCTGGAGAGTGTCCAGAGAACGACAACAAGGCTTGTGAAAGGACTAGAAAGCATGTCATACAAGGAATGGCTGAGGGATCTGGGCTTGTTTAGTCTGGAGAAGAGGAGGCTTAGGGGGTACCTCAGCATTCTCCACAACTGCCTGAAAGGGGGGGTTCTCCTCTACTGTGCCTGCAGTGAGAGGACCAGAGGAAATGGCCTTAGGCTGAAACTAAAGAAAGATTCAGATTAGATACAAGGAACAAGTTTTTCACTGTTGGGGTGGTATGGAATTGGAATAGTTTGCCTAGGGAGATGATGGGGTCACCATCCTTAGAGCTGCTCAAGAGAAGTCTGGATCTGTTGCTGGGTGATGTGGTTTAGTGGTTAAAAGATTGGTGTGATAATGCTGGGTGGCTGGTTTGACTCAATGATCTTGGAGATCTATTCTAACTTCGATGATTCAATGATTCTCTGATTTTTGAGGGCAGTACCTCAGGGAGTTGCAATATGCTGAAGTGAAGGGTCCTTTTTGCAGTTATTGTATGTCAGTTATCTTTTTTTTTAGCCTAATGAAATATGCTGCGGTAGTCTAACCTCTGAAGAAGCCACATTTTAAAAGTAAATGAGATTTTTAAGACCTGTAATTTATGGTGCATGGTGCCATACTATGACAGTAGGAACTTTAGATGCAAAAATAATCTAGTAGTATTTTCATTGTGTTAATTGGTTCTGCCTCTACTTACTCTTTCACCTAGCAATGCTGTTCTGCTTCTTGGATACCAGCAAATGCCTGTGAATGGCCCTTTACTCTGCTGTGCAGGAGGGTGAGCTTGCTCAGGGGCAGTTCAGTAAAAGCCCCTTAAATTATCAAATTTAATTTGTTTTGAAATAGCCCCTATATAGGCTCTGAGTACATTAAATAGAAATTAAGTGGAACTTTATTCCCTGTAACATATACAAATATGTTTCTAGAGTGAGATGCGGAGGGATGCTGTGGATGCTGTATGAATCATGTATTCCTCAGAAATTCAGAAATGCTTTGAAGTCCTGTAATTAGTTTCCTGGCATTTGTAGCATCCTGATAGTGTTGCAAAATCTTGGCCCTACGTATAACAATAATTTTTCTGTGAAGGAACTGAATCTTTATGATGATTTGGACAATTTTATCACTTGTATTTGGAGCAAAAAGCCTTATTGTGCACATGTGTTCTTTGGCACCTTTTGTTTTATTGAGTAATTCTTCTGACTACACATATGCTTGAAGTGGTTGATTAGCTGAATATTGGCAGCTTTTTATATGATTTTCAGTAGTCATGCAAATACTGGGATTTTCCTTTCTGGCACCAGTATGAACTGCACACTGCCAATATGCTTAACTTCATGTGTCTCTGTGTTGTACTGAAATGATGAGTTTTAATTTGTAAGTATTGATGACTATTTAGATGTGCCATACACTGTAACAACACTTTAATTGCCTGTTTTATCCATTAGGTTTGTATTTTCCATTTTCTCTAGTGACCTCTAATATGCTCTATATCTTCAGAAACAAATGATTTTGCAGAAAGCAAATTAAGAAAACACTGATTCTACTTTATTTTT
Source organism: Cyanistes caeruleus (assembly GCF_971803275.1). Taxonomy (NCBI): domain Eukaryota; kingdom Metazoa; phylum Chordata; class Aves; order Passeriformes; family Paridae; genus Cyanistes; species Cyanistes caeruleus. The sequence goes on along the minus strand of NC_141732.1, from coordinate 46,039,692 downwards.
AACAAAATTTTATACTCTGTTATGTATTTTTAAACACACCTATATAATTTTATTGCTAAAATGGCAACATTTCCTCCTGCTCTCAACATTGGTGTAGGTTAATGGAGTGACTTGACCCTCTCTGAATGCCAGGCACCTACCAAGCCACTTTGTCACTCCCCTCCATGGCTGGACAGGGGAAGGAGAATATAACAAAGGGTTCATCAGTTGAGACAAGGATAGAGAGAGACTACTCATCGAATACTGTCACAGGCAGAACAGGCTGAAATTAGAAGTATTGAGTTTATTACCTAAAAATTGGAGCAGGATAATGAGAAGTAAAAACAGACCTTAAAAACACTTCCTCCCCCTTACCCTCCTTCCCAGGTCTTCCTCCTCCCCTCAGTGATGTGGAGAGACAGAGGATGGGGATGAGGATCAGCTCATTACATGTTCTTCCCGTGTCTGCTTGGGGAGAGGAGTCCTTTCCCAGCTCCAGTGTGGTGTCCCTCCCACAGCAGAAAGTTCCCCATGAACTTCTCCAGCCCATGGGCAACAGTTCCCCATGAGCTGCTCCAATGCAGGTCACTGTTCATGGGCTGCTATCCTTCAAGGACAGGCTGCTGCAGTGTGGGTCCCCCATGGGGTCACAAGTCTGACAAAGAAACCTGCTCCAGCATGGGCTCCTCTCTATGGGCCTGCAGATCCCTGCCTGGCTGGAGCCTGCTCCATCACTGGCCTCCCATGGGGTCACAGCCTCTTTCAGGCATCCACCTGCTCCAGTGTGGGGCTCCTTCATGGGCACAACTGCTTCACCACAGTCCTCTACAGGCTGCAGGGGAATCTCAGCTCCAGCACCTGGAGCACCTCCTGCCCTTCCTGCACTGACCGTGGTGTCTGCAGAGTTGTTCCTCTCACGTGTGCTCATTCTGCTCTTCTCTAGCCACAATTACAGCTGTCCAAGATATTTTTTTTTAGTTCTTCTTAAATATGTTATCACAGAGATATTGGCCCAGCCTTAGCCAGCAGTGAGTCTCCCTTTGAGACAATTGGCTCTAAAGGACACAGAGGAAGCTTCCAGCAGCTTCTCACAGAAGCCCTCCCTGTAGCTCTGCCCTGCTACTGAAGCTTGTCTGTGCAAATCCAATACACAGTTAACTACCTGGATTCACACATGCTAGTGGGGAAATTCTACAGAACATATCCAATGTCTTGTCAAATCTGCAGTCTGTCATTTCATACAATTTTGTCCATAGAAAGTCTCTCCAGAAAGTCTCTCTCTCCAATACTTATCAGTGCATTTTAATAAAGGATTCGCATAAGTGATACAGGTGTGACTCTGTGATAATCTGAAGTTCACTAATCTTATGTCACAGAGGTGAAGGAACATGGCAAATGAGATACTTTACAAGTATGTTTATTGTGACTTGAGAACAGAATTGGAAAACTGACCCATTTAGTTGCTTTCACTCGCCAATAAATACCTTTATTTCCACAACACCTCAATATATCAGTATCTCTGATTCTCACTGATATTTATTAAATGACTGAAATCAAATTTAACAGTGGCAGTTCCCGATGTTAGCAGACAGGTGCTGCTACATTCCTGCTGCTTAGCAATCAGCTACATGCTGCAACATTAAATTCAGACCTCTTAAAACACGGGGTTCAATTCCAATATTATTTACCTTTCCTTTTCCACTTCACTTTCTTATTTTGTCCATTCCCAACACCTTTTATGCAGATTTTCTGCTATGATTTTCTTTTTAACATGTCTTTCCTTCTTGAGCTTGTCCAGAAAGCTGCTCAGTGAAATCTCCCCTTAATAACCATATTTTGACTGCTGAGGAGAAAAATAACTAAGGCAATCAAACAACCCATTTTTCTATTTATTTTACTATCCTACTGTTCTACTAATGAATAAAAAGGGAAAGGAAATGTTTTAGAAGACTAGTGTGAGTGAATGAGCTCCGTTGATAGGAAAATGTGACAGCGAATGCAGGAACAAGCTAGGTGGTGTTGAACGATTATGGAGTGAATGAAGCATAATAAATAAGGAGTTATAACTCAAAAGAATATGAACAAAAGACATTGCATTAGTCACCAAATTCATTGGTTTGTATTCTTTCCATATTTTACATATTTTAATTTGATTTCTTTGAAGCAGGAGCTCTTGAGTTTTGATATCTGAGAAACAGCCCATGATTTGAGACCTGGTCATCCTAAGTCCCTTAATTCTAAAAGATGTGAGAATTCCATCCATAAGGTCATCACTATCCTATCTGAAACAGTAAGTGTAGTGGACTCCATATGCTTTAGGCAGTCTTACCTCACCGCTGTGCATAACTAGTGGCTGCTTTTCATTATTGTCTTGTCCAAAGGAAGGGAACTTTTGGCTGCTGTTGTACCTCTAGAAACTATATTTTGGTTAAAAGTGTTTTTTTAAACATTGATAAGAAATGTGCAAAAGAATTCGGAGAGGGAGCTGAGACTGGCAGATCCCATTCAATCCTGAAAAAATGCAGTTCTTGCTAATTCCTCACATCTACTCAGAATCAGTGTAACAGCAGATTAACTCTCTAACACCATGGACATTTGTTTTACTTCTCAGTTTATTACAGCACTTGTAGATGTTCTCTGTTAGACATTTGCAATGTTTTACTTCAATCTGTTCTGCCCCAGAGACTTCTGAAGTAATTTGAGAAACCATCCAACTCACTCAAAGAAAGCATATCAGGACCAGCTCTTTGAGGTTCCCTCAGGAGTTAATAAAATGTATGTCTGTATTTGCATTTATAATACACTGTGTCTGTGTGCCAATATTAGGTACAGAATATACAAACAACAGTATGTATAACTGATTAGATATCAACAGTATGTATTACTGATTACATATATGCTTAAAGCCCAGCTGGAGAAAATGTTGATATATGTATGCTAATGTTATGCTCTAAAATCACCATTTCCATCAGTTATGTCAAATCCACTGACTCCTTTTTTTGCCTTTACAGGAAAGGTTACTTGGGATGCTGGTGACAAAAATGATGTAAATGGTCTTCAATGCATAGAGAGGCAGATTTTACTTAATTTCTGGAATGTGCTTTGACTCATGGAAGATGCTTGCTGAAGCCAAAAGTGCTTATCTCAGGGATGGCTCTTACTTCTTGCTGAGGTATTGGATAATGCTTTTGGAAGACACCTGACAGTATCATCATCTTGACTGCATTTAACCACAAATTCACCAAGACACCTCCATCCATGAGGAGAGTCTGATAAAAGTTCTTTTACTCTCTCTGTCTCCTGAAACAGAAGAAATTAACTCAATGTAGTTTCACATAGTCTGCAATTTCCTTTATTGTCTTATTCAATGTTTCCTCCCAGGTGAATATGACTGCAACTTGCCATGCCTCATCAGCTATGTTGCTAATGTGAAGTCAAATAGCCTTAGAATCTGTGATATGGCCCACACCTATCCCCAGCTGTCTTAAGCCTGGAGACTTTGGTCACATATGGATCCTGTTAGGTTTTATATCTAAAAAACATAGATTTGTACAAATGCAAAGATATAAAAGCAGGTGTGGGCTGTGTTGTACCTGTGAATTACCTGGGCACATGTGGACAGTGCTGGTCATATAGTGCTACCGTGCCTAGTGTGAGTTGTGAGTAATTTCACTACTTACTTCACACTTCATATGAGCCTAAATATTTCCCACTGAATGTATTTCTTTAAATTAAATATCAGATCAAACCATTAACACTAATAAGAGAAAAAGCAGCTATTCCCAGTTTCCAACCAATCCTGAGTTTAGAGATGTTTTTTTTAATCAGAAAACCTTGAAAAGCCAGACATGAAAATGAGCATCTTCCTCACCAGACTAACAAATGTGTGAAATTTCATAGAAATCCATTCTCACAGTTTCATTATGCAGAGGATTAATGTTTAATGCTGGCAGGCTGCAGGTCCACACTAATAAGAAAAGCCACAAAAGGCTATTGTAAAGGGGATGAAAATTTCATCAAACATTCCAAGAACATCTAAAAGGTTTACAGAGTAAAAAGTTAGCTAGAAGAGGTTCTATTTGTGTTCAAGCAATTTCCTTGATGTAAAATGAGATTTTAATAGTACTATGGTTTCTGTGTCCATATTGTTACTTTTTTCTTTCATCGTCTTTGACCTTGATCACACAGCTGTAAGAATTTGAATTTTCTTTGACCTGCATAATGCAAAGCATCTTATTTTTGTTTTCTTCCTTCTCAGATAGACATGAATATCCAGGTTGTGTTTAACAATATGTGATATTGATTGAAAGAGTAGACAGTCAACCAAATATCAGTGATGACTGTAAATATTTGAAGTAAAAAATAAATTATTCGTATTTCTATTGGAAATCAGTTGCAGACATCTTCTACAAACGCTCTTCTCCAGAAGTTTGCCACAGTATGAGCAAACCCCCATCCCCCCCCCCCCCCCCCCCAATATAGAACAGAGTTTGAAACTGATTGGAAGGAGCTTCTTTTAGAAGCTTGAGCAGATAGTTCCATAAAACTGTTGTCAGTAGGTTTTTTTTGCCAGACTGATTTTCTCATTCTTAATTTATGCAACAATGCTATAAGGAGTCGAGATGAAAAATCTTCTCTATAGGGGATTTTCTGTTTGGTTCAATATGACCAGAATTTCACTTAGGATGTACAGCTTCCTACTCAATGCTAACAAAATACCATGTTCTTGGTCTATAATAATTTGAAAAATAGTGTGGATATAAATATAGAAGGAAGAAATCTAACATTGTAAAAGTTAATAAGAAAAGAAAAAAGTTTTAAAAGTAACTAATTTGAACAACAAAAAGATTCCTTCTAGAACTATTAGTGAGAAGTTTTGTCAAAAGTCTATTCATTATCAAGTTCTAGATGAAGTAATCTAGTAGGTTTTTATGGTCTTTTTGTGCAGTTATGAATGGTCCTCCATCTACTTTTCAAGATATATCAGAAAAGAAAAGATTAGCTGAGATTTTTACCTATAAAAGCCTACAGAAATCATATTGGAAGGACAATCTCAGAAAAAATATTTCAGACTTGATGGTTACCTGCTCAGTGCTGAGTCTGAGTCTGAGTTTCAGTCTGAGTTCTTAGACTCCAGGATGGATTTCCAACATGTATTTTTTTTTCCTCTTACACAGTCAATCATGGCCACACTGATTTCTTAAAAGCAATTTTATCCTCCTTTTGCAAAGTTTAGTAATCCCATCTGGAACTGAATCCCTGGAACCCAATGATCAATTGTCTGGGCTGAGGAGGGCTTTGCAATGCTTTCTTCACTGGATCAGCTGAGACTCCCTGAACTGTTCTGATGAATTCTTATTATTCTTTTGGGTAGCGGTCCTGCATGAGAGCTCCCACATATGCACAATCCATCCATTGCTATTGATTCATTTAAGCTATCTACAACAGAAACATGCACAAATAGGCAAGAGAAAAGTTCATCTTTTAGGTACATCATAGGTATATGGCTATTTCCATATCTTCAGGACATATATTTGAAATTCACTAGGGTCTCACTTCGTGCAGTTTGGTCAGACATGCAGCCTGAGCTGTCTGGATGGCTGGAATTTCCACCCAGGATAATAATCATTACATGTAAGTGTATAAATGATGAGCATCAGCTGACCTATGCACAGTTGATAGGGAAATCTTCCAAATTCCAAAATTTTCCTGAAGAGTCCTGTAGCATCTAGAAAACATTTTCACAGAATTACAGAATATACTGAGTTGGAAGGCACCCACAAGGATCATGGGGTCCACCTCCTGGCCCTGCACCATCCCCAGGAGTCACACTGTGTGCCTGAGAGGATTTTCCAAACACTTCTTGGACGCCTTGTCAAAAAGGAAGCTGGAAGTGGAGTCCATTACCATGTCTTACGTCTGCTCTCACACCTCTGCAGTAACTGATTGGAACTCTCCTGGATGACCTGGAGGCTTGATGACAGCACACAAGCACAACCCTGACATCCAGTTAGAACAGAGTTGTGTCTTGAATTTCCTCTTTAAATGACACCTTACATGATGATCCTTCAATATTTACCTGAGAAAAAGATTTATTAATTTTAATAAACTTTATTTCTTATATTAAAGCTTTGTGAGCAACAAATTGTTCCTCAAATCTTCATACGGTTGTGCATGGAAGTCAGCAAGAATGTAGTATGAAATGTCAATAAGTCTCTAAAATCTAAATTATACTCCAAACTCCATCTGTCACTATTTTCAGCCAATCTAGTCCCACAAAAACATTTCAACTTTATGTATGAATATCCATACATTGTTCATGATGTGTATTTTTAATGTGTAGTGAAAGTGTACTTATAAGAAAGAATAGGAAAAAAAAAAGAAAAGCAAAGAAAACGTATCAGAAAAACAGCCAGAAATAAGAAAAACATTGGGAACAAGTAGCAGCTTCAATCACTACTGAGAGAGGTTTGTCTGAGAGAAGATGTTTTTGAACTCTTCTGTCTGAAAGGCTTTGCATAGAGAGAAAAGAAATTCTCTTCCTTGATGGATTCCTTGATATTCAGAGAAGTTTAATTTTTTTAACCCCAGTAATTAATAACTTTAGTCAAGAAAGACAGACTCTTTTCCCTAGATCTAGGGCTTTATCTTGATATGGCACAAAAACTTGAAGAGAGCTAAATATGGCCACAGGTGATGAACTGAAGAAACACTGTGTTGAGCATTGCTGTTACTTTGGGAACCATTAGAGTTACAAATGAGTTTTAAGAAGTTAATTTATCCTTTCAGTTTCAATAAAAGAGCAGCATCTAATTCAGGAGTGATTTTATTCTGATAACAAAGATGATCACTAACCAGCATTGTGCTTTATGAATGATAGAGAAAATACATGCTTCCGTAACTGATTATCTTTAGTAAAAATCCAATGCCAAAAGCTGATAACGAATCCCTCAAATTTTTTCACTTTGTTGCTTTTTGAAAACAGCACTGTGCTTTCATTTGACAACCCTCCACATCCCACATCCCCAGCCCACCAATTTTATTGATTGTTTGTCTAGTACACTTGTTCAAAATCACCTGGAAACTGAACCAAAAACTGAAAAATTTTGATGTAGTTGTTCAGTGGGTTTTTGTGTTTGTTTGGCTTTTTTTGTTTGGTTTTGGTTTTGGTGGTTTTTTTTTTATTTTTTCTTTAATTTGCAAAAAATGCTTGGAAAAAATGTAAGGGGGAAAAAAAAGCCCAGCTAGAAAGATTTAAAACCATTGCTGACACTTTGGCTGTATTCATACTACTATCTCTGAGATTCTAAACAGCAGCTATGGTACTTTGTTGGTGTAGTGTGTGCACTGAAATCTCCATTAAAATATACTCTGTCAGGCACCCTCACAAATATCAATGTGATTAAGTCAGTGTGCTAACTTTATTTTCCCTTCCTGGGATTCCTTAGTGTTTATTCTCAGTATCTTTTAGTGTATTTCCTTGCATTTCTTCCCTTCCTCAAAATGCACAGTTCCTGTTCTTTTGCAACAACTAGATGTTCAAAAGCTCTTGAAGGCAGAGGACTGACAGGAAAAAAATTAATGATTTTTTTTAAAGTATAAAACCAGATCATAGTTTTAGAAATTTGAATTGAGCTTGCTAATAATTTTAGTACCTAAGAGCCTAGAAAAATCTTAGTTTTCTGAAAATTAATGATTCGATTGTAACTAAATATTCAGCTTAGAGTCAGTGGAAACTTTTTCTACAATTATGATGGATACTGGCATCCAAGTGTATGGATCACTCTTAGTTCCCCTCCTTAAAAGGGGCTTAAACATCTAGTATTGTTTTCACAATAGTCCTCCCCTGTAGGGCTTTTGGCACTATTAAGAATTCACTATGAGAAATATTTATAATATATAGTAAACACTGACTATGCCTGAAAGTAGGGATAGGATAGCTGAAGATGGGAGGCATAACACTCAATTATAAAGCATTGCATAAAACCAAAAAGTTGATAACCTTTCATTTGAAAACAAAAAGCTCTAGTGCTGAGTGCAATATATTTTATGGATAAAATTTGTCACTATAGTTACAATACAAAGAAATTAAATACACTGTAGGTGAGAAGTGTTATCTAGCAAAGTCTGAGCTGGAGGTAGAGGACACTCTCAGCCTGATTAATACCATAGGATAATTCACTAATGGATGCTCTTTACCCAAAGAAATCCCAGCCTGAATTTTCATTTCAAACCTAAATAGATCTCATATACTTTTGTGTTCAGCTCAGAAATAGGCAACAAAAACAGTAAGAAGGGTAAAATGAAATGTCAGAATTCTTCTCAGGAGGTGTTATCTCTCAACTGTAAGTTTCAAGATTTTATTTGGTCTGTGTGTGTTCTACTTGTTCAAATGTGCGTGGTTGTGTGACCCCTTTGTGTAACAGCCATATTGATGTTTCAGAATCAGTTGTGAAAGTTAATGTTGGAGTTTCAGGTGGTGTGTACTGCTCATACTCATTTCCACAGAAATGTGTATCATGCCAAGATTTCTATGGCAGTATCACCAACGAGGTTTTCCTGTGAAAGAAACAGGGGCTACCACACTCTGATGTACCAATACATGTAGAACATGTGTGGAGTGTAGATGAAGTGGACTCCGTAACTACGGATTTGGAGAATCATTTGCATTGTGTTTTATTCAGAGCATACATACAAGACAGAGAATCAAAGTCAATTCTAGAAATACAATCTGATTTTTAGCCTGGAAGAAATATTCCTGACAGACAAAAAGAATTAATTTTAAATAAAAATGTTGTGTTGAGATTTACAAATTTAATGAAAAGCCTTTCACTTTTCTTTTCAATATGGGGTTCTCCATAGGGCTCAGCCATTCATTCATTCATTCTTCCATATCTCCGCATATCTGACATACTAGCCTTTTATTGGATTAGGGATTTATATAATTTCCCATTATTTCTTCTTTGTAAAGGTCTCTGTTATATCCTTAGTGTTCATCCAATTTAAGTTTTTTTTCTTTTAATGTGATTTGGGTAACTTTCAGTTTATTATTATCTTATTGTAAACATCAGAAAATTTTTAGGAAGTCTTTTAAAAAGAAGGTTTCTTTGCAATATTATTAAGGATTCACTTTACTGGTCTTAGTAAAATTTCTGGTCTAGATGGAGACCTGTGTACTGTAATTCTGAAATGAAAGCATTAGTCCAATCTCTGAAAAGAAAAAAAGAAGAAAGAAGCTCAACCCCACAGTCATGAAATTTCCTCTCCTTTTTTTGTCACCTATAAATTTTTTATTTTCATGCATTTCCAGTGTAGAAATGTAAATTGTAGGCAGGGGCCAGTAGACATTCTGATGGCACACTGTGAAAGCTGGCTTCTAGAATCCCTTAAGACTGGGATGAAAGTGGGACCTTTTAAATGCACCAAGTACTCACAATAGCTTTATTACCGCATTGCTACTTCACTCTGTAGATTGTATGAAGGCCTAGAGACTAATTTCAGCAACAGCCACAATTTACTAGCTATAGTAGCCCTCAGATGAATAGTTTCTTGTAAAATCAGTGGCAGCTTTATCCTGCTGGAGCACAAATAAATCAGCTCTTATTATTCCACATTCATTTAATCTTGGGACATTAGTCAGTGAGACCTTTCTGCAGCCTAATAAACAGCAGCAGCAGCAGTTTTTCTTTATGAGAGTAGTTGTTCATCCTAAATTAGAGCCGACATTAGGGGAAGACAGAAACTTTTGCAGCATGATTTAAAGATATACAATATGAGACTATAACAGTGTGTGAAAACTGCACCCATGTGTATAAATAGAGCAGGGTCATAATTTTGCTATATGTGGGTTACTTTAGAACATGTAGGTTATTTTATCTTGAAAACATGCATTTTGTTGTGGCAAAGTAATATTCATATTGTCTGGTGGTTTCAGTGGATTTAGCAGTGGCTACTAATAGTGTACCATTTTTACCATGTGCAGGAGTAAGAGTAAAGACACTGATTAAAAAAGATTAAATAACAGTACATTATTATTTCCATCTCAAACTCCATAACAAAAAAAAAAAATAAAAATCTCTGCATTCATTGTTACAAAAAATATTTGACTTACAATGTTCAGTGTTTTTTTGTGAAATGAACAGCATCTGGATTATTGAATGTACACTCTCCCAGTGACTGCCATATGTGAAAAATAATGGATGTTGTTCTTTCTGAAAGCTTTTATTTTCAACTATTTTGACAATTTTATTTTTATGGATATCACTGTTGGTCTATTCTATAATTTACAATATAAAAATTCACAATTCTGCTTTCAAGACAGTAAGCCATTTGCCTGAAAGCTGTACAAGAGCTTCCAACCTCTTCACAGTATCTGTGAGGACATTCTAGGGCTTCACCTGTTGCAAACTGCAGTTTCAGTTAAATTTCTTGGGATTAGGTATTTGCTTGAATGATAATTTCAGAGTGAAATTCCAGAGTTGTGGGGTGACTCAGAGTCACATGGCTTGGGGTGAGTTCCTTTGAATTAAGACTTTTGAAAAATGTTAGCATTTAATTTTTTATTTTTTTTTCTGGTAAGTGCACTTTGTCTATAGCACCACAACAGCATGCAAATTACTATTATTGTTATTTATTGGATCTTAGTCCATTACTAAGAATCTTCCTGTTGAAAAATGGTGTCTCTTGAAGTACTTATTTTATGTCAGTTTGGATCTTTAAGTAGGAAAAGTAGAGCATGAGTCTTTGCCTATTGGAAGTGCTTTATATACATCATAAGTTCCTCTGCTTTTAGCTGACAGTTTTCAGTTCCACTGTTATATGAACTATCTATTATAGGTGCATAAACATATATGCAGACCCACAGACAAATGGATGCATACACATTCCTCCAATGTTATCATCAGCTATAGTCAGAAATTTTACAATACTGTAAGTGTATTGCTATTTCTTCAAGTTTTCCATATAATCTGGATACTGTCTTCTATTTTTCAAAATGGATTTTGCTGTAGGTCTCAACTTGGTTTTATTCTGTTAGATTACTGGTATAAAAGTAGAGAGTGAACTGCTACCCTTCATAGTCACTACTATCTTGTTGCCTTGTGATATAGTTTGTTTGTTTATGTGTTTATGTGTTTATTTATTTATTTATTTATAATGTCCCTGTAGGTTCTTCTTTCTTTTTGTGCCACTGATAAATAACAAAAAAATTAAATTAAATATAATAAGAGAACTGCTTTTTGGGTTAATTTTCTGTTTGTGACTGAATCTTACTTAGAAAAATATAATTGCTGCCAAATATCTAGATGAGTCTTTTAATGAAAATTGCAGCTTTCATGCTTGCCAACAGTGCCACAAAGACAGAGTACCTGGAGCAAAACCATAATTTAGTACTTCCACTCATTTCTACCAAAGAGAAAGCATAACTAATGCCTCTGTTTCTATAGTGTTGACATACAATATGGGGTGGTATTGATGTAAAATATCTTCTGTCCAAAATACTACCAGCTACCAAGCTACTACTCTCATGCAGTCAATATTTTTCAGGATTTTAAATTTCCTTTCTTTTTCATACACTGTTAACCTCATAAAAGACCAGAAAAAGAGATGGTATTTTTACTTATGAATATTCTTTGAATAATCTTGAGTCAACAAAGAGAGAAACGTGACAGCTCTGTCTTTTAGTAAAACCCACCTACACTCTACTTTTGGTGTTTATATTCAAGATTCTTTTTTGCTGCCTCAAAAATAATTTTTCCTCTTTTACAAGAGATGTCCCACATAAGCGCTGCCTGCAGAATATGTTTGACTGGAAACTCAAAAAGTGTAGCAGAAAACTGAGGGTTTCTTCTCCAGACCAACACTGCTGTTTTTTGCAAAGGCACTGAGGGCAGAGTTCCCTCAGCCTTTTTTGAAAACTGAGTGACCTTCCAGTATCACTCAGTCTATTACAGTCCAAGCAATCTACTACAGTCCAAGAAAAATACTATGTCTGACTACAATTGGCTAATGTTATCAGGGTTTCTTTGTGTAAATCAGCACCCCTGAATTTAAAGGATCTGGTTTTAAATTAATGTGGCTAGGCATATGCACTCTTCTATTCATAGCTCCAATATAGCCCTTTAAACTGCAAGTCTAAATCCTTTTGAATATACCTCATGGTGTATCATAACACAGGCTGCTTAGTGATAAGTGAACCACCTGCCTGGAGTAGCTGATATGCTGAAGAATAGCTGGTGCTTGATGTCCTTCCTGCTGCAACAGGAAAGACCAAGAAACAGGTTAGCAACCTAATGCAGTTGTTATCTAGTATTGCAGTGCATGTTTGAAACACAGACTGAGTCATAGACTGAAAAACATCCTCACCCTCTAGGGAAGTGTTGTAGAGAAATGTCCTTGCACAGCTGAAAAAAGATTGGTCCTGCATTTTGTGACTCCAACGACTTTAAAGATCTGATGCCATTTACTTTACTGACCTGTAAAACCTAGATCAGTATCTAACACTGTCCTTAACAGGTGCTTTCTGAAGTGGCTAGCAGCAACCTGCTTTGGAAAGAGAGAACTGAGGTAGATTGGTCAGCTGGCCACAGTCAAGAGATGGATTTCAGTCCACCAATGCAAAGAGGGAAAACTGGAAAATGCTTTTGAGGCTTTTTTTGCCTATGTTCTCTCCAGCTCATTTTAATTCTGTCTGTGGAAAAGAACAGTGTCTTATGACATCCAGGGTTAAACGTACAGCATGATATGAGGATTAGTTGCATTCTCCTCCCCATACAAGTAATGAGTTGTTCAGCTCAATGCCTGCATACTGTGCTGAACATTTACCCCCAGGGTCTCAAGTATCAGCAAGGAAGGAGGGAGAGAGCTCCGGCAACTTCTTCAGCTTGAGAGATCCCAGGACAGGATAATGGAAAATGGCAAATATTGCACCTGATAGAGAGTAAAGCTCAGGACTGAAATAGCAGGGGGATTGCAGTTAAGGATTAAGTCACGTTGACAGAGTAGGCAGAACATACTGTGCCCTGCTCCAGCCACTTTTAAGTTGTGACCCTCCACTCTTGTCTGTTGGTCAAGGGAAAAAATGCCTGATGTCATGGTAGAGTAAACAAATTAGGTGAGCCCAGTTTTCAGCACTCATTTACATTTGCATTGCTCACCAGGGAACCCTCCACGGGCAAAGCAAGGCTCTGATTTGCACACTCAGATTTTGCCTTTATATTCTGCATTGGCTCATCACATGCAAATGTATGCATTCAGTTGCGTGCAGCAAGGTTTGGAAATCATTCCTCTGGTTTGAAGGAAGAAAAAGAGAATAATAATCACACCACCACTACCCTCCCCCGCTCCCTCTCACCCCCCAGCCTATTGTCAACAAATTTCAATTCATCACTGTTGATTTTGCTGAAACCTACTTTGGAATGTTACAGCTTGGATTGATGTTATCCAATGCCATTTTTATCAGGGTTTCACTGTGCAATACAGAGTATTCAGGGAAGTCACTGCAGGCTGCTGGTGCCCATGATTGCTTCTGACATGTACAGCTGAAAGGACTCTTATTCAAAGAATGATCTTCTTTTTTCGACTGTATTGAGTTGGGACTGATTTTGATAGCCAGTTTCAGTCAAGAATCATAAAGTTATTGCACATTTAAGACCGTCAGTATGAGAATCATTCTCTGTCTCTCTCTCTCTCCCTCTCACTGTTCTTTCCCCTCCCTTTCTCTCTCTCATCATTTCACAGGACTGCAAGGTTACAGAAAGGTCTAATCAATTGTCAAACTCTCCTTTATCTCTGAGAAGGTGGTAAAAAAATCTAACTGCCCTGCTGTAGGGGGTTCTTCTGACTACACAGCACCCTTTTTCACATACAATGCTACCATGATTAATGTCCTCCCACCTCAGACCTTGTTAAAACCTGTTCTTTAAAGCAGGCTGGTGCACCACAGTGAGAGCAAGAGCAAGGTTGCATAAATCAACGTGTTCTCACAGCCCCCAGGATATCCATTATAGATGCCAGCTGGATGACTGGAAGATAGAGAAAAATGAATATTGTATCCTGTGGCCTTTTGCCTCTAATGACCACTTTTCAACATTTTTGAAGGCATGATTAAATTTTGATAACTGGGGAAGTCACTCTGAGCAGGCTGAAATAGAGATAAATTGACTGAGGGTCTGACATCCCAGTGGAGAGCAGGCAACTAATTAGTGTGTGAATCTCACTCTGAAAGAGATGTAAAAGGGAGGCTAGTTTAATCAGAGGAGCTGCTGAGGTACAGGAATAGTCAGGGATAATAGCGGCCTAGGTAGAAATCACAGGCTCAATGAGCAGCTTTTTCTGTCTGCTTGATTGGCAGCCACTGACCTAGTGTCCAAAACCTTTGAACTCTTAACAACAGTAACAGCCTTGTCAAGGCAATTTGCTTGCAGCTTTCTGTGACCAGTTATTTCAGCGGTGGACTGGGACACCCTATTTGAAAGGGCACTTTGCTCCTCTGCTGCAGTGGAAGCTGGGCAGAACACTCTCATTATTTTTGATGACTTTACTTTTGAACCCTTTATCTTCTCCCCCACCCCTTGCCACCACCCAGGGCCTCTCTTCCCCAATGCACTCCACACAGTGCATGCATCCCCTCTCCCTGGGGTCCTTGCTATATGGATGAAGTGTCAGATCAATTTAGTTGTTGATTGCAGCAAGGGAAATGGGGGTAGGGAGAAGGAAAGACCCCCACTGCCTAGTCTAACACTGTGATTTTACTGCAGGAAAAGAGCTTCCTTGGTGCCTGAACTGGTAGTGTTTTTGGACATACAAAATACTAAGGTATCTGTGATTCTTTTTGCTGGGTTTGGATGCATCATAGACAACATATTTAATCCATTAAATGAGCTGCTCAGATAGGACCTTCCTTAGCTGGAAATGAAGGATGCCAGTGCAAGAGACAATTAATAAATTTTCTTTCCTGTAATGCTTCCTATTTACCCAGTATACACACGTAGAATTTTGTTTGTGGTAGGAACAGTGTTCTGAACCAAACTGGAGTTTAGGGGAATAAAAATAATCCCCTGAAGCTGCATTAGCTGGTAGAAGTTGATTTTTTTTTTTCTCCCTGTAGGGGAGGAGGGTAGCTGAAGAGAGAGTAAGATTATCGATAGAGCAGAAAGCTTACTGTCTTATTCCATTTGGTAGTGTGAATTAGTGTTGCTCTGAATTATTTTTTTTGCCTGGGGCAGACTAGTTTCTCTTTTTAAACTGATCAGTCCCCCTGGGTCTTGTATTATACCAAGGACCAAGATACCTGATGTGACTGGGTTTTGATGTGACAGCATACCATTTCTGCAAAGCCTTCAGCCAGGATTTTCAAAAAACACAATTTTTCACATGAAAATGAGGGCCAGTTGTTGTAACTTGGTCTGTGTAATTAGTCACCTGCTGTATATTAATGCTTTATTAGTAGATGGTTTATTCTAGTGGTAGCTTGGGGCATGGCTACATGAATAAGGTAAGCTCAGCTACCAATTGATTATGTGCTGGCTACTTCATGGCCCTTGTGTGTGTCCATGCTCTTACCTGCAGTACATGGCTGCAAGTGTCTTTATGCTCACACATCTCTCCACTAAGAACCACATAGATTGCCAAGCATGGACACTTCCTGACACTTTCAAGGCTGTGATGGTATCTCTCTTGCCATTTCTTCCTAAATGAGGGATCTTTTCTTTATCAAAGAAATTATGAAAACACTTTGAGCCCAGTTTGGTTACCTACACCAGTGCTTACAGGCACTGTTGTAGGTAACCAAAATAAATACTTTTCAATTTCTGTGACCTTGTTCTCTATTTATGGAATTTTTCACTGAGGGACACATGAACACAAATTTCTCAGTCTTACAATCTAGAGTAACAGCTTGGAGGTGCTGTCAGAAATATGTGTTTGTATCAACTTCCTTGACATTATCACAAACTTTCTAGGGAGATTAGGCAAACCTTGATCTGTGTCTAATTTTGGATTGCTGGGAAAGCCCTATGGGAGCAAAGGCATGTGAGTATTTTGCAAAGCTATGGTGAAAGTGCTGAGAGTTCTGACTTCCTCTGTCACTACTATCACTACTCAAAACAAATAGGATAAATAAGTGTTCTGTCTAAGGCCATGCATGCGGTCAGGTGCAAGGCAAATGGTTATGGTATGTTAGCTTCCATTCCTAATCAGTTTAGGAATCTTAAAAATAAATAATGGAATCTTCAAACTGCTAGCTAAACCAGGAGGAAATAATTTGACAATTGTTCTCATTAAATAGGAGGTTTAAGATAAAAGCCTGATGACTCAGTTTTGATCTGTTGTAAAGGAGTAACTTACACAAGTCTATAAGAACCCAATGAGATGCACCCCGGAGGGAACTTGCTGATGTAGTTCCCAAGCCACTTGCCAAGATATTTGAAAAGTTGTGGCAGTTGTTTGAAGTCTTAGGGAACTGGAAAAAAGAAAACACTGTACCCATCTTTAAAAGGGGAGAAAAGAGGACCCTGAGAATTGTCAGATTCACTGCTGTGCATGGGGAAGTCATGAAATAGATCATCATAGAAACTATGTTAAGGCACATGGAGGACAGGGAGGTGATTCAGGACAGCCAGCACAGCTTCACCAAGAACAAGTCTTGTGTGACCAACCTAGTGGCCTTCTACAATGGAATGACTTCATCACTGTACAAGGGAAAGTCTACAGGTGTCATTTATGTGGACTTCTGTAGACTTTGACATAGGTTCCACAATATATTTCCCACTAAATTAGACAGAGATGGATTTCACGAAAAAAAAAAAAGTAGTTAGATTACTACCTAGTAGTACTAGGTACTACTATGAAAGTAGTTAGACCTTACCTAGAGGGTAGGGGTCTCAGAGTCATGAAGGACATCAGGGACAAGTGGTGTCCCTCCGGGGTGCATACTGGGACCAGTATTTTTTAATATCTTTATTAATGACATGGACAAAAGGGTCAAGTGCAACCTCAGCAAATTTGTTTATGACAGCAAGCTGAATGACATGGTTGACACACTGAAGGATGGAATGCCATCCAGAGAGACTTGAACAAGCTTGAGGAATGGGCTCACGTAAATCTCATGAGACTTCAAAGGAATCTCAAGACCAAGTGCAAGGTGCTGCATCTGGATCAGGGAAATCCCAGGTACCAACACATGCTGGGGGATGAACAGATTCTGCCAAGAAGGACTTGGGGCTGCTGGTGGAGGAGAGGCTGGACATGACCCAGCCATGGGGACTTCCAGCCCAGAAAGCCAAACGTGTCCTGGGCTGCATCCAGAGCAGCGTGGACAGCAGGGAGAGAGAGGGGATTCTGCCCCTCTGCTCTGCTGAGACCCCACCTGGAACCCTGCATCAAACTCTGGGGCCCAGCACAGGAAGGACATGGAACTGCTGGAGAGAGTCCAGAGGAGGGTCAGCAAGATGATCAGAGGGATGGAGAGCCTCTCCTATGAGAAAAGGCTGAGAGAATGGAGGTTGCTCATCCTGGAGAAGAGATGGCTTTGGGATGTCTGAACTGTGACCTTCCAGTACCTGAAGGGAGCCTACAAGAGAGATTGAGAGAGAATATTTACAAGAGCATGTAGTGACAGGACAAGGGGAGATGGCTTCAAACTGAAAGAGAAAAAGTTTAGATTAGGGAAGAAATTTTTCCTGTGAGTGTGGTGAGGCACTGGAACAGGTTGTTAGGGAAGTTGTGGAAACCTCATCCGTGAAAGTATTCAAGTCTACTATTCACTAGACTGAGCAAGCCAGTCTAGTTAAAGATGTTCCTGTCCATAGCAGGGATCTTCAAGTCACTTCCAACCTGGGCCAGTCTGTGTGTTTATGAGTTTATGACTACTTTATACACTACTTTAGTATTCATAGCAGCAGTCACAGCAATGAAACTAAAAAAAAAAATAAAAAAAAATAAAGAACCCCACCACAACCAGAACAACAATAATTTGTAATATAATTCGTTTTTGCATCAGTACATTGGCTTCTGTGAAAAAGAAGAGACTGGCATGACATATATATGGGAATCTTATACATATATTGCTCATAATCAAACCAAGAATTAACCGATAAGCAACGCAGCTGAAGCACCTAAAAGACAGATGAGACTCATTCTTTGTCGTTGTGTGTATTCCTTATTCAGAGTGAAAACAGACTGAAACACATATGTACCTGCAGCAACAACGATTGCAGGGGGAAACAATGGTTTAGATACAGAGCTAATTGTAACTGTTTTAATATCAGTGGAACATACTAAAAAAATAAGAGTTTCAGCGAATGACCTTTCTTTTTCTACCAGTTTTCTCTACATGATTTCGGACTTTGGTGTCAGATTTGTGGCAAAATGGTTCTGAAGGTAAGAGCAATAAACTGAGACACAATGAATTTGTGTAGGCCAGGGAACAGTGATGACTTAATTGCTACTTTAGTGAAAAGGCTGCATCCATTATGATAAATTATCAAAAATAACACCCACTGTAATTTATCAGAATTTTAGCCATTACTCCATTTAGTAAAAAAATGCATGAGCAATTTTAGCATTAGGATGTTTGGGATAATAAAAGTCAGCAGAGGTAGCTTGAATTTCAGTACAGCAGTGGTAGAGATAGGAGCAGGTGTTTGTCAGCCTTGCCAGTTCTTATGTCTTTAGTTCTGGTGGCTGGAAGACTAAGAAAAAATATACTCTTGTGTCTATTTGAAAGGAAGGAAAAATTAAAATTGTCATGGCTATGGATGAGGCTTTGAGGACAGGAACTTCAGTCCTAACTCTCACATGCTCTTAATAGTTCTGCTTTTTTTTTTTTTTATTTTGTAAACGCAAAACCTTTACAATGCAAAGGTTAAGGCCCTATGAAGGCAGTGCTGGTTGCTCAAGCCAGGTAACTGCAAACTTAAGCTTCGCCAAGGTGTGGGCAATCTCTTTATAGACATAAACCTGTGTGTTTATGTCTATTAGACCTCATCTAACCAAACTCTGGAAGTAGCAGCCTTTACAAACACAGTGCTTTTCAGAAAGCCATTTATGGTATCTGGATTTTTGAAATAACTGCAAGTGATCTTTCTGCATGGCATCCCAGACACACAGGTGAGTCTTGATAGATGCTTCTCAGCAGAGGAGGAAAACCAGAGATGAAACTGATTTTGGCTCCTTTGAAACCTCTGCTTTGACTAACTGAAATGGATGAAATGAGAGTAGTTAGACCTGCCAGTCTAACAGGCACTAATGATCAGCACAACCTGAGAAATTTACTCTGATTGCTTTCAGGAAAGTAGCCATACAAGGTAGGAAACTGAGGCATGCAGAAAATTGCCAAAGATGGAGAGACTTAGAAAATAAAAGTCCAAAGTTGTTAAAGTCAGATGTAGCTGTACAAAGGGCCTTAAACTTTGATTTCACCATGAGTATATGTTATCATGCAAGTATCTCACAATTGCCTTACTCATGCTTTAAGAAAGGATAAGAAAATAGAAATAGCAGGAAAAAAAGCCATGACAGAAAATGGCACTGCTATCTAGGACTTTGACAATATTATAAAACAGAAATTTAAAACAAAGTTTTGCAGTGGTTCTCCCTTGTCCAGGCATTTGCTTCCAGAGTGTAAATATTTACATACATGCATGTGTATATAAACGTGTGTTTATGTGTATATAAACATGTGCATATTCACATAGAGATACACAATTGAAGAAATTAATTACATTTAATAGCAACCAATAGAATGAAGTGCTTTAAAAGGATCATTGCAAATCCTGCCATAATAGCAATTCAGTTAAAAGATACTGTATTTTTCTTAACCCTGCATGCAAAATCTAGTGAAAACATTTCTGAACTGGGAGAAACCATTCTAAAACATCAGGAGAAATTAATGTTTTTTTTAAAATTGTAACAGTGTCTTTCAAATCCTTAACAGGAAAATTATGAATATTTACAGATATGCTTTCATTATATACTGTTATTTTGTAGAAAGAAGTTCAGACTACCTGGGGAGCTTTAAATATACCAGCAAAGATTCAAATCAAAAATAATTGGGACACATGTATCTCAAAAATTAAAACTAAGAGCTTCAAGTGTTTTTTGACATATCTTTTGCAAACACCTAAAAGCAATATGGAGTTAGTCCCAGTTCCTCACTTTTGTATTAATACAGAGAATGATGAAAAACATCTCTATTTCCCTCCATACCAAATTCTAACTTGGAATCTTTTCTTAACTGAAACTTGTGCTAGAATTATTGCAGTTTCTGAATCCTGTTTTCTTGGAGATTTACAGCTACATAGTCTCCGAACTGTATTTGCTGAATTTACTGACTTAACTCTTCTGTGTGATAGGCCAAAACATTTTTTGCAAATGTGATGCTCAATCACCAGGAGAAAAATAGAAGACCTCTTTTAAAATGCTGCAAGGATGAAGATAATTACAGTGCAGAGCTCTTAAACATTTTTCACTGAGTGAATTACATACTAGTTGAAAAACAAAGAGCTAAAGCACAGGGAAATGTGGTGTTGGAAATGTTGTTCAGAGGAAGAAATGTAACAATAATTGGCATTAAAAAAAAAGTGATCCAATACACTTTTATGACATCTCTAGCAGTTGATGAGTGCCTAGTCAAATTTGTGATGTAAATTATGTTTTTATGTGGCACATTCACATTCACACGCATATCTAAAAAATATTCAATAAGTGACTATATCCTTCCAATCTTTTAGGATAAAATCCTTGTGAATAACTTTTAAAGTAAAAAATCAGTGTTGTACCTTGCTTCATATCTTGATCCATCCATACTTGGGGGATATGTGGCACAGGGCTTTTGCAGTCAGATGAGTGTTTTAGTTCAAAAATGCACCTGAGCTATAGTATGCTGGGTGAAAAGTTGAATTGTGACTCACATCAGTTGGATGAGTGTCTGAAGAGGGATCACACTCCTGTGGCATGAGGGAGCATAAACTACTATAGCTTATGTAAAATTGCTATGTTCAGAGTTGATCTTTCCTCAGCTGCAAAGTATGCTATGCACTTTGCCAGATGGTATTGTTAAAGAATAAGGCATAACTTGCAAAATTTGAATTTAGCAATGTATTTCTGGTTGATGCTGAGAAGGTATTTGTCAAAAGAGTTGAACTGCTTTTTTTGATTTTAGCTAGAAATACAGATGTTCAGTTCATGCAATAGCACTTTCTCAAAATACCAGTCAGCTAGGGTGATGGTCATAAAATTTATGTTCTTCAAAGTGAAGGACTGAATGTTACTTCATACTCCCATTTTTTTTTCCTCTATCTATTATAGAGTAATAATGATTTTCTAGTACTCTACAGTGGTATTGTAATAATGTTGTTTTATAAGCATATCTGTTAAAATCCACAAATCCAAGTCAGTAAGAAATATGCTGAGAAGTAATTTATCTTTTTTTTTTTTTTCTTTTTAATTTGGACATCATGAAGCCAAAACTGATTATCCTACAGCCACAGTATTAATCTTTTACTGCCTTTTAAGAGTAATTTTTGTTCCCTTCTTACTTAAGTATTGATAAAAGCAGCTGTCAGAAAAAAAATACCCTATATCTTATGCTCCTTGAGGAAATAACACAGGATTTTTCAAAGCAAAAAACAACATCATCATTTCTTCTGTGGCTAAACAGAACAAGTTTGATACTTTCTGTTCTGAGAATCATTACAATATAAAGCAGATTAAACCCAAGTTTCAAATACTGATAGACAGGAATTTTTACAGGGTTGCCTACCAAGTGTAAACCCTGAAACCCTGAGCAAAATAATTAGTGGAGTTTCCTTGATCTTGGAAATGTGGCAGGAGAGAGAGAGGAATCTGGCTGTGCAAAGTCCTTTTGTCACCATTAAGGGGGTTGTTACTTCTGCTACCCTGAGCATTCCTTAGAAAACAGACAGCTTGATAGTACTGGAGTGTAAGTATTCTTACATCTAATGGTCGAATAAAGACAGATTTAAGCAATTATAATTAAATTCAGAAAGTATAAAGGAAGATCAAATAGCTGTGATGTAAGCCACAATAATATGGGGTTTGCTCAGGTGATCTGAGAATACCAGATATTGAAAGGACACGAAATTCCTTCACATCTAAGGCTGGTTAATTGAAGTCACATAATTAAACATTACAGCTGGCAAGGGGGACAGCAAGTGATACTACTACTGCCATAGAGCTGCAGTGGATATTATTGGTAGCCCTATATAGTTTTGGTTGCTAGAGAATAATAATACATTTGAAGTTATAAATAGGCGCAATCAGATTTTATATCTTGAATTTTCAGTCCTTTGTAGAAATGACTGAAATTAATGAAATCATGGGGTTGAGGGTGATGTCCATGCTACAATACTACTTATCAATCAACATTCATTAGGTCATTATGTAGGTGCTTAATTGACAAGCAGTATTGGAAGTGGTTTGCTTTAAAGTGGTTTGAGTTGGGTTAGGGTTAGGGTTAGGCACAACACTCAAAACATATTTTGTCTTTTTTATGATATACTATAGAATGTTTGGATTGCAGTGGACCTTAAACTTAATTTCATTCCAACCCCCTGCCAACGGCAGAGACATCTTTCACTAGACCAGGTTGCTCAGAATCCCATCCAAACTGGTCTTGAACATTTCCAGGGATGGAGCATCCACAAACCTCACAGGAAAGAATTTCTTCCTAATATATAAGTTAAACGTACCATCTTTCACATAGAAGCCATTTCCCCTTGTCCTGTCTCCATATGCTCTTGTAAATAGTCTCTTTCCATCTCTCTTGTAGGCTCCCTTCAGGTACTGGAAGGCCACAATTCAGACACCCTAAAGCCTTCTCTTCTCCAGGATGAGCAATCTCCATTCTCTCAGCCTTTTCTCATAGGAGAGGTTCTCCATCCCTCTGATCATCTTGTTGACCCTCCTCTGGACTCTCTCCAACAGGTCCATGTCCTTCCTGTGCTGGGCCCCAGAGCTGATGCAGCACTGCAGGTGGGGTCTCAGCAGAGCAGAGCAGAGGGGCAGAATCCCCTCCCTGGCCCTGCTGCCCACGCTGCTCTGGATGCAGCCCAGGACACGTTTGGCTTTTTGAGTTGCCAGTGTACATTGCTGTGTCATGTCCCGCCTCTCATCCAACAGCACCCTGAAATCCTCAGGGCTGCTCTTCATCTGTTCATTCCCCCAGCCTGTATTGCTACAGGGGGTTTCCCCATC
Source organism: Cyanistes caeruleus (assembly GCF_971803275.1). Classification (NCBI taxonomy): domain Eukaryota; kingdom Metazoa; phylum Chordata; class Aves; order Passeriformes; family Paridae; genus Cyanistes; species Cyanistes caeruleus. The sequence continues at coordinate 46,016,499 of NC_141732.1, read as the reverse complement.
CTTGTGCTTGGTCTTGTTAAACCAAGATTTCCATGGGTCCATTCCTAAAGCTTGTTCAGGTCTCTCTGGATGGCATCCTGTCCTTTGGGTGTGGCAACTGTGCCACTCAACTTGGTGTCATCAGCAAATTTGCTGAGGGTGGACTTGATCTTTTCACCTCTGTCATTAATGAAGATACTAAATAACATAAATAATATGGGTCCCCTGAGGGACATCGCTTGATGTCCCTTGGGATGCTGAGCCATTGACCATTACGCTCTGGATGAGTCTCTCCAACCAATTCCTTATTCATTTAACAGTCCACTCATCAAATCTATCTCTTTACAGTTTAGAGAGTTGTTGTAGTGGACTTGTAGATGTAAACATGATTTGGTTCACTTAAATGTTGGACTCGATGACCACTGTGGATTACCTCTAACTGAGAATATTCTGGGATTCTGTGACTTCTCTACCTGTGTTTGCTGTGCTGCTTCAGGTGACGATGAAAAATGAGATTTAGGCAATATAACTACTCAGCAATGTAATGGAGATGGCTCTCTCCCTCCCACTGCCACATGAAAATACTTCTGCAAATAGTTTCCTTCTAGCCAGCTGTTTCAAAAGGAAGAAACTGAAGAAAGTAAAATGGTGTTTCTTCTGAAAATATGCACTTGCCTTCTTCTTTATCTTCTCAAGAAAGAAGACAAAGTATTTTTTTCACAGGACTGAGAGCTACTCATCTTGGGTGGGGGGGAGGAGGGGGACGATGACTGGGAAAAAAATAGAAACACAGCTGGTATAATTGACTTCTTATTTTCAGGTGCCAGGTAGCTGTTGAGCTGTTTTAATGATTCCTTAATGCATTTCACGTATGACCCTTTTTATTGCAGGATTTTGTACTTACCTTGTGAAAGGTTCATGATTTGCTCCTACAATAACTTCATGCTTTAGACAGTTTTGTGGCAGCTTATCCACAGCATCTTACTTCTTCCCAAGTACAAGGCAGACAAAAAGATTCATGGGTTAAAATTTCAATATTAGTTCAGTTAACTGTCCTGGGGTAAATAATGTTTTATTGTCTCTGAGACAATAAAATGAGCTATCCATGGTTGGAGTTATTTAATTATTAAAATGAGACTGTCATAAAATCAAATATTCTGTTTGGGTTTCTATCTTGGAATTATTTGCAAAGTTTGAGAAAAGTCCTTCTTACATATCTGATTTTTAGTGAGTTTTAAGCCATTAAATACAAGGCAACCCAAAATATAACCAATAGCATTTCACTGAATTACTGGCTGCTGTTGACAGTATCTCTTTTTTGATTTTCTTTCTTTTTTTTTTTTTTTTAATTAATGTAGTAGTACTGGACCTGTATCTGCCTTTCTCAGCACTTTGCTCTTCATCTTATTTCCTTACATTTTTCAGGATTTGAAAATGGAAAAGAAAAAGTGGGTTGTCTGGCCTTATATTTGCTACAGACTTCAAATGCTTCTGTTACAGGACAGTGGGTATTGCAGTTCACAAGAATAGGCTGAATAAGGGAAGGAAGTAGAAAAAAATCAACTTTCTGTTGCAGACTCTAGTTCTTTTGCTGAAAATGTCACATATGACAGCAGCATTTTTTTTTTTTCTATTTCTGTTATTCTGTTATGGTATTATCTCTTTACTGTTGAAGGAAAACTATCCCCAACAAAAGGGGAGTTTCAGCAGGAAAAATATCCTCCATTGAGAAAACAAAGTCAAATAATCCCTGATAACAGCCTTTACTTTGACTGCCACCAATGATAAGAAGAGAATAAATAGCTCTGCCAGCAGACTGTCAAAAGGGCAGGAAGGTATTGCATAAAGGTGACTAGCTAGTGTGACCATGACTAATTCAATACACAAAATATAATTATAGGCAAAAAATTTAATAGAAGAATATGTTGTAGAAGAGTGCACATCTAAATGTACCCAAGTCTGCATACAACTTTCAGTGTATGAGAATACTCTCAGTCATAGCAGGAACCTGTGACAGCTGTTCCAGGAAGTTATCTTGAAGAGCAGCAAACACTACCCTGGAGTTCAGCACATATATTGAGTAAACATGAAAAGAGATCCCCATTTATTGCTTTATTCCTTGCTAAAGGCAGTAGCTCTAGTTTGAACATGAAACCTAATCGTGAGACAAACTAGAAAAAGAACTCCACTTTTGACACTTACTGCCCTCCTCTTTTATCAATGAACACATGTCATATCAAGACTACTTACAAGTCCCAAGATGACAATAACTATACTGCTACTCTTTGAAAATACCACAGCTGAATAAAGTTGTCCAACAGCTGTAGGACTGCTATCACTCAGCTGCACACAGGGAGAGAGGTGGTGCTATGGTTTATCTCCAGCAGGTAATTAAGTACTCTGGAGCTGCCCAATCATTTCCCTCACAGCCCTGTGATGGGAAGAATATGAAAAGAAAGATAAGCCTCATGTGTTGAGATAAGAACAACTGAATAATTCAAACAAACCAACCAAACACAATAGTAATATTAATATTAATAACAATGATAAAACAGCAATGATGAAAATAATGATAATCATCGTCATCATCAACTTCATCATGATGTAACAGAATCCAAGATAAATAAGTGGTGCACAATAAAATTGCTCACAACCCAGTGACCAATGCAGAGCGTGTCCCTGACTATCAGCCACCTTCCAGGCAACTCATTGTGTCTATATACCACACATGACTTTCCATGGTATAGAATATCCCTTTGACAAATTCAGGTAACCTGTCTCAGCTGTGTTCCCTCACAGGTTTCTGTGCCATTCTCACTAGCAGAGCATGAGACAGTGAAAAGTCTTTGACTTAAGGAAAGCACTACCTAGCAAAAATATATCAATGCTATTAACATTATACTTATACTAAATCTGAAACACATCACTGTCCCACCCACTAGGAAGAAAAAGAACTCTGTCCCAGATGGAACCAGGACAGGTGGACAGTGACACAAATTCTAGTGGTCCTGAGCATTGAGTTAAAGTAGCTGTTGTATTTTCATTGTATGCACATTTAATTCCTGAGCTCCCAATACCTATATAGCAGTACGTAAGATATATATATAAACCCACAAACATACCTACCTACCTACATATATATATATATATATATATATATATATATATATATATATATGCATATGTCACACATATACATGTAAATAACCTTTGTACAAAACACTGTGAGGCCTTGGGGCATAAGATTTCTGTATAAGTGATACCTTTTAAAAACCAAGTAAAAGACCCTCTGATCCACTAGAAGTAACTGACAAGCTATTTTGCCTGAATAATACATCAAGGTCTGAAACTAAATTCATGCTGATTATTCATGTGGATGCTTCCCAGGGTGATGAAACCTTGCAGACTCTGAGATGTGCCATTTCAATTGTGGTTGCCATGGGTATTATAATTTTACTACGCAGGTGAAAATAGAATAGTCACCTCCAAAAACATCAAAGGCAAAGGAGTAAAGAGAGCTATGTCAGAAAATGTTGGTCCTTTAGGCATCATGTATCTGCTTACATGGACATTTGTACTATCCATTTACCCATACAGAGCATCATGTGTTCATGGGCAGAACCCTTTCTATGATGGGAAATTGTCACCCTGTCACTCATGACTCCTGTAAGGACTGCCAATTCTGAATGGATAAATAAAATGTTTTGCCTAATATAGAAATCTTTTGTTCAGAGATCTGGGGTCTTTTCTGGCCTGAGTTGGTGTGTGATGGATCTCACTATGAAACTGTAGGGGTGCTGACCAGTCACCTTCCATGTGTGCCCATGAAGCAGAAGCAGCACAGTATGACAATTCAGATAGTATTTCAACATCTCAGCATGATGGAAGACTGTTGACTCAAATCCTTTGCTGCTGAGCTTTCCAGATTCCTTCTAGTATTCCTTATAAAGACTTTGATGGATGAGAGCTTAGGTACTGTGGGAACATGCCACTGGTAAGCTTTCTGGGATCAAGAGTTTCTACCTCTATTTTAGGTCTTTGGTGGGTACACAGATCATGGCTTGCATTGTTTCCCTATCTTTTCTTGAGGCTAGACATTTGTATTCATGACTGAAGAAAGGTTAGGAATTATTTGTTTTTTACATATGGGTTTCTCCAGACACTCTATTACATTAATCAATGTGTCTATGGTAATCTTCAGAATTCATACATACCATCTTTGACACGTAACACGCAGTTACTTGAACGTGTTTAAAAAACATCTTGCCCTTTTCTGAAATACTACAAAAAAAAGGGTGTCCCTAGTGGGACACCAATGATTTGGCTGTACCAGGTGCTCCCTGTTGTCAAGACACTCAATGCATAGCTTTTGCAATAGCAAAATTATTGACTATGTAAAGTTATCTGGTCTGATATCCTGCTCAAAGCAAAACCAATTTTGAGGACAGTTCAGGTGGCTCCAGTTGTCCAGTCTAATCTGAAGTATCTCCAAGGACATTCCAGTTTATCTGAGCAATCTATACTGACATTTGACCATCCTCACTGTGGCTTTTTTTTCTGGTATCTAATCAGAAATCCCCTTGATTGAGATTTGTTCATGGCTTCTTACCCTTTCATTATGTACCTCTGAAAAAAGTCCAGCTCTAAAGTAGTCAAAGTCACCTGATTTCTGCCTGTTCTTCTTTTTAAGCCTGAAAGAACATAAAGGATAGTTATGTTTCTTCTGGTTTGCACCAAAGTTTGTCCTTGCCTCATCACAACCTACACAAGGACGCTGCTGACAACTGAAACTGTCAGATTGAATCTTCATTACTGTGTCAGCTTCTGTAGTGCTAGATGGAGTCATGTGAGCCCTGTATCTCTAGGTGTCATTCTCTTCCAGTTTTTGGGGGTGTGAGTGTGTATGTGTATGTGTGTGTGTGTATCTTTATCTGCGACTGTCATTCTGTCTACCTGTTTACTGTTTGGGGTTGCTCACTACAAGAAAGGCATCTAGGTGTTGGAGTGTTTCCAGAGAAGGACAATGAAGATGGTGAAAGGACTAGTGCACAAGTCTTATGGGAAGCAGGGGTTGTTTGGCCTGAGAAAAGAGGGAAGGTTGGAGAAGATACTATTACTATCACTCTAACTACCTGAAAGGAGATTGTAGTGAGGGTGAGGTCTGTCTCCTATTATGCAATAGGCTGAGAGGAAATTGCGTCAGGTTGTACCACAGTTTTAGATCAGATAAGGAAAAAAATTCTTCACTGGAGGGCTTGTCAAGCATTGAATGAGACTTCCCTGGAAAGTGATTGAGTCCCCAACCCTGGAGGCATTTAATAACTGTGCAGATGAGGCACCTAGGAACATGGTTTAGTCGTGGCCCTGGCAGAATTAGGTTAATGGTTGGACTTGATCTTAAAAATCTTTTCCAATGTAAATAATTCTATAATTATATTTATTACAGAGTGATAGGAAAAGTGTGCTCATTTGCATAAATGAAACAAGTAGAAGGTAGAGTAATACAAGTAGAAATAACTATATGAAATCTCATATGAGCATGAATTTTTTTGCTTCTGAAAGTAAGATAATGCCAAAATGCCGGTTGCCTGAGAAATTCAATCACTTTTCATGTCTCAAAGTTTATTTTATTAATTCCTTAAATTAATTTTTAAACTTCCTTAAATAATTCTAACTTGCTCAGTTATAACCAAACACCTTCAGAACTATTCTGTAAAGATTAGCTTAACTTAACTTTCTCACCAGTGTTACCATAATTTCTAAGCATATGAAGCAAACTTGCTTTATAATCCTGTTATTTTCTGTGAATTAGGATTAGCTGGATGCAAAGAATACATACTACAATTTAATTTCTTATTTTCTTCAGTGCTATCAGAATTTTATTTTGTATTAAAAAGCACAACCCCTCCAGATTTCTAGCATTTTTAACAACACAAAAACTCTTGAAACTGCAACTTGATTTCATACATATAAAGTTCTGGATGTTTCTAGTCCACTTCCTCAAGGAAATATATCCCACTTTCCATAACAATTCTTCTGAAAAAAATGGTGATTGCAAAATGGAGCTCCATTGGCCTTTATTCAGTTTAAAAAAATTGCTAAAAGATATTTGTTTTGGTTCTTAAAGCATAAGAAAGAATCTCAGCAGCTACAGGTGAGATGTTCCATATCAAGTATTCTCAGACATTTTTTCCTGTATGGGGTAACCATATCGGTAGAAATAAAAAGTAAAACTCAAAGAAGGTATTGTTTACCCCACTGAGATAGTCATATATTTTATGGTGTTACTGTCTGCTTAATATAAGCTAGGGATTGGTTTGTTTGTTTTTGGGGTTTTTTCCTGTGACTTTATTCTAATGAAATAAATGGAAAGATCCTGCCCTTGATTTTTTTAAGATTCTGGTACAAAATATCTAAATGGAATAAAATGTTGCCACTTGAATTAATTTTGTATATGGAAATGAAATAATAGAACATTATCTTCTGCTGATCTCCACAAGATTCAGTGTAGCTGAGTAGTAGACAAAAATATTTAATAAAATGTGGCACTCTTTTTGTCAGGTACTGCACAGAGCTTGCACACTCACTTTTTGGGCCAGCTATTGTCTGTCCCTGTGTGGAGCTTGCTTCTCTTGTGGCAAGGCTGGGGCTCAGCAGTGAGTAGCACTGCTCAGAAGCAGTGTCGCCCTTCATGCAGTAGGGAGGCAGTGCAGCCACCCATGCTCCATCTTTTATATGGGCATCGAGTTTTGATAGCCATCAATCAGCTGTTTGTGAACTTCAAATTAGAAAAAGAGAGGAAGAAAGGCAGAAGCAGTGAAAACACCCAAGGCCTTACAGCATGAGTGTCAAAGGACTCAAAGGACTGTTGATTAGCAATTATACAGACAAGGTATTGTTTCAGTGGAGGGATAATTGTAATCTCTGATATACTGTGCAAAGTGACATGAAAATAGACTAATATGAATAGAACACTGACAACTGCCTGGCTTTCCTGCTTCATCCATCCCTTCCTATCTGTTTATATGTCAGAAGTAAACAGGAATTTTCTGAATAGGACTTTCTGAGCAAACAGGAATCCTCCCATTTCCTTAGGGGCAATCCAGCTCCCCTTAAACTTGCAGAATTCTAAAGTGGCTGCTAAGAGTACCCTTGTTGTTCTGCAACATGTACTAAGAAAAAATTAAAACTGACTATTACGAGACATAGATTGAGGTTTTTCAATAGCTTCAGACACTGATAAGGACAAGTGAAAACGTAGGACACAAGCCTTTTGCAGAAAACACCCTTTCTTTTGATTGAATGCCTTTTGAAATTGCCCTCATTATGGTGCAAGGTAACATGCGGTGCGGTTGCCTCTCGAAGTGACCCCGCTAGAGATTGCCACTTGTGAGAAAATCCATTCAAAAGTGGAGGCTGGATTAAATTGTCTAGTAGGTCAAATGGCACTAGTTATAGAAATGAAGAGAGGTGCTTCAGTCCAACAATTCTGTGGGAAGTTAAGCAACAATAACAAATTCCATGAATACAAATGCACAAAGAACAGAGAAATGAAAAAACTGCCAGAGTCGAGTGAGAAAGATCTCCAAATGCTTCCTCCTTCCAGGCTCCACTGTGTAGAAGCAGCTCTTCAGTCCTTGAAGAATGATGAGATCTCAGAAAATAAATATGCCATGTGGTCTGGAAACACCTACTTGGAGACCTTTAAAAAGTTGCTTTCATCTGTGGTGTCCCTGGATTATCCCACTATTGTCAAGGTTGTACTGCAGCCCACAATTACAGCTTTTGAATCATCTGTCAACAGTGAAGTCTGGCTGGTACAGTAGGGGAGTCAAGAAGAAGCCCTGTTCTCTCTGATCTGTCAAAGCCCAGTGAAAGACTCAGTTCAGCCTGTGGGCAAGAAAAAATAGAGGAAGAAAACACAGGGCTCTAGTATTATTGACTCTAGTCACTCATGAATGGACAGTCATTTTGGTGTGCCTCCACACTCTGCAGAGAGCAATGCGTTCAACAATCAGCTTTCCCCTAAACACATGGCAGTTTTACTCATTGACCTATGACGAGGACAAGGCACAGCACAAAGGCTATTTGCAGTAGTCAGACAGGTGAATAGGTAGGGGAGATGCACTGGTTTGAAATTGGTTTCTTTTCTGGGGTTTCCTCTGACGACTTTCTGCTCATCATTTTTCATTTCAGAATACAAGGACCAATCAGTCAGCTGTGTGCTTTTCCTTTTTACTGAACAGTACTTGGAAGTCAACACTCACTGCAGGTTACAGAGTGAAACAAAAAATGGAAACAGTATGCTGCAGGTTATTTACAGATTGCTGCTGAGCAAATTTAATCACAGACCTCTGTAACTCCATCATCATTTCCCTTGATGAGAACATCACAGACTTAAATTTTGTAAAGAAGGTGGAAAATAGACATAATACACATGTAACAGTAACACACTATTCTGCTATGATGGGAAGAGGCACTGTATTAGGGCCAATACATTACATCAACTTTTGCATTGTTGTTAAGACTCTTAATGGCCATTAAAATTCCCCTGGCATTTCCCTGAGAAGGTAACTCAGTCTCCTCAAAGAAGCTTTCACTTTTAGACCTATTGAGAGGGCAGAAAACACCATAATAATCTTGCTTAGTTGTCTCCTTATGAATTCTTCTCATGTAAGAAATATTTAAAGAAGAGCAACATGTATCTTGGAGTTCAGTGCAAGTGCCCGTGTGTGTCATGGATCATAAAAAGGTTTCTAATTATGAGAATCAATTATCTGTGAGTTTCAGTGCACTTCCACTCCTTTTGGAACTGAATTTACCTTCAGGTTTGGATAATAACATCTGTGATTCCATCTATGACAACTCCTTTTTAATTGAGAGAGGTGAATTAGTAATGATGAGAAAATCTAGAAAACAACTGTAATGTGGCTGAGGGACAACCATTGCAGGTTGCAGTTTGTGCTGGTAAAGGTCCCAGTACATACCTGTATCTTTTTTAATTTGCTGGTTTAATAAAGCACAACAGCAATTGGACTCAAACAAACTAGTTTAGTCTTATCAAAATAAGATAAGGTCTCTCAGTTACATCTGAACAACACTTCTACAAAGAAACATGTAATTTTTATTATCTCCTGTTCTCTGCTTTCACAGCACCTCATCTTTCAAAGCCCCTCTACTGTTTCTCTGTCTATTTGGTTTGCATAGCAAGTAGTAAAGCAGCTGTGGGTGAGATGCTGCCAGATGTTTCCTCCATGTGCAACAGACCCAATGCCAGCCAGCTCCAAGACGGACCTGCCACTGACCAAGGCTGACAATCATCGGTGACAGATTTAGCAGTTCTGGGATAATGCATTTAAGAAGGCGAAGAAAACCTGCAGTGGAGCAGCAGCCAGATAGAGGAGGGAGAATGTATGAGAGAAACCACCCTACAGATACCCAGACTGGTGGAGGAGGAGTGGGAGAAAACCCTCCATGTGCCAGAGCAGAGACTCCCTTGCCAGCCTGGTCTGAAGATCAGCATTAGGCAGGCTGCCCATCTGCAGCCCATGGAGGACCTCAGTTCAAAGCGGGTGAATGCCTGAGGAAGGCTCTGACTTTGTAGGGAGAAGAGCCTGACAGGACCTATCAGGTCCATGGAAAGAGGAGCATATTGGAGCAGGGCAAGAGCATGAAAAGGAAGGAGCAGCAGAGACAGTATATGATGACCTGCCCACAACCCTCAGTTCCCATCCCCTTGTGCTGTTGGAGGTTGGGAGGTAGAGAAAATGATGAGTGAAATTGAATCCAGAAGGAAGGAAGGAATGTGTAGGAGGTGTTTTAAGATTTGGTTATGTTTCCCATTTCCCTGCTCTATTTTTTTTTTTTTTTTGGTAATAAAGAAACCAACTTCCCTGAATCAAGTCTCTTTTTCCAGTGACAGTAATTTGTGAGAGATCTCTCTCTGTCCTTTCCTGAACTCATAAGCCTTTGGTTGTATTTTCTCTGTCCTGCCCAGTGGAGGAGAGAAAGAGTAGAGCTGCTTTGGTGGGCAGCTGGCATCCAGCCAGAGTCAAACCACCATTCTGTACTTCTGTGGACAGTTTTGGTTTTCTAGGTATTTCTAAGTACCCATAGTTTATAAAATCACATACTGTTACATTAAGGTCACATAACATTACATTTAAGGCCACTGACTATATATATATTCCATGCTTATGTGTTTTGTCCACTTCTTTTTATTCAGTCTTTCCACCAGAATCATAGAGTCATAAAAGAGTTAGGGTTGCAAGGGACTCCTGGAGGTCATCTAGTCCAATGGCCCTGATAAGACAGAATCACCTAGAGCAAGTTATACAGGAGAGTGTTCAGTCTGTGCTTTTCCCAGTCTTTGTCTCCTATTACTACCTGTATTTGTCTTCTCTTTTGCTTGTTTCTATAAATTTCTCCATGCTTGCAACACATTCTAATTTAAGCCAAAAGTGCCTTTTGTAGCTTTCATACTTGGGGTTTTCTATTAACCTTTCCTGTTCTGATGTCCCTCAGTGTTACTACCTGTTTACTGAAGGAAGAAATCCTATGTTTCAACAGGAAAAGAAAATATTTCCATAGGTTTTCAGGCAAGAAACTCACCTTTAAGGATAATTATTTAGGCTCAGGTAACTTACTGGTATGACCCCAGGTACACTGTAGGATTTTTTTTTTTATCATACTGTTTATAACCCTCAGTGTGGAAATTGCCTGAACTGATGTAGTGGAAGTTTTAGTAATTGTTCTGCAGAATTTTGTCTCCTTCCAGCTCATGACTACTGAAAATGGCCATCACAGCCCACTACATTTCAGACAATTTGGTCATTACCAGTTGAAGTTTCTGCTGTGTTGATATTAAAGACTAGTGTAGCTGCCAAAAGCACTTACACTATTTTTTTCTCTGATGTTAAAATAAGACCATCTATCAGTCTGTCAGTTTATGTGAAAACCAGAATAAAATCCAATCTGGAAAACTCCACATACAGCTTCCTAAGCATCAGCCATGTGGGTTATGATAACTAATTTCTAAGAAAAGGCCCCTGATGTCCAGTGTGATTTGTTGCAGCATGTGTTAACAAGAATGGTGACTGAAAATTTGTACCAAATGTGAGCCTAAAACAATAATTTTGGACTAAAAATATCTTATTCCAGTAAACTATATTGAATTAGGAAATTATGTTAATTTAGGCATCCAGTGTATTTCCTTTTGATTTGATTTTAATATTTGTTTTGGTGTCATAGCTCTCAAACCTTCACATCACAAGCACTATTAATTGTGGTCAAAAAGAATTCTCTGAAAAAGTACAACTGTGTTAGGTCCAACTATTTTATTTCTACAGATCACTTCAGCAGGACTTAACCAGTGGTATCTCTACATCTACATATAAGAAAGAAATTGAGTTATGAATTAAAAAATGATTTTGTGTTGCTGGTGTTTGCTGTTTTATGCCTACTTTTCTGTCTTATTCTCTGTGTATTACAAAGAATTTCAGATAGCAGTAGGATACCATATCCATCAGGAAATAGATAAAGGCTTTGAAGTGGCTTAATGTACATCTGGCAGTAGTATCAGGTATCTAACTTATTGACAGATACTGTACTTGGCATATGACCCCATGATTATCCATTTAAATAAGGCAGCAGGCTCAATCTGGTAAAATTGCTCTAGTGTAACCCTTATAGAGCACTGATTTGCATGAAGTCTTGCTATAGGGGCATCTTTTTTGTCTTTTTGGGTTACAATATTTTGAGCTTCTCCTTTTGCATTTTTGCCATGCATTTTAGCGAGTGCACTGCTGTCTGAATGAGACTTCTTTAAGGAAGAGCACTCTCCTTGCTCATGTGAGAAGGTGGAGTCCCATTAGTAAGGGCTATGTGAAATGCTAATCCAGCCATCATATTGGGTAGTGCTGGGTAACAGAAATTCTTTCTTACTGGAACAGAAGAACTGCAGATTTTCCACGTTAGGAACACAACCTTACAACTATCCCCTAGGGTATCAGAGATATCAGTCTCATCTTTGATACCCAAAGAAATCAATGAATATTTACTTCAGCTAAATAAGTCCTCACCAGCAATCTTCCTTTTTGCTAATTTATGAATTTCCTCCAGCAAGAAGTTGAAGCCATGATCAAACTTTGTAGTAGCAAGGATTCTCCAACTGCACCTCCAACACTCTCATAGCACTTAAAGTGGTCAAGGCCATCCTAGCCTCCAAATTTTCCTTAAGCATTTATTTCTACATTCTCCTAATATTCTCAGAGATACTAAGGTGTAAACAGCCTTCATAGAGGAAGCACTGGAGACAGCTTGAGCTAATTGTTCTACAGAAGATACTTTGGGACTTCAATGGACCATGAGCTGCAGTCTTCTACATTGCTAACAGACTGGCAATTCCACACTGAGGGATCTTAAAGGCTCTGTCAAGCTAAATTTAGTCATTTTTCTGGGTAAAATCTTGCAGTGCAATACTTCTACACAGACTTCAGTTTATTCTGAAAATTCACCCTGCTAAGAAAGTGCCTTTCTGTTCAATTAGAATAAAATGTAAGATTTTAATTTTAAGACTGTTTGTTTGTTTGTTGTTTTGTTGTGTTATTTTTTTATTTTTGTTTTTGAGATAATTCCAGCTATGTGCAATAGGGGAACCCAGTAAGGTTATTTTATTTTTCTGCAGGAACAAATAGAGAGAGAATTCAGAACCACTAGCGTAAGAAAGAATAAAATTTTATTTATATACTACATATCACCTCTTCTGAAGGCCTACATTGCAATAACTACTATCTACTTTTAGACATCAAGGTGATTGTTAGAAAATAAATGGTTGAAAAGCTACTTAAAAAAAGTGATAGGTCTGACCATAACAGTTTTGAGGTGAGAAATTATAATAATTTTGCTGCTATGTGTACCTAGCAAAGAGGAAAGCCTTTTTTTATGGCCTACCTCAAAATTATGATGCATTAAGGTTAATTTTATCTCCTATTACTCACTAGATGTTTTAGATGGGTCATTTCTTGATAAGCTGGCAATAAAAGAAATAAATCTATGTAGAAAGAAGTGTTCTTTCTTTTTTTCTTGCTATCTCTTAGTAGTATTATGTATCTTATAGGTTTTTTTTCTATTACTGTAGAAAAACATAAACTTTAGAAGGGATTCCATCAATCCAGGTAAAACAACTTTTCATCCTGACTCCAAATGAGTCAGTTGCTGATTTTCTGCAATCCACAAGGAGTTACCTTGCCCATCACCTGGAAACCATACACACCAGAAAAAAACCCCAAAAGTCAGACAATCTCTGGGAGATGAGCTTTAATACATATTTTAAAGTACATACATATGCACTTCACTGACATAAAATGCTTGATTGTATTTTTTTTTTCTTGCAAGCAGTGCCTGTGTGTAGGAAAAGTGCAGTTACTGTAATTTGAAGACAACAAAAATTTGATATGATTAAATAAAACAGAACAAGTGCATAATTATTATTCTAGTAGGCCTAACTCTTATTATATAGTAGGATGAAAAATTATTTACTTACATTGTATTAAAAACCAGGGTTCCTATAAAAATCTAGTTCAGCTTGTTGTGTTGTAAATTAGATAAAATCAAATAAATTTTTTGTTGACCTAAGTCAAGAAACCTCCCTGTAATGTTGTACTTTTGTATACCATTACTCATTATTCTTGAACTCTGTGCTGGAGTGCTTATGCATTGAAATTTCACTGGAAGTCACTTCACACTCTTGTCAGTCCATTAAGGTATAGCTTTGGGTTTACTGTATAGTAGGTAAGATCAAAGTCAGTCTCAAAATATATCTCAGTAAACAGAGAAATATACCATCTCCATAAAGGTGATTTCCAAATATTTTCATTAAAATACAGTCAAAGGTAGCCTTAGACAATATTATTTCCTGCTGCTTAATATTAGCTCCAAAGGTACTATGTCTCCACTAGTTTATTTGCCTTTCTCTCTGTCACCTCTCTCCACCCCTGCTAAAAAAACCAGGGCATGCTCTGTTTTATCCCGTTACATGTGCATGGCAACACTTCCACCAGGATGGCTACCTCCTTCCATTTTCTCTGAGGACAGGTTGGACTCACCTGCACTTGTATTCAAAGCAATCCCTGCCTCATGTTGCCACACCTGGAAGTTATCTGGGAAGTGAACGTTTGTGAGGCTGCAGGGAGGTGCCAACCATTAAATGGTATGGGTAAACTTTCTTTAGCAGTAGCCTAAGTACCCAGGCTGGATCATTGGCTCTGCTGCTGACTGCTACTTTCCTATTTCTCCAGTAGTACAAAAAGTTGAGACTCAAGCACATTTTCTATAAAAGAAACCATGGACCTGATTTACAAATTCCAAATGATATTTTACAAATCCACTTTGCAATGCACCACATATAGGAATCATGTAGTAAATTTGTAAGATTATATTTGTGTTTGGTTTACATTTCTTCCTTCTGTTGCTGTCTTTTTATGCATATTGGTTACTTTGTGGGTCATGAAGTTTGGTGGAAATTGAATGTAACAGGTTAGTCAGGGAAAAAAGATGAACCAAAATTCTTTCAGACAAGTTTATAGTACCTGGAAGTGTGCATAGCAATGTTTTTAATTAATTGTTCATTTCAAAGGAGATAGGCAAGATAACATTTCAAAAGCTGAGGAAGTATTTCAAGTACATTAGGCTATAATGACAACTCCTTTTGATACTAGAGCTTTTGAAATTAATCAGTGAGCTAAAATTTAGCAATTTTAGTAGAGGTATGAAAAAGTGGCTATCACCAGAAGAATATAATAAAAGATCCATTAGCTTTAGTCCACACTGAGTCTTTATGCAAGAAAAAATCTGCAATGACTTCAGAAAGTTTTGACTTAGAACTGCCAGATTTGATATACAGGCAGCAGTAACTTTCAGTGAGTAATAAAATTTCAGCTTGTGGCTTGCAAATATATTTACATATGTTTTGACTACTTTGTAGCTATGTGCGGATGTACAACTGTGGATCTTGGAAACAGCAGGTAAATAGATAGAGATTAAAAGTACGGACACTTTTCATGGAGTAACTGTATTTCATGGAGGCTGTATTCTCTCAGTAATTTGGTATCTTCAGCCTTTACTGATATTTCATGGACAGACAAGTATCCTCAATTTAGAGCACACATTTACAAAGGCAGTTCAAGAGAGATTCAAGGAACATGAAAGATTATTCCTCCTCTTTCTTACATGTGGGAGATTTTAATCCAGTTTGCAACGACAACAGTCTGATTTCCTAGAACAAGTCACTTGTACTTATTTTTTTAGAAATAAAGAATTAGATCTATTTTCTTTTTAGATAACACATGCAAGTCTGAAGTAGACAGGATGAGATATCATCACATAAAAACAAACAAAAATGCCACAGACCAATGATCCTCATCAGGAATAAGGAATGTGTGCTATTGTATTAAGAAAAGTATTAAGACTGGAACTGCAAATTAGCACTTCTGTTTGAGACAAGAAGGTTTTGTGGGTTTTTTTGGGTGAAGGAACAAGATACCCTGCGGAGGGAAAGAAAACAGCCTAACAAGTCCATTGATGTCAATATGGAGCTCATGAACAAGTCCACAAAAAAGTACAGGAAAACGTTGGGTCAGATTTTGGTTCTCTTGCTGTGATTCATTCTACAAAGAATCTGCACAAATTCTGCATACAGTATAGAGGATTTGTACTATTAAAAATTATGCTGTAATTGCCTTTTAAGTACTTAAGATTGGTGTTTACATTTCTATTGACCTGTTGGTCTTGCTGTTTCATTTTGTGTTTTATCATATGTGAAATAAGAGATCTAAATTAATTCTGTAATTGTCTCTGCAACAAGACAATCCACAGGTCTAATATATCACTACCTATAATTGATTTTTTAAATTTTTTTTTTATTTTAAGCATAACCTGAAAGGGAAAAAAAGAACCTACAGGAGAAAAATTCGAACATTTTCAGAAGGGGATTTAAAAATTGCTAGTGGAAAACAGCTTGCCAACTCCTGTGCACCTTCATTGGCTCATTTATGTCTTTTGAATATTTTCCAATAAATCTGAAGTTTGTGCAAGTCTAGAGCTAAAAATATGTAAAGTATATCGTCCAATGAGCCAGCTGTCTGTAGAATGAATGGCCATAGCCAAGAGGCTGCAGTTGCTAATTTCATTAGTAAAAAGAAAGAAATGGTGCCATCTAATCAATTAAAAAAAATTCATTAGTACAGAGCCATGTGTTATACCAAACACCTGATCTCAATTACTTATGTTGATATTCATCACTAGGAATAAATATTTTAAGTCTGAAAAACAAATGGCTATTTTATGAGCAAAATAAAATATATTCAAGGATTAATAAGGATGATAATGATGTAAGAGAAATAGTAAAAATATTTCATTGATGTGTGGAATGAAGTTTTCCAATGCTGGCATGGTTAGAGTCACTTGAAAAACTACTGTAAATTATTTCTCTCCTTGTACCACCAGCTGTTTATGAGGTCAACAGTGTGAACTGTGCTCTTTGTGCTCTTACTCTTCAATGCAGTGAGTCTTGAATGCAACACATCCAGGAATAGAATTTCAGCACAAAAAAAATCTTTACTTCACGATAGCCAGAGTGTCCTTTTCCTAAGTATTCTACTCTTGTGAATACACAAAGAAAATGTGTATTTTTCACTTGCAAATTGCTTCAGCAATGTACCCAAGCTTTATATGTATGAGCATACTCTGTCATGTTTTGCTGCTCATTCTGTTGTTATATTCTTAACAAAGGAAGAGATTGCAAATTGCAGTCCTCTAGGTGATCTGAGAGAAATCAGCTCTGAATACAACTTAAAATACAAGTTAAAGAAACCACACCTAAAATTTATAATAAAATCTTCAAGTACAGTTCAGAGAAAGAGTATTTTCAATACATTTCACAGACTAAATGAATTATGCAGTGCACACCTGCCTCTCAGTATTAATTCTCATGTTACAGTGAGCTTGGAAAATTGTTATTTCTTGACCTAAAAGGAGGTTAAAACACTTTCACTGGAAATCAATTCACTTTAAAGTATTTAGCACAGTTCGTATTTTGTAGAAGTATACATGACAGGGTGAGTTTCAATTGGTACTTTATATAGCAGTATGTGGGAAATCCATCATACACAAAAAGAAATGTGAACGAGTGTTTTGCAAGATAGATAATTTTATTATTTTTCTTCTAAAATGCTTACTTAAAGAAGAACAGAGGACAGATATGTGACAGATATGTCTTATGTCTGGTGCTGGTGTACATGATATATAATCATAAGTATACTTCACACACTGAATGAAAGTGGTTGTTAAAAAAATCTCTACTATTAACCTTGTGCTTTACATAAACATGACCTCCAACATCATCAAATACTGCTGCATGCTGCAGAACATCTTTATTCTTTATGCTATAACTTTAGCTGAAATCATATTTGTTTATCAGTGATAAGTCTCAGACTCAGAATAAAGACTGGGGAAAATCGATAAAAATAATTTGACTAGTCCTTTACCCACAGCAGGGACACTAAACTTACAACATTCTTGACAAATACTTGCCTAAACTTAACCTCCACTGAAAGAAATGACCATTTGTGTAGTGGCATTATTGATGTCATTATTCAAAGGAGTGCAGAGAAAATTAACTGTCACAAGTAGATGCAAAAGGGGACTACATAAATCCTCTGCAATGATGCACCTTACTTACAGAAGGTGTAAGCTCAATTACATCCCCACAGCAGTACACTTGACAAAAAGAAGTAACCATTGCTGTTTTATGGGGAGAATAAAGGTAATGGAGAAAGGGCTGTGACATACAAATTTTGTTCATGTCACAAACAGTCCTAATGCCTGTCTGTTCCCATGGCTATGTTTAGAATTAGCTTTTCGACACAATAAGAAAGGATCAAAACTGGACTAGTTTTCTCAGAGAAGCTATGGAGTCTGACTTTGGAATTTTCTAGTCTTTACTTGAGCAGGGAAAAGCTCTGAAAAGCCAAGTCTTGATTTATTATTGAATCTGGTCTGGACAGGTGGTTGAATTTAAAGGCCTCTCTTCCTGTTTGAGTGATTACCTGATCAGGAGACTGGAGAAGCTTGTACTGAGACCCTGGCATCTGTGCTGAGTGCTGTTTGGAGATTCTACTTCAGATCATATTTAGTCCTGTCTTCTGGACCAAATTTTGCTAGCAGAGATATGTTTGAGACTGTGTAATGCTCAGTTACAGACCTGAAGCCCTGTGGGAGGTGGGGTGCATTCAATGGGCATTCAATGAGTGCCCATATCACAGGATCAGTTCTCGTATCCTCCAAAAGGAAGTATTTTCACCTCTATCAAATGAAACAATACACAGTCACTAGCTGCATAAAGAGATTTATTTCAGAATAACGTTTTTCCTCTGAAACAAAGTACTATAGTAGACACAGACCATGCATATGAAAATAAATTTCAAAATTCGTCGCTTAGTATCCCAGTGATCTTAGGTTGTGTTCCTCACTCTTTCAGAAGCAGTCTTGTGAACGTTTTCCTCTCAGCCTAAGGAGTACTGTGTAATAGGAGGTAGAGTTGCTTCAAAGGACAAGTAGTTTACTAAACTCTGGGTTTGATGCAGTAACAAGATTTAACTGGAAAATTATGCATTGGCTATAATCCAGTTTTAGCTAGCGCTTTTTCTTGAGGTGTTTTTGTAATTATTTGTTATCAAGAAGAGAGGGAAGAAACTCTAAATTATATCATGGAACTCTATCGTAGCATTTGTCTGTTCTTCCATTTGGACCTGTAATTTTCTTGTTGTTCTTCCCTGGCCCCTGAGCACTGACTGACAGGAAAATTTTTGTTACTCTAGTATCACTTAAATAATTTTCTGAACACTTAGAAATGAAGTGATAATCATCCATCCTTCTCATGTACTGCTGAAATATTGGAGACATAATCAAGTATAAAAGAGAAATTTTTTTCCCTACACCAGGAAAATAGTTAGGAAGTTCTTTCCTGCAAACAACAGTCTTGCTTTGAAATCTAGAGGAAGAAAGGCAGAGAGAGTTGTTTGAACTTCCCCTTGGTAGAAGAGTGATCATATACAGCAGCGGAGATTTGACAATACCTTGTAGCAGAGAAGTCTTGCAGCAGGATAATCCTGCATCTGCTCTTTGAAATTCGACTCAACTATTTTTATCTTTTGCTTGTGTTCCCATTCAAGTTTTTTTTTAGTATGAGAGTCTCTAACTTAAGGTGTGGACATTACAGACATTTACACTGGCTTATTTTCTCACATAAATAAACAAAATTCACCTTATTATTTCTGTGGCAGATCCAGAGACACCAGAAAACTCCATGTTTGCTCTAAAGCTATTCATTACCCTAAGAATGGGGAAAAAAAATAATTCAAGGAAGAGAGGTAATGAGGTGAAAAGAGGTCTCAGGTGCCAGAGAAATCAAAGCCATGCCTACCACCTGACTGTTGTAAATCAAATGCATTACTCCAATGAGAAGGCAAGTTTCGGAAATCTACAAAATGTAGTCAACTCTTAGAAGACCTGTATTCTTGCACATGAGCCTGAATAGTATGTTACTATGCAATAGTAAACACATGTCAGTCTATGCAGGGAAAATGTAAAAATCAATAGCAATACTTGCAATGGTGGATTGACCCTATCTGGATGTCAGGTGCCCACTAAAGCATGTCTAACACTACTCCCCTCCACTGGACATGGGAGAGAAAATATAAAGAAAGTCTTGTGGGCTGAGATAAAGGCAGGAAGATATCACTCAGAAATTGCTGTTATGGGCAAAACAGGGCTGGGGAAATTAGTTTACTCTTAATCAACTCAGAGCACGGTAACAACAAAACCAAATTCTAAGATACCTCCCTCCCACCTCTTCCCCCTTCCTAGGCCCAACTTCAACTCCAGGATTCTCCAGCTCTTCTCCACTAACAGCACATGTGAGAGAGAATAAGAGCTGTGGTCAGTTTTTCTGCCCTTTTTAAATACGTGATCCCAGAGGTACTGCCACTGTCACAGGTGGGCTCAGCCTTAGCCAGTGGTGGGTCCATCTTGGAACATTGTTGGCATTGGCTCTGTGAGACATGGCAAAAGCTGCTTACAGCAGCCACTTCTAAATTACTCCTTGTTTTTAAACCTTGCCATACAAACCCAACACACTTTCATGAATCATGTGCCCTGTATTCGAAGAAAGGAGAATATGTCAGAATATAAAGAGTGGGTTCCTGTTTCTTGCGCCACGTCTGAAAAGGTGTATTTCCCCCGCCAAACCATATCAGATTGCACCTGAAAGAAATTTAGAAAAAAGCAAATCATTAGTCTGCCTGCTGTGATGTCTCACAAACAGCATTTGCTTTGTAAAATTCTTTCTCCTCTTGAAGGCAAAATTCTTTCTAATCTTTCCTTGTGTACCACCTTTGGAAACATTGCATTGTATTGACAGACATCTCGAGAGACATATATGCACACTTTTTTTTTCTATAAGGAAGGCAATACTTTAGACCTAATTTTTTTCTAATGGCAAACTATAACTTTTCAGGAGATCCTATTTTCTTTGTAAATAAGGTGTGCTAAACAGTCACAACACTGTCATATGAAGTGAGGTACTGTTAATTCAGATGGCTCACAGGTAGTTTCCTAAGACAAAGATTTCTTAATAAATTTAATGGTTTTGAGTCATTATTAGGATGATTGAAAACTGGTATATTTTTCTCCCAATCTAAAAGAGCCACAATAAGACTCTTCTTTGATCCCTATTCCAAGACTGTTAGTCTTCAAGTCACATGACAATTTGAGCATTTTATTATGAAGTTTAGGTGTTTTACTCTTTCCCAAAACACTGGCAAGCATAGAAACTGAAGACATGAGTCAGCACTGGAACTGCTTCTGAGGAGCTGGCTCAAAGGTCTCCTTTCAATATGGAGTAACAATCACTCTGACCTTGTGTTTCTGAATGCATCTATAACTTCAGTGAGATGTATAAAGACTTGAAATACACAAATATTGAAGATTGATTATGAACTGGATCCTAAATGATGAATCATAAATTAATTATAGCATTTTTACTCTGTTTGAACAACTTTGTGATGTTAATTGCTTAAGATATTTGTTCCTATCCCATAATATGTATAACATCTGTTCTGTGGCCAGTGATAAATGATCTAGGTCTACCAACTTACTCTTGATGACTTAGGGTACAATTTCTGTTTAAAGGATCCGGGTAATTTAGTTCCTTAACATCTGTCTTCAAAGAGATTAATTTTCCTTTAATTTGTTCCCTATCATTTGTGGCTAGAGAAAGCAGGGTCAATGTTCAAAACTTTTGGGAAGCATTAAATACTGTACACATAGTACCGGCAGTTTTGGAAGGTACTTATAACTACAAGCAAGGAAAGAGAATTACTTTTAATAGCTATTGGATTAAAATACAACATTATATTTAAGACATGGTTTGATTGAATTTACTCTTAATTTTAACAGCTCTTCACTCAGTTATTATCAACTTAGACTCACAGAAATCAAATAAGATATCAAATTCTTAATGATGACTAAATGTTGTTGTTGTTGTTTTCTACGTGAACCATTAAGAAATACTGTTTCTAGAGCTGATGTGTTGGTAGACTTTGACACCTAGATGAAGTTTTAATTGTAAACTTAGGAATACAGACAAGCTTAAAAAAAATCAGTATAAAGAAAATTATAGATATATTCTTTAACTAAGAACATATAACAAAACCAAAAGTTAATATGGATTATATGGCAAATTATTTTTATTCTTTAAGTGGTCTGTTATTTTACTTGCTTTTATTCTTGTAAACAATAGCTGAATCTTTTGATTCTCATTTCATAAACAAGTGTCTTGAAACAAAGATGTATGAAATGTTTTCCTTCAAAAGATATTTCTAAGTGTTCCACACAATACCTTGCCATGGGAAAACTAAATTCCCTAGACAGTACAGGGAAATTACTCTCTCATGTCTATCCCAGACTTTTTGCAGTTTTCAGAAATGTTGACTATCTAAAGGCAGTTGCTGTATTAACATTCTAGCAAAATATTTTAAAAGTACATAGGGAATTTAGGGACTTTCCTTGAAGCTTTAAAATATGAGGCACTAACCCAGCGTTTCCTTACAGACTATTGACAAGATTTAAATTCTGATGTCTCCATTTGAACAGAAAAAGAAGCCATGCTAATGTCCAGACAAAAGTGGCCAAAGTATGGGGACAACATACTCTGGACAGGGTCCCTAGCAGTGTCAAGGTTAGGGCCAGAGCTGAGCAGCTGTCTGTGCCTTGGCAGCCTTGTGGGTGCACTCCAAAAAGAAGCATGCCATGCCCCTCCCTGCTTCCAGCTTTGCCTCCGTGCCACCAGTGCCTGCTGGCTTACTTCCCTTCCCAGTGGTTTAGCAGGGAGACGGCACTGAGAGTCTGCGGCTTGGATGGAGCCTTTAAAATGATGGAAGCATTTTTGCTCAGGGTTACGCTGTTTGTCAGTACTTGTGTGGGACTCCTGGTGATGGTATGATTAGACAAAATTATTTACTAGGAATGTGTCAGCGGCTGCTGTTGGAAAAGACTGTCCAGAGCTCTCTGTCAATACAGGCTCTCAGGTACACTTCCCATTCCTCCAGCACTCCCTCCTAAGTGTACTGGGCTTGACCTGCTTCAGGGATGCCCCCAGAAAACCTGGGAGTCTTGGGGCCTGGAGTTTCCTTTGCCTGACAAGAGATACAGCCAAGGCAATGTACGCACATGGGCAATTAGAACAAGTCCTACCTGCCTTCCCAGTACAGCTGTGGGAGTTTGGACTAGCAGAGCTGGGCTGCTCTTGCAGGTAAGTGAGAAGGAAAGGCTGTGTCAAGTCAGCTTGGAGAAGGACCAGGAATACCTGGGTGCAGAGGCAACAGCGGGAGGACCCATCAGGGCTGGTGCTGTCACACAGCCTGCATCCCTGGGCTACACACAAGTCTTTTGGGCCATGTGCAGCCTCACAGCCCTGTGCTGCCATGTGGGAGTCAGGGAGCACACCAGGGAAAGGCTTTTCCTTGCACCAGGCTGACTAATGTCATCCTGACTGCAGCACACCAACAAGTTGCTCAGGGGTGTGAAACTGACGTTAAAGAAACTAATTCTACACCCCATGAATTTCTCCTCCTGTGTTTCCAGCACTGCAGAGAAATCCTTGGGTAAGTATTCCTTACAAGGGGTAGCTCTTTGGTTTCGGGATGAAACCAACTCCTGGAAAGCATCTGGATGTTTATTGTATGGAAGAGCAGGCCAAATGCCAAGCTCAATGCGCCGCTCGATGCCCCGCTAGGCCGCAGCCGCACAGCCGGCCCCCGTGCTCCAGAGGCGGGCGGGGCCCCAGACGGGCGCAGGAGCCCGTGGGCAGGCGGTGTCTGAGGGCCCCAGAGCTGGGCCGTGCCACCGCCTACTGCTTTGAGACCGACCCCCTCTGCCAGCCGAGGGGACATTGTCAGTGACCAAGCTCTGTGGTTTCTAGTGCTGCTCAGTATCTATGCTGGGCCTCCTCTCTGACTCTATTCCCTGGCTTGTACACGGTACAGAAGTGGGCACAACATGGCAATGCTGACCATACCGGTATTAAACAGAGGGGAAGGATCAGATCTCTCAGCCCATAGGCCACACCTCTTATTGTGGGACGCAACTGCTGCTTTTTACTAAAGGGAGTTTTTTTGGAGTTCCTCTATCCTTTCTTGCCACAGAAATACCTTAAATTAGTTTTTGAAGAAATTTAACGCCCACTTTTTTTAATCTTCTTACTGCTGCCTTATGCCATTCCATTCCATCATACAGGCATATGAGAATTGAAGCTTTCATGTTGAAAGCAAAGGAAGCGAATCAAAATTAGGGGTAAAATATTTTTGCTAAGGTGAGTGTGATTTAGCGCACTCTGAAAATCTCTAGGACGTGCTACATTTGCCTAAAGTACAAGACACACCTACTTTAACACTTCATTGTAATGGTGCCAGCTATCTTAGGTACAGTAGTTGAGACTAGATTTCCCATGAAAAATATTGTTTCATTTAAAAATAGGGTTTGTTTTTAATCCACTTAGCAAGCGCATATAACTGCACTATTGATTTTTTAGGACACTTTTGCTGCTAACAGAAATTTAGGATGCCAACATAAACTCAAAGGTTTTCTTTTTATTTCACAAATTTGCACTGAAAACATGGGGGAAAGGATATTAAAGAGAGAGCTGTTACTTAATTTTAGAAATGTTAGCTTAATCTTAGGTTTGGGATACATATCAGGAGCATAAATGTCTGAAATAGGAACATACAAAGTATTTCACAGATTTTTACCACATTATGATCAAGGACAGTTTTAACAGAGGTGTGCTCCAAAAGGGGCAGAAAAAGAATACACAGGTTATTTTTAATTAAACACATCTACTTTGAGATTTATTTATCTTGCTCTCTGTAAATCAAGAGAAGTGCATGTGTTCAGGCAGGCACTATTTTATTCATTTTTGTGTCTGTCCAAAGAGTTGTCATTGTATTCTATTTTTCAATTTTATGGCCTTGTCATAGGATAGTCTGGGGGGTTTAGATTTTAGACTTAGACAAATCATTCATCTCTTCCTTTGTAAATGGTTCATGGGAGACATTGTAAAACTGATGATTATGCTCTGTTAGAAGGCAATGTGTTTCAAAGGAAGTATTTTAAGAAAAACATCAGTTACAGTATGTTGTTCAAACTACTTACATAATTATAGACTGTCAGTTGTATTAAGGTTTCTATTTATATGATTGATTTATAGTTACATTTTAGTGTGCATGTTCCTGGTGATTTTTTATCCCTTATATGGCTTTTTCAGTTAGAGATGCACCGACTTTGCTGGCAGCTCATATGTACCAGGACATGAGATTACTGTAAGTAACGAGGGGGTAGCTGTATGCATTAAGATCTCCCAGTGGTACAATTTTGTCTGTTTTTTAAACATACATATATATACATATATATACATACATACATACATACATACATACATACAGTATAATATTTATAATATATATATTATATATATATATAGAATTTATATAGATATATTATAAAAATATTCAATTAAAGTCTTTCTTCAATTATACATAATATTCTGACAACATTGCAGCTTATGACAGATTCTAATCCTAAAGCATGTGAAGGGGGTTTTGCAGTGTATTACTTAGTATTCAATTATTATCTTTTATTAGGTGGCATAAACATGAATGTTCAAATAGGCTTGAAGAAAAAACTCAATTCAGCTGTTAGAAGAAATAACTTTTTAAAGAGCTGCCACTGAGTGATTGTAATTGTTTTTATATTTTTCTCCAACTTTGGGCAAATTTACACTTTACAGCCTACTTTGAATAAGAGGATACCAAATGTTTCCCAAAGACGATTTATTAACACCTTTCGATTTTTCTTTTCATGAAATGGTTAATGTTTTGCATTTTGAAAATACAACAGCATTTCCCACACCAACTAAAAAATAAACAGAGTAAATGTCAGGAATTGACAAGTCTGGCACCCCAAATGAACAAGGAAGTTAGCAGTGTCCTTCGTTCTTTTCAGGCATCTGTTTATACTCCAGAATCAATCCTTGGTGATTATGGGGTAGATAGTTATCTGAAGAAGATTCACTGTTTATCTTACATGGCCTGCTGAATTTAGATAAAGATGAGGAAGCTTACAAATCAGCAGAAGTAGAGCAATGCTGTTTTGAGTAGTACATGACAAATACTATTCTCTGGGTTTGCAGTTCTGAGGTAATGCTGGTAGCAAAGAGGGTGTTTTGCCACCAAACACCTTTGGAGCATGGAGTATTTCTCATGGAGTTGCTGAAATATGGAAGTATCATCCCTGACTTCTATCTATTGTAGTGTATGTAAATTTCAGGTGGGTAGTGGATAAAAAGCTTCTGATGTTACTGGTTTTCTTCATGTGGCATGCAGGAAAAACTGAGGTTTGCTTTATTTTCTGTTGAGCAAGAGAAAGGAACCTGCACCATCCCTGTCAACCACAAGTAGAATGGCTTGCCTTCACAAGTGGCAGAAGCACAGGAAGTTCCCACTGTAAATATCAAGCTTCAGTCCTCAAAACCAAGGAGTATTTTGAAGTACTCCCAACCATAATAGCTCTTCTGACTGAAAACAAAACACAGAAAGGTGCAGTAAGTTCCAGTCCCCAAATGCAGCTCTTGTTTATCTGTCATTCTACCATGAATCAGCTAACACAAACTGCTACCCTGATCCAGAGCAGCTGTCTAATTACAATTTTGTTATTATTAATTACTGAGTAGAAAATAATTTGTAATTGGCTCAGACTAAATCATAGTTTAAACAGCCAAAAATTACATTACAAACTAAAGTGTAATTAGAGCACTACACTAAAGTGTTTATTTAAACCCAGTCTAGCTACTGCAGATTTTTCAATCAGGTTCTCAGGCTCATACATAGATGTAATTAGTCTTCAGTACTGACAGCATACTGCATTTATTCATTAAGCATCAATATTGTTGAACAAATGTAAATAAAACTTAGACAGGAATTCTTTAAAGGGGCAGTCATGGAAACATCTGGGTGAGATAATGAAGCTGGGAATGATGTGAATGTCAATGAGTTCTGGTGCTGCTCTGGTACCCAAATAATTTTTTTAGACATTCACTTTGAACTCCTACTACTTGCACTGAGTTTGCAAGCACCTTTTACTGGTGTGTAGTCACCTATCTAGACTGATTCTGTGGGACTCTGGGCTCTGCACTTGGACAGATTCCTACCAGAGACAGGATAGAATTTTGTCATCTAACACCAGGAAGGAAAGCAGCACACAGCAATGCCACTGACTTTTCTTAATATATCTTGCTGCATCTAATGTAATTTAACTAATTTTAAAATACACAGTAAGACTCTTGGCAAAATTTGTTTCTTTTGATTATGTGGAACAAAACTAACATATTTCTTACAGGGTATGTCATAATAATTTCAGAAATCTGACTTCTGCTACACATTGCAGGGAGTAACTTTCTTCTGAGTTCTTAGCGGAGAAAGCAGCTTTTGTCCCTGGAAGGAAGAAAACCAACATTACTAGAAAGAAGAACATACTGTGATATAAGACTTCTAGGACACTTGTGGGTAAAACTTGGTGGTAGGCAGGGGCAAGTACACTCAGTATTAGTAGAATGAATGACAGGGATATGGAGATTGCTCTGACATAAATATCAATATTGATGAAAAAAAGCTATACTATGCTGTCTAATGGTGATAGTGTCGTGTCCTCCATGCTCAACTCAGCTATTGACACCATGGTACAAATCTCTGAACAGCCCAGAACTTCATTATGTAGTGTCATGACAGTGATGTTACAAAACAAGGGAAACACCTTTCATACTATTAGCTTCATGAGTATAAAAAACATAAATTCTTTCTTCCAGTTCTATTCAAGATCAAGATTTGATCAAGATCAATATTAGCTTCCAGGGAATTTCTCAGGAGTCACATGCTCAGGTGAAAAAAAATAAATCTTTAGAAGCCTGTTTTATTTCAATCTTTGAGCATTTGAAACTTGGTTTTCCTAAAAATAAGGTTTTAAAGTGTTCAAAGAGTGCCTTTAAAAAGTGCTCAAATAGGTTTTAAACAGTCTAGCAAAGACTGTTCAAAAGCATTCACTGGCAACCCCATCCTGATTTTGTAGGTGGCCTTAAGATATCAATCATGAAGATATGTTGTGCTTGTCTGTGTGAGTGCACTAGACACCTGCTTCATAATAAAAGAAAGTGTAAGTGAATACATTACCATTGGAACTAGTGTTTCTTCACTATTTTGCTAAGATATTGCTCATGTCAACATTTCAGTCACTAAAGTGTGTTTATAATTTGGTAGGCATGATACTTTTCCGATTTTGTGGTTTGCATTCATGTCCTCAGCTCTGTCCCATAAAAAACCTCTAACGGAACTTTGAGAAGCAATGCACATTCTTTACTCTTTGTATCTCCACCTCCAAACCACCTGGCTTAATATAAAATTTCTTTCCTCCTTCCCCCATTTATTGAAGCTGGCTTTGTGGCAGCCTTCCACACTAATGCATTCAGTAACTATCTAATAATAAGACTTATTGAAAATACATATCACTACAGATAATATTCCGCAGAAGCTGACTCCTGTGATGAAACTTTGAACACCATAAACAGGCCAGTAAAGTAAACTTTGCATCTGGTAGTGCTACAGACTTTAAGAATATAAGGAAAGTTCAACAAAAATTATATTAATCCTGCTTGAGTAAGTAGTTATATTATCAAGTGTGCAGGAGTGGAAGAGGGACCACGTTAGCTGTCTTAAAGCCTAAGTATCTGGTGAAAGTGATCTTTCTACGTGTCAGACAGGTGTGATACTTGGGCTGAAATATTAACAGGACAAAACCAAGACACCTCAAGGCAGTAATGGTCTTCCCTTATTTAAGGCTGTGGACAAATTTGGACTCTTCTCTATAGAAAAAAAAGGAAAAGGGAAAAAAAAGGGAAGTTTGAAGAAATCTTGCTATGTAAACTTATAATTTTAACTGAGGTCTGTCTCTTTTACAAACAAGTTTCAGTAACCTCATTTTTTTCTTATTCTTTGTCTCATATTTTCTGTCTTCCTACCCAGATTAGGTAATAAACAATGGTTTAGGATTGGTAAAATGGATTTATGTAATGGATTAGGTAAAAAACAGTGCCTTGTCTGACCACAGTAAAGTGAACCAGGGCTAAATAACCATGATAACCACTTTTTAAATGCAAGCCTATATGAACCATACTGTTCAATGTACTCAGTTCTGAGCAAATGCAGGCCAGCTGTGTACCTTATGTGAAGAATATGGTCTTAGTTTGGTAAAACAGTTGATTGGAAAACATGATAGGTGCCTTTCAAATGTAAAATCAATTTCATGCTTATTTAAAGACTTACTTGCAATAGAGTTCTTGAAGCAGATGCTTATTTCCATCTCTGCAACACTATGTACATATTTAAGGACATGAATAATATAATTTTTAAGAGGAAATTATGTTTTTGTCAAGGAAGCTATCAACCAGATATGATATTTAGTGGGATTTTTTTTTTCCCAATGTGGGAAATGTTTATATGGTTTCAGATGACACTGTCCTTTCACATTCCTTCAGTTCTCTTGACAAAAACGATTCCCACTGAGGAGGTGTTATTAAAATTAAAAATAAAGGACATGGGTATTAATAAAGAAAAGAAAGAAATTATGTCTATAAGATTTAATGGGTTTCTTGTTTTTTGTTATAAAGACTTAGTTGATTATAAAAATCTATATAACTTTAGGCCTTTAGATGCAAGCAGTAAAAATAGTTTTTCTCTCAATATTCATCATATCATGTGTCTGTTTGCTCATGCTAAAGTGAATTTGACATAATGGTAAGTAGTTCAAACAATCTGTACCGCTGGAAGCTTTCCCCCATGAACTATTGATTTACTTACCCCATCCACAGCACGGGCCAAGACACTTTCCATTCTGTTTACCATTCTGTATGGCTAAAATGCATAATTTCATACTGTCTAATGAAATTAAGGAAAACTTGTCATTTTGCTGGAAAACTTGGTATATTTATCTGTAGCTCAGCCTAGTGGGGAGAAGAACCTGGCTAGTTTAGTACCAGACCCAAAAGTTCTTATCATATTAACTTTCTATTTTGCTTGGTGCCTTTGGGTGATTTTATGATGATACACTATTCCCTTATCACCTGCTTTATGCCCAGAAATGTCTGCTGTATCTTTAAGGTGGATCTGAGGAAGGGGTGGGAGCCTAAGGGCTCTGGCATGGGCTTTGTTCAAAGCTGAACTAATGCGAAAGAAGACACTGAAATCCTCGAGCTTTATCTGCTGTGAGAAGGAGATCCACACCAGAGGTTCAACAGGTTCCCATCAGTTTAATCCGATCTGCTGCGTGAACATTTTTTCCTTCCCTTACTCAAAAGCCGGGTGCCATTTTGTTCCCCCTTTTCACATGGCCAGCCAGTTTCTTTCTTTCCCGGACATTTTGAGGGTTTTTGTTCTAATAGCAGGGGGGGTATGTGTCTGGGGGAAGATTCTGAGTGTTAAATATCTACCATTTATTGATTTTTCTCCTGTGCTGTGTGGGCACTTTGTTTATCAATAAACAGTTGGTTTTCTTTGCTTTCACCCACTGGTATTAATTTTCTCATTGGCAGAAAAGGGATTGCTGAAGCCCTTTTTTTTTCTAGAGGAAACAGACAGTCCAGAGCTTTTTCTCCTGAACTTGTCTCTAAACTGAGACACTGGGATAGAGACATTGGTGTTAGCAAGCAAGAATAATATCCTGAGTGAAAATCAAAGTATCTTCAGATTAAAAGTGGTGAGATCATCTGTTCTTTGTCATGAACAGTCAGGCTCAGTGGTGAGCCTTGGCAGGTCAGAGAGTGATGGGCTCTAAAAGAGGTACTGCAGTATGGGTCTTACTTGTCACTTTAAATTCTTACAGGCTAAGGAAGAAGTTGTGCAAAATCAAGAAATCCCGCAGGAAGTGTGAGTTCTGCTGTGGGAGTGAAAACATCTCTCAAATCACTTGAGCACATTCAGAAATGTTCAATCTAGAAATTACATGGATATGAAGGGACTTGTAACAGTGACTTTGAATGGCTTAGCTATCACTCTGAAATACTGGAGTTATAAATGGATGAATGTAAAATGTGAGTAAATTCAAGGAATCATAGTAACATGGAATCATAAAATGGTTTAGGTTGGATGGGATCTTGCAGATCACCTACTTCCAAGCCCTCTCTCATGGACAAAACAACAGCTTGCTCAGAGCTCCTTCAAGCGCGGCCTTGAACAGCTCCAGGGATGGGGCACCATGTTCCAGTGTACCTGTGTGTAAAGAATGTATAAAGCCAATGTGTAAAGAATGTCTTCCTAACATCCAGTCTAAAGCTGCCCTCTTTCAATTAAGGCTATTCCCACTTGTCCTGTCCCAACTGTCCAACTACCCAGTTACCCCAGCTATCCCATTTTCTCATCATGGAAGAGATGCTCTGTGGTAGTACACATTCCTGGGCGTTCCTTAGTTTCTGTGTAAACCCTCCCTGCAGCTGTGACGTGTTTTTTCCCTTCCCCTCCCTGTCCCTGAAATGTTATCCCATTGGTTGATGTTATATGTCTCCCCACCCCTCTCCCGAGGTATGAAAGTACCTGGGAAATGTTTCCTCTTTCTCTTTTTCCTCCTGGATCCCAGCCTGAATAAACATCTGATGTTATCCTGGAGGGAAAAGCAGCCCTTTGGTCTTTATCTTGGTCGTGAAGAGCTTCCCTGCCCTCCTCTTGATGTAGCTAGCCAGGATTACTTCAGGAGGGACAAAGGAGCTACTTTGAGGGAGCTACTTCAATGCTCCAGCCCTCTGATCATCTTTCTGGCCCTCCTCTGGCCTCATTCCTCCAGATCCATGTCTTTCTTATGTTTTGGGCCCCAGAACTGGACACAGTAGTCCAAACAGGGTCTCACCAGAGTGGGGTAGAGTGGGACAGCAACCTCCCTTGGCCTGCTGGACACATGGTTTTGGAGGCAACCCTAGATACAACTGGCTTTCTGGCCTGTGAGAACACAATGATGGGTCACATCAAGCTTCTTATCTACCAGTATCCCCAAGTCCCTCTCAGGTCTGCTCTCAATCTGTTCTCCTAACAGCCTGTGTTTTTTCTTGCGATTGCCCAATCCAGGTGCAGGACCTAGCACTTTGGCCTTGTTGAACTTCATGAGGTTCACACCATGCCACTTCTCAGGCCTAACATGGTCCCTCTGGCTGGCTTCTATTCCTTCCACCATGTTGACCCCCCCCACACAGCTTGGTATTGTCAGCATGCTTGCTGTGGGTGCACTCCATCCTGTGGTCCCTGTCACCAATAAAACTGTTAAATAAAACTGGTCTAAATACCAGCCTCTGAGGACACCATTCATCACTCACTGCTCTCCACTTGGACATTGAGCCACTGACTGCAACTGCTTGAGTGGAACTATCCAGCCAACTCCTTATACACTGAGTCCACACATCAAATTGTTTCTTTCCTTAGCAGCAAGTATCTTGTTCAGGACAGTGTCAAATGCTCTGCACAGGTCCAGGTAAACCATGTCAATATGAATTGGTGCGTGTTAAGGTTCACAGTGGTCTCAAACATGACCTTCATTCTCTCACCCGCTGTCTTTGCATTCTAAAACTGGGACAGTGTGGCTAGAAAACTTGCCAGTGAAGACTAAGGTATAACAATTGTGGGTACTTCAGCTTTCCCCATATCCCAGGTTACCAGATCTCCTGTTTCCTTCTGGAGAGAGTTCACATTTTTCCTGGTCTTTGTTTTATCACCAATGTACCTACAGAAACTTTTTTCATTGACTTTGATGTCCTTGGCCAGGTTTAAAAAATGCCATCTCCAATAAACACAGTTGTGTCATGGCTGAAGTGCAAGTGGAATTTGATTGGAACAGCTATTAGCTCTGCTACTTTGCCAAATCTTTAAGAAACTGAGTGAGCTGTTTTGGAGGCCTAGCTTCTTTCACACCTACTTGGGCAGTCTGGGTATTCTAAGGTGCTCTGATGAATGTTCAGAACTGCCTTGATTTTTTTGGTTATGAAAAGAATGTCATTTCACTTAGAAGAAAAATTATCTACTGTGTATCTCTTGTGTGCTTTTGCTTTTTTCCCCATCTCTTCTTGATGCATTGAATTTTGTTGACAAACTGATAATGAATCTCACTTTTGCTGAGTATGTCTCTCAACCCCAAACATGAATGTGTGATCTATCCTATTGTGAGATTTCCAGAAAAAGGAAAAAAAAATCTTAATCTTACATATGTGACATATTAAAACTCCTCAGAGCTTAGAGAAGAGGGAAACTTTGATCCTGACAAGGAATACAGACCAACGTATTGGGCTCATAGAACTAGATGCATCAGATTTTCGTGTTTGAAATAGTACCCATAGGATCAGTTCGGCTTTGTTCGCTAAATGAGAGAACACACTGATGAGAAGGAATGTGAGTACTATAAAATAAAGATGGAGAAGAAAGCTGCTAAAGCACTTTAAAACATTAGTGAAGACTTTGAAAAAGACCTCCTGTCAGATTTGCAAGATGTTATGGATGATGAAGTTATTTGGCAATACTGTTACTATATGGCAATTTTTTACAAGGGGAGGGGAAAGGGCATCTGGACAGACAACAGAGTTTGTTTTTTTTCATTTTCCTTGTTTGTTAAGCATGAAGAAAAGAGCAGTGGGATATTCTTCTTTAGTGTGGGATA
The DNA here is from genome assembly GCF_971803275.1 of Cyanistes caeruleus. Classification (NCBI taxonomy): domain Eukaryota; kingdom Metazoa; phylum Chordata; class Aves; order Passeriformes; family Paridae; genus Cyanistes; species Cyanistes caeruleus. Next base: position 45,983,175 of record NC_141732.1, on the reverse strand, counting down.
GTGGGATTTTCTTCTTTCAGGAAAGCTATCACTGGTGATATTATACATTTTTGCTCTTTATGTTCATCATTTGTTTGTATCTACGTTTTCCATGACTAGTATGATTAGTTGTACTGTTTCAAATTAATTCTGATCTTTAAATAGGAACATATATGCACATATTATTCTTGTTGAGGTTTACCATGAGGAAGAAGTAATTGCCTTCTGGGTTAAGAAAGGACCATTAAGAAGTATTATTACTCACTGGAGATCACTATTTTAACCGAAAACAGCAATGGTGTTGCCTATAAGCCAGATCCTCTATGTATCTGTATATGTTTTATTATAACTTTTAAAAATATATTTCCTTGTAGCTTCAGCTACTTTCTACCAACACTTCTTTTTTTATCTTGTTCACAGTGCTCAGTCCTACAGGCTGGCAAATGTTTTTAATCCCTTACACATTAATGGGGATTATAGGTAATTGTAGCATCTTATCTATCTTTTTTTAAAAATATTTACCTTAAATTCCAATTGTAGTTCATTCCAGTTAGTATTTTAAAGATGAAAAGAAAAATACCAGTTAAATGCTTAAATAATTGTCTTCTTTTCCTCTTTATAGCATTTTTTTTTTCTCCAGAATCACAGAAATGCTGGTTGTAAAACATCTACAGCGTCTTCAACCCCAAATACCCTGTCAAATTCTCACCAACACTAAACCTGGACAGTTATGGTGTTGTTTAGCTGTGAATGTGAAGAGCCTCTGAGACTCCCTAGCCTTATAGTCGTGCTCTGCTACCCTGTAAGAGCAATGATTTTTTCCTTATTCTCAGCTTGAACCACCCAAGTCACTATCTGTGGTCATTACCCTTTGTCAGGTACTATTTTCTGCACAAAACATTCGTATATAGTGTATGAGTAAACCAGAACCTATGTAGAAGAGCAGCTAGCAAAACCATCCATATATATATGTATGTATATAATATCACTTTGAAGTAAAACAGCTATTCGATTTCCATGGTTATATTTAGCAGCCAGAGTCAGTAGCAAGCCATAAAGTTAATTTTGCTTAATATGATTTGTCAGACTCCTGAGAATTAGCTCTAATCATATTCATTAACCACATTAGATAGTGTCTTATTCAGAATAGAACATTTCATCATTCAGACTGAAGAAAGATTATTTTTTACCCTTGAATTTAAAGAACTAAAATATAGAATAAACATTTCAGTACAAAAAGCCCCTCACTTTTTGACTACCTTTTATTAGCAGAAATCTTTATAAAGACAAATAGTAGTAGTCTCAAGTAGGAATATTGAACGGAGAATAGTTAAAAGAAGAATTAAAATTAAAATTCAGTAAAATTTGTGACTTAATCTGCAGCCATAATTTAAAATAACAAAGGAGTTGAAAAATATATTAATAATTTATTTTCATAACAAACTTCAGAAGAACAAGAACCAAATGTCTGATATGTCATGACTCATATTTTTTTCATCTGCAACTGAAAGTACCATTCTATGCCTGTTCACAGAGTACATTCAGAACAGATGTATGCTTCTATGTTGGGAGCTCAGTGCTGCAGAAGTAGGGTAAATATGCATCAGGCAAATTTATTGAAAATTCTCGGTGCTGCAGGGCACGTATATGAATTGAATACATTTGCTGGTCACTAACAAGAGATGTACCACTCAAAACAAGGAAATGGAGGTAGTATGCTGTTGTTTTGTTTTATGCTGTGTACTAGATTTTGTTGCAAGAATGCTTTTGTGGAGAAGCCAGCCCGGAACTCAAACTGGAAACCCTCAAGTACTTTAAAGAGCAGATTTGTCTAGAAGTCATAAGAGATGAACTATCAGAAAATGTCTTGCATATCTAAGAAGAACTTCATAGTTCCACTTAGGTTTTTAAGCATTTATCTTTTTACTGCCTTCTTTTTTCTACCAACCAGTCTCTTACATAGTCACACACAAGTGAAAAAATACTTTTTTGTTTTGATTGTCAGTTGTTTAATTCTATTACTTTTTACATTTGATTCTTTCTGTCTCTAAAGGTATAATTAAGGTCCAGTGTCAGACTTCAGCTCTGTGCTTAACAATTCTCTCCATTTAACCACTTTTAGGAAGACAGCTTTATGGCTATGATGCTAAACAAACAACTGATGGACTTATGTGTTAGCAGTACTTTTAAAAAAAAATAAATGGTAAAGTTCTAATACTAAGGAGGTCCAAATTTACCTTTGGGTCATGTTGACAATCTGTACGCATAAATTTATATTCAGAGAAGAGAGCATAGAACAGCAAAACTGTACATTGCCACAAGATGAACATTTCCAGATAGTAAGAGCTTTAAAATAGATGTGATTGGCGAGGGGACGATAGGCTTCTCCCTGGCAAAGCTGAGAGCAGCAGAGTGCTGTCAGGGCCCTCAGTTGGTGACTGAACTGTGCTGGCCACATTGGAACACATCTGTACTGAGATGATGCAGGAGCTCATGAGGTAACAGAAGTAAACAGGGAAACACCAAGGAAATATCTTAAAGGTTACAGCACAGAAGTGGGGATAGAAGGTTTTCCCCCTATGTCAGCAGGTGGATTGAGTGTGAAGAGGTGCCTCTCAAGAAGAGCCATGGGCAGGGCAAAGCCCTGTGGGCAAGAATCAGAGACTGAGGCAACAAAGGCAATCTTGTGGTGGTGTCTACTGCCCCCTGATCAAGCAAGCCTATTGGTGAAACCTGCTGGCTCCACTCAAGCTCCACTTCACCACTGGAGAAGGAGGCACCACTCTTCACTGGTCCATGTTCTGCTGGGGAACTTTGACCACTCTGACATCTGCTGGGAAAATAGCACAGAGTTGTAGGAGATCCAGGAGACCTCTGGAATGCATGGAGGATAACTTCCCAACACAGGGAATAGACAGCCCTACCAGAAAGGATGCAATACTGACCTGATGCTTGCCAACATAAACACGCATAATGACGACATTAGGTTTGGAGGGGGTCCAGGCTGCAATGATCTTGCTTTGGGGGAGTTCACAGTGCTAAGGGAGATGGGTCAAGAGAAGTTATGAATTATGAATTTCAATTACGAAGTTTTACTTTATGAAAGCAAAATTCCAGCTCTTCAGGGACATAATAGGCTTCCCTGGGTCACTGCCCTCAGGGACAAGGGTGTGGAACAGAACTGGCTGATCTTTGAGGAAGTCTTCCATAGACTTTGAGAGTATCAATCAGTAGGAAGATACCATAAAAGGAAGGAAGGAGATTGGCATGGCTGAGTAGAAAACTGTTGGTCAAACCAAACACAAGGAAGCAAATGCACAGACTGTGGAAGTGAGGAGAGGTGACTTGAGGAGGGTATAGATGAAGTTCAGTTGTGTTGGAAGGCCAGAGTAAAGCTGGAGCTGAGTAAGGGATTCAAAACATTCACAAAAAGGACATACAGATATGTTTACTAGGAAAAACATGAAAAAAACTGTACCCTTCCTTCCCCCCACCCTGCCCCATCCTTCAGTATACAGTGCTGAAGAATGAGTAACTATGGATGAGGAAAAGGCTGAGGCTGAGGCTTTTTGCCTCAGTGGCGAATTCTCTTCCTGCAGCTCTCAAATGGATGAACAGGAGGATAGGAGCTGGTGGGGGAAAAGTGGAGGAAAACACTATAAATATCAGGTTAATGATCATCTGAGGAACCTGAACATAAGTCTGTGGGACCTGGTGAAATACATCCCAGAGTACTGAGAAATTTTGGTGATGTAGCTGCCAAGCCAAGCTCCACAATATCTGAAAAGTCATGGCAGTCATGTGAGGTCCTGAGAAAAACAGAAACTTGTACCCATCTTTATATGTAGTAGAAAGGATGACCCTGGGTACTACTGACCTGTCAGCCTCCCGTCTGTGCCTGAGAAAATGGAACAGATCCACCTAGAAGCTATTGTAAGGCACAGGGGGGATGGAGAGTTGATTGAAACAGCCATCACAGCTTCAGCAAGCTGGCTGACCAACCCCTTGGCTTTGTATGATGAGATTACTACCTTACTGGACAAAGAAGGGGCTGCATATGTCATTTGTGTGGACTTCTGTAAGCTTTTGACACAGTCTCTGAAGACATCCTTCTCTTTAAATTGTGAAGAGATGGATTTAATGGGTGGACTCTTAGGGGAATAAGAAAATGGCTGGATAGTTGAATCTAGAGGATAGTGGTCCACAGAGTCCTGAAGGGTATCAGTGACAAATGGTGTGCCTTAGGGGTTCATATTGGGAACATTGTTACTTAATATCTTCATTAATGACACAAACAAAGAGATCAAATTTGCTGGTGACACTGTGCTGAGTGGTGCAGTTGCCACACCTGAAGGACAGGATGGCATCCAGAGAGACTTCAACAAGCTCAGGAAGTGGATCCATGAGAATCTCATGAAATTTAACAAGGCCAAGTGCAAGGTGTTGCACATGGATCAGGGCAACTCCTGGTATTGACACCATGGTATTGTCCTAGTTTAGGGCAAACTGGGGAGAAAACCTCTAAAAAGCAAATTCAAGCAGCCCCTCCCCCAACTGGTTCAGGAAAAAGAGTTCCTTAGAGAAACATGAAAAAAACCTGTTTATTTAACAGAAGTTGAATAATATTAAACAATGAAACCTCTTGCTGTTCAAAGAGATCGCACATCCAGAAAAGTCCTTGTTGTGGGGTGTAAGTCAGCTTGCTCAGGTTCTTATCAGTCCCTCTGGCACTGGAAAATACTGAGGCCCAGGGCTTGGTGAGCCACAGGTGTGAGCTCCTGGTGTTTTTCTGGGTTCTTAGTCCAGAGCAGGTTTGAACAGATCCAAGGAAAAAATCAGTCTGGGGAGCTTCTCTGCCTCAGCTAGCTAAAAAACTAACAGCGAAGGAGAGCTCTGTCGCTCTGTCTGTCTGTACCACAGACAACACAGTCCAGGAGCAGCATGTGGGGCAGTGAGGGCTCTTTCCTAACACAAACTGTGCCTTTCTTCTTTACCGCCTTTGCTCTCAGAGCCAGTCTTAAAGGTGCACAACTTAATATGTAAGATTAACAAGGTGACTGGGGAAACAAGCATCATGAAGTCACCTCATGACAGGGATGAACAGATGAGGAGCAACCCTAGAGAGAAGGACTTGGGGGTGCTGGTGGATGAGAGGCTGGACATGACCCAGACACGAGCACTCACAACCCAGAAAGCCAAACATGCCCTGGGCTGCTTCCAGAGTAGTGCATCCAGGGCAGCAGGGAGAGACAGGGGTTCTGCCCCTCTGCTGTGCTTTGCTGAGACCGCACCTGTAGTGCTGGATCCAGCTCTGGGGTCCCAAGCACAGGGAGGTCATGGACCTGTTGGAGAGAGTCCAGAGGAGGGTCAGCAAGATGATCAGAGGGATGGAGAGCCTCTCCTATGAGAAAAGGCTGAGTGAATTGGGATTATTCAGTCTGGACAAGAGAAGGTTTTGGGATGACCTAGCTGTGACCTTCCAGTCCCTGAAGGAAAGCCTGCAGGAAAAAAGGAGAGATTTTACAAGAGAATGTAGTGACAAGGCGCAATGGCTTCATGCTGAAAAAGAGCAGGTTGAGATTAGGTATTAGGAAGAAATTCTTTGCTATGAGAGTTGTGAGGTACAGACACAGCTTGCTCAGAGAAGCTGTGGATGCCAGAGGAGGCCATGAGGAGGCCAGGCTGGACGAAGCTCTGAGAAACCTGATCCTGTGACAGGTGTCACCATCTAAGGTAGGGGGGTTTGGAACTCCATGGTCTTTAAGGTCTTTCTAACCCAGACCTTTCTCTGACACTATGAAGATCAAGTTTAATAAAATATGTCAATTGTGCAGAATAAGCTTGACTGCTTTTAAGATCAACATCTCAGGGATGAACATGACAGGAACAGATTTAATTTGTTTTGAGGAGTACAGATTTTTTCCTGAAGTAGTTATGCTGCTATTTGAAAAGACTAGGTCATTACTATGGCAATGCCATATCACGTGACCCGCATACACACCCGTGGGCCAGATTCAGATCTCAGTCTTGTCAACGTAAATCTGAAATAAAACTCATATGAATGATGAATGATTGTTTATTATATGGACCACTCAAGCTGGAGACCACATAGGCCAGCACATACTGTAAATATGCTACCCTCTGTGTTCAATTCACAGGATATATTTCAATTACCAATGACTAAAGCCTATTTTCTTGGAGAAAATATGGAAAGGAGTAGTAGTTATTCTACTAAATTTGGTTATAAAAACTTCGTTATTTTAATGGATTTCAGAAATTTACTGAAGTTTTCCTCAAATGAAACATTAGTTGTGCAAAAAAGAATTTGCAAACTAAGGTTCTGATGCTGCACAAATATACGTACACATTTAAAATTATGTGCTTGTACAGCCCTCTGGACAGCCTCTGAAAAGTCTGACTGTGAACAGTCTACTCATCTTTGAAAGGCTGGATCCTAATTCAAAATCTGACATAACCAAAGACAGTACTGGAAAAAGAAAAACAGAGAAACACTTTAGCACATATTTCATGTCTGATGTGATCTGATTCACAGGATGAGAGGCAGTGGTTTGTAGAGCCTCTGCTGTAAATTGTGGTGGTGATGGAGCTGGGTGAATGACCTTCACCTTTTACATATAGGTAAAACCTTATAAAAGAAAGGCCTTGTAAAATCAGGCGTTATTACTTTGGCTAAGCTAACAACTTGACTGAGGAGTTCCCATTAGAAAGAAATGATAAGAATCAGTTTGCATAAGAATCTATTCTGGTGAGAGGACAGCTCACACGTGTGGGGAAGAAAATTCTACTCATGTAAAACGTTCACTTCCCAGGAGACAAAAAAATGTAAACCTATCTAGGAAGATAAAAGCTTGATAGGTATGTATACTAGCCATTACCAGCAAATGAACTGAATTTCAATGGTTTGCTGACCAATTAGATTCAAACACAATGCTTTCTGATAATTGTATAAATATGGGCTATGTGAATAAAGATTTGGCTATTCTGCATGAAGAAACCAGTGTCTTTGTCTGTCTCCAGTGCAACATGTCTGAGTGCTGCACTGTCATAAAGCACAGCCCATGAGATGGTGTCTAACACACAAGAGGAATGTGTGTATAGACTTACCACTGTAACTGCAAAAACCACTGCTCAGTTTGGCTTATGAGGTTCAGCCCTTCTGCAGTCCCAGGGGTCCATGGCTGATGCCCATTGTCTGCCTATCTAGGCACACTCAAGCTTCAGACTGCATAGGAAGAGAGGCATGAGAGAGAGAAACATGGGCATGAGCTTCACCCAGGGTCCATATCTGCAAAACTTTCCAGCTCTGGCAATTCACTAACAGTACACTTTGCTGAAAACCTGAAGAGCAGGTAGTTTTCTCTGAAAAAGCGGTTGTGCTTTGTGAGGAGCCTGAGTCTGGGCTTCTCTTTAATATTTTGGTACAAGATTGTGAGTCCCAGAAATCCCTCACTATAAGGGAGGGATCATCCCTATAAGATGAACACGACTGAATCTGCAATATTTAAGATCAGTCCATTCCCTCTCTTGTGCTCCTACAGAGTGCAGTTACAGCAAATGCAACATAGGTCTGAAATACCGTATATTTGTAGGCTGCAGCTTTTAGAGTGCAGAGTAAAATGTGAGAGGACAGAAACAATCACCTAATAATAATGAGATTAGGTAATACAGTAGTGTTCAATGTCAATGATAAATGAAAGAAAGCTTATAAGATATCAGACTCCAAATACAGCCAGGCCTGACGTCTCTTCCATCCATAGTCCCATTGCCTTCCTCCAGAACTTCATCCAGGGGTTAGAGAGCCAGAGCCAGAGATCAATAAATATATCCAGTTCCAAGTTTGTATGGCTGTAGGAATACAGAGGTGTCTATTCTCAAATTTAGCTCCCTCTGTGATAACTAAAATTGCTGAGAAGGTTCTCCGTTTTGGCAATTGTCTTGAAAAGTTCATGCTGCATATGTACTTAGAGAGCAAAGAGAGGAAATATCCAGTCAGATCTATCCTTATATTCAATTTCCTGGAAAGCTTTTAGATTCTGCTGTGGTTCTTTTTGCATATACATGCACAAACAGCGCATCTGGCGTAGTGGATGTAGAACTGCAGCTTCCTGTTTCTACATTAACCCCTGGATGCTTAAAGAACGAATCTGTGCCTATGGTTCCTCTGTAGGCAGTGGTGGTTTTTGCATTGCCTCTTTGCCTAGTAATGAGGCCCACTGTGGTTAGTGCCACAGAGAGACAGGATAAAAAAAAAAATGTTGATGGATGATTAAAATATGATTACTTCCCTTTGCTGCAAATATGCAGCCTGTGTCCAGCCAGCAACTTCCTCTAATTTGCAGCATGTTCTGAAAATATAATTGATAAAAAATTGTTGTGTGACTTAGGCCCTATATTTAACCATCACACATTTTTAATATTGGGGTGGGTTGCAACCCTCCATCTCTCATTTTATTTGCTTCCTTTACAATTCTACTACACACAAAACTACATCAGGCTAATGGTTCAACAATTAACTCTTCTGACTTTGATTTGAGACAAATAAAAAATGCTGGTGAGTGTGCCTTTGAGAGCCATGTGAGGAGCAAACCTTTAAAGAGCTTTTATTTCTGTCCCATCATCTCAAATTATCTTGTTTACCCCCTGAGTTCTGAGCAGGTACCATTACTGCACTCAGTTGTCCACATCATCTTTTGAAGGGAAAATTAATTCTGAATTACTGGCCCTATAACTGCCTACTACTTCACATCATCTGTCAGCAAAATAAGCAGACAAAAGCTGGCTAAGTGGATTTCTGTTAGCTGTCATTTAAAAGGAAAGGGACAGGTGTTGAATGAAGCTTCTTTCTGACTGCTAGTTAACAATACATATAGAAGTTTAATTGCTTGCATCCACCTGCACCCTTGTCATTTCCTGGCTTTATTGATTTTAATGAAAATATTAAGTGCACTTCAGGAGCAACAGCTAAAGTGACATGTTGATTGAAGTATACAGGAAAATGTATAATGGAAGCAGGCTATTACAGTTTTAATAGAATCTGAAAGAAGTAACATCTAGAGCAGCATTTTTCCCTGCTATTCTTCTGCATACAGCAAGTTCTGAAGAGAGTAATTGTAAGCTGAAAAAATGTTTGGTCATTGTTAAAGCAATCTTTCACCCTAATAACCTAATTTTTATTGAAAGTGACCCAGGCTTTTTGGCATTTTTTTATCCATTAGGTACCCTTCGGGTGCCACATAAACACAACAAAATATGGGTATGCACAGAATCCAAATCATAATAGCTCAGAATTGTACACAATGAAAACTTTGTAGTGAAACATAACAGCAGTCTCTCAGTTTCAGTAAAAGTCTATGCAAATGGCTTGGATTTTTCTTGAAGCTACATTGTCAACTTTTATATAGATGATTTTGGACTTAATGGATCAAGGAATATAAAAAACAACAACCATGGCAGCTTTGGTTCAAGAACAACATTCAATGAAAATTTGATCTTTAATTTTTTGTATTCAGGTCTCTTCCTGGTAATACTGGGTGCATCCAAAGCTGTCAGAGAGTAAAGGTACATAAAACTCTGCAATTAAAGAAAGATTCAGTACCTTTTCTGTAATAAAATTTCTTTATTGAAGTTTTATTTTGCTGATGCATCTTTATCATGAGGAAAGCTGCTCAGATTCTTCTCTTTCGCAGGCCAGTGAATCTTACATGTTTTGAAACTGCTAACACAGCCACAAGCCCCAACTGAAACTGTTTTACACACATAATAATCAATTTCTGGTATTTCTCTTCACATTAATTGCCAGTTTTTATACCTTTACAATGCCTAGCCAGAAACCAGGATCCCTTGTTGCTTGGTGCTGCCCAAGCACAGATCAAAAAATTCTGCTACTTAAAAGAGCTAACAATCTAAGCATAAGACGAGAGAGACAAGTTAGGAGAAGAAGCAGTTCATCTTAATTGGCAAAGGTCAACACATAAGCTGTCTGCTTGTCTGTCACATGCTTTTGTACGATTTGTTGAACAACATGGATTCACAGAAAGATCCTGAGATTATCTTATCCGTGTTCCTGGACATGTCCTCCCTAGGGCAAGGAATACAGTGATGGAAAAAGGACTTTTCTGAACACTTAGTAATGCATGAATGACCATACTGAGTCCGCTATCCTGTCTTTGCTCTTAATGAAGGTGACTATAAGAACAGAGCAAATGCTCAGTATCATCTTCCTACAAATACTCTCAACAGATTCTGGGAAAGAATTTTCCAAGAGAGATCCTATCTGTGCATGCCTTTAAAGATCTTTTTCCCCCTTGAACTTAGTTACTGTCTGAACATATTCAACATTTGAATACTTGCACTGCCTTCACAGCTTAGCTACTGGAGGAAATATCTCCTTGATTTATATTTGAACATACTGGTATCCTTGTGCCTCATTCGGATACTAGTGGAGACCTTCCCTATCAGGGCCTTCCAGATTTTCAAGTTGTCTTCAATAGCTTAATTGTTTTTACACAAAAAGCACTTTATGTGAACTTTAGTTGTCTTTGTTGCTTTTCTGTACTGCTTTACAGTACTACTTCAACATGCTGAAACTAAAACTACGGACAGCACTCAATTACTAGTACAACAAAGATTTATAGAGAGGCATAAGGATATTTTCCTTTTGTTCTCCATGCATTTTGTTAATGACCAACTCACCATTCAAGAAGTCCTTTCAATGGCTACTACATCAACATTTACAAAAAGCAGATTTTGTAAATTCAAGGATTTAATTGTCAGCAACACAATATTCTAATTCCCATCTTGTTTCACAAAAAATGGCCTTTTTTCCCTTCTAACTATTAATTTGCATTTATGTGCATTGAATTTTATTTGATATTTTACCCCATTACTCAGATTTTCATCCAGATTTTGACAAGTAGTCCTTATCTTTCCAAACTGGAAATCATAGTACAATTCCATTCTTTTCCAGATCCCTTGCAATTAAGCTGAGCAATATAGACTTTTGTGAGGTTCCACTAGTAAGATATGTTCTACTTTTTCTTTTCTATCTCTTATTTTGTTATGCGTATATGGGAGAATTTTTATTTTTTTCATGTCAAGAGACTCCTAGTTTATCAGACATCTCTGAGGCATTTTTTAAAAAATGCCTTTTGAATACCAATTGATCTGTTTTTTCCTTGTGCTCTGTGCCTCTTTTAAGAAATTGTAATAGATTAATGAGGCATTATTTCCCTGTACAGGAGCCATCTTGATTCTTCTTCTATACATCATATTTTGTCAAATAGCTTACTATTCTTTGGACTAGTTGCTGTTGATCTATCTAGTATACATATCAAAGTTTCTGGTGTATAATTCCCAAGATCTTGCTTATTACTTCTCTTAAAAAAATGTTATCATGGTGGCCACCACATCTATGACACTGGAAGAGCTTTAAATGAGAGATGATGTGTTGCAGTTGGTGGGCTGTCTATTTTATAACTGAATTCCTTTAAAGCTCTTGGGTAAACACCATCTGGTGTCTAGTGATTTGTTATTGTTCATTATAAGCAAGTGGGTTTGTACAGGTTGGACTGGATATGTCCATATTGAGATGACCGGAGAGGAATTGATTTGGACTAACAGAAATATCTTAGAATTAAACTGCTTGTGGTTGACAGTAAGAGCAATAGAGGGGTATTGAATGAGATGATTATGATCAAAGACATGGTCTCAGAGGATGATCATCACAGGAAGACTTTGAATAATCTGACTAGGCAAAATTTGTGAACAGTATGGTAAAGGACACAGAAAAATAAAGATGAAATGAACAGTGAAAGAAAGAATTATTAAATGACTGTGTTTATGAAAGATATGGGGGGAAAAAACACATGAGGGCTTGATTGATGAAACTGCTTGTGAGAATTTGAGTCTCACAAACTGACCCTTAAGAAGAATTAGATAGCAAAAAGGATACTGCCTTAGTATTGTAGTCTGGCAGCCATTTGCTAAGATTGAGAGAAAAAGAGAAAGCTGTAAAAAAATAAGGACTGAAGTATAATAAAGGGGGCTTTCTATATGCAGAATCATACAGAATAAATGTATGTTTTGACTGATCATTGGTGGAATCTCTAGGGAATTCTAAAGAAAAGTTAATTTAAAGTAATGGACATTACATTTAGTAGTGCTGACTTTATGCTTTATTTGTCAAGTATTATTATTCTTTGAAATATTTTGTAAAAGCAGTTTACTCATGTCAGTCATATAAGTATTTTGAAGAGCTGAAATACAAAAGAGGAACTTCATGTGTCATGTGTAACTGTTAATTTAAGCTGTGTAGGAAAACTGAGAAATAGGCACAGGACATCTGTACTGTATACTCCAGATGTTGAAAAGCATAATGGGTTATGAAACTGCAACTCAGAAAAATAACACTGAGGATATAAAAGATTGTCTGAATATTATTTAAAATAATAATTACTTGGAATATCCTTTAGGTGAGAGGTCAATAATATGTTCTCAGCCAGAATATGAACAAAACTGTCATCTTAATTTCTGTTGTTTACATATGAAGTAAGTAAGAAAATGCTCCCCAGTTCACAAGTAACTATGTTTCAGAATGAAATAAACCTTGGTAGGCATTTTTATTTATACCTAGTTGACTCTTAGTGATGTTGAAAATCCAACTGTGTGGACATAGGGAAGAGGAGCACTCCAAAAGACATGCAATAGTAATTCAAACTATCAACAAATGCAGTGTAAACAAACAGGAAGACTTGCCCCATGCTAAACCCAGAGCTGAACAATAAAGTATGAGAAAAATAGAGGGAAAAGACAGATATATACAATTCTCAAAAAATGACATGAAAAAGTATTTTCTTTTCAATACTTTCAACACATACACCTGTCCTTTTCATGCAGTCTTTGGAGGGAAAATTAAGTATTTGTTTACATGCAACTAAGTCTCTTGAAATCTCCCTTGATTTGCTTCTTAGAGCGAGGTTCTACACAGGCAAGACATGAAGTCTTTAAAAACATACAGAGCCCTAAATATTTTAATTATGTACTTTCTTACATATCACTTTCATTTATTAGGTTGTCAGCATATTACAGGTGTGAATACCATCAGATTCTCACTGTGTGTTTGATAACCTTAAAAAGAAAAGGAAGCAAATCTGAAAGAGAGAGAAATGTTTTTACTCTGATATTAATAATTTTTTTTGTATGTGAAAGTGATTGTATTTGCAATAGCATTAGGAAACCTGGTGTATTTTATTCAAAGTAATAACAGCTGAATTTATAACTAACAATTGGCACCAAGTCTGTCTGAGTTTAAGAAATTTTTGGACAACACTCATGGACAGGCACATGGTGGGATTCTTGTGCTGTCCTGTGCAAGGCCAGGAGTTGGACATCATTGATTCTTGTGGGTGCCTTCCAACTGGAGATATTCTATAGCTTTGAGGATATGCAGATTACAGATTTTGCAAAGAACAGTTATTTGATAAGTCCTGAAACAAAATACAGTCTTATATAAAATAGAGATGCTCAAGTTTTTATATAATTCTGGATAAATTTTTGACAGTATTCAACCTTTTAAATGGATTTTTATTTAATACTGTTGGTGAAATTAGCTTTTGCTTTTTCATGATTCTTTTTGAAAAGCTTTTTCAATAGACATTTATTTCAGATGGTCAGAATTTTTCTGCATATCTATTGCCAGATAAAGGCAACTTCTGTATTGTAAAAGCTGATGTTCTGGAGAAAGAGAGAAAACAAACCTGTTGTCTGTCTTTCAGCCTTGAAAAGCAAAGTTACCAGTTTTATCTGCCAGCTTAAATAGTGGTTGAAAAAGATTTGAAATATACATTATACGGTTGGGTATACATAAAACAAGATGAGATGTTGAATCTATTTAATGACTATTCCCATCTAATATTAATTAATAATAAGACATGATGCTATCAAACATCTGCTGTCTAATCTACTATGCCATAATCATGCAAGACTATATCTGTCTGCAAAAACTGTGATGTTAATAAATACCATGAGTTAACAATTACCACACTGCAAATTGTTTTGTTAGTTTCAATGAATACTAATACTAGAAAAGGAAGAGTTAGTCTTAGCAAATATCTTTTTGCTAGTTCTGGAGATCAGCCACAGCAAGCAAAACACTTCCATGTGAAAAAAATAAGACAACCCTTGGAGCATCTGATGAATATTTCATAGCACTTGCGACTTTCAGGGTTCTTGTTGTAGTCTAGTCAGCACTGGGCTAGATAGAGAACACTATCTTTGCTCATATCAGTAAGCATCAGTCACACACAAAAGACTACATTTTAAAATTGAAATGTAATGTACACTTGAACCCTTTACATTTTCTTTACTTTCCAGAAAAAAAAAAAAACAAAACAGGAAATTTTAGGGATCAGTCTTATCAAATTTGAAATGTCTTGGCTGCTATTTCCAGGAGCAAAAGGCAAACATTTAAAGAAGATTTTTTTTTCTCTTCTTATAGTTTACTTCTGTTATAAATTACATCAAATATTTTTTATCACACCACAACCCATCACTCGTGGCATTTTGTACCTTCCATTCTTTTCCGCACTGCCTCTTTTTAATGATGTACCTTTGCAGTAAAGTAACATGTCACTAATTCAACAGCAAAGTTTTGATGATAATGTCTTCTAAGGAAAATTACAGGAGTTTTCACAGAAACTTAAGTAAGACAAGGTGTAGGAACACACAAGTAGACGAATTTGTACACAATTAGAATAAGATGTAAGGCATAAATTTATCCTCCATTCAATGAGCATATGAAACTAACACAAAGTAGCAGCTTCAGTTTCATATTAAGTTAGAGGACATCTTAGAATAAAAAATCGTGTGACTGTCTGACTAAAAAACTTACTTTAAAGTATTAGTGAATTAGAAAAATTCTTCTTAATGGGTTTTGCGCAAGAAAATCACTAAATTTTGAAATAGGTCTTCAGAGGAGATGTGCAGCAGATCATGCTTACAAATGAATAGGATCAAAAATACAAGGCCACATCAAATATGATTTGATTTTTACTGCATCAAAAGCTGCTACATGTCATTTAGGTGTTTCGTTTCTAAAGCACATACCTTGACTGTGATTAATGAGTAACTTGAGTATTGCCTGGCATCTGTGAGTGGGAGGCATATTTACTTTCTCATAAAGAATAAAAAAACCTGAACTACTCAGACACTACATTAGTAATTTTTGAAGCTATGATGGGAGTTCTATGATGGAGATTCAGACACAGGTAGATGCATAGACACAAGTTTGAATTTTATTTGCAGTTATTTTTTTTAACACATTATTTTCATATGAAGATAAAACCTGTCCAACACACAGAGCTAGCCTCAGCTAATGCGATAAGAAAAATTAGTCAAGTAGCTTAAAATTCAATTGTGCCAAGCAGGAATTTTTAAGCGTAATTGTCCTGAATAAAGCACAGCCATGCTGTGATTTTAGCTATGGAGAAACACTGCTGGAAATCAGTAAAACAGTATGTTTTCACACCCACTACACCTTTCTAGTCAATAAAAATATCAAGTTATGAGTTGTAAAGACATGGTATTTAGGTACATTACTTGAGAATGAAAGACCAGGGTTTTTTTCAGACAAGGTTTATGGATAATACTTTTCCAACTTGCTTCCTAATACAGCTTTTAATTTGATAATGTTTAAACAAAGTTCTGAATAAAGACTACCAGCTTGTCTTTCCAATAGTACCTATCTGTTCCTCAGTTCCTAGTGAAAAATCTTTACAGAGCATTAAATGTTCTTGAGGAAGTTCAAAGTGCTGGAAATTTAACCTTCTTCATCATTACACAAAAATAGTTTGTTCTGAATTTGACTTATACACTGTCTTACAGAAAGCAAGCAAAACCCCAACCAAACAAAAAAACAAAACCAAACAAACCCCTGCCACTTTTTGAAACTTGATTCCCAAGTAGTAACTTACCTATATAGCTGAATAGAAAACAAGATGTCTGTATCTCAACTACATTTTGGGACTTTAAAATGTGAAATTATTTCCTGGAATCACAGAGTAGGTAAGGCTGTAAGGGTTCAACTTTGCTCTGAAATGGTTCCCTACAGCACATTAGAGTTGTGTCCAGAAGACTTTTGCATACCTCCAAGAAGGGAGCCTTCATAACCTCTCTGAGCAATTTTTCACCTCAGAAAGATGAATAAGCACTGAAATTCCTTTGATCAGGTTGTCCCTAAGTGGGAGGCAAATACTATTACAGAGCTGGACAGTTCAAACAGCCCATTTCTTTCTTGAGTTCCTTATGTGGGGACACTGAGGATGCCCCATGCTTCATTGTGCTTGTTTATACTACATGTTGCAGGACAGCACCTTGGCTGAAAAATAAAGAGAATAAAAATACTCAAGTAGATTTTCATTTGACAGTTAAATAAGAATTATATTGACTTGTGTAATGCCACCATTGAATGCCACTAACCGGACTGGTGCTGACTTGTTCAATAAAAAACTGGATATCCAATAAAAAGTATGTCCTGCAACAAGTCAGAATGACTCTTCCAGTGCTTGGCCTTCACATAGAGAGACAGTTGGAGGAAAAACAAAGAACCTTTGCATCATGTGTTGCAGTCAGTCACAGTTACAGCTGTCCTGTTACTCTATTAAGAAGTAAGAAGCCATTTTCCTAACCTGATTCAGCCGTAATGATCCCTTGGGAAAATGCTACCTTTGGTTTGGGTCTGAGACTTTTTATATTATACCTACATTCCCTTAAATGTTGATAATTTTACATTTATATACACCTACTGTATATGTGCATATACAGACATTATAGATACATGCATAGCCTCAAACTATATCTAAATAACAGGACATGTGAGGGCATGTAAATCATAAATGAGACAACTGCAGACACAGAGACAATAGTGAAAAAACTGAGCCATTATAAGGTGTAAGTCTGAGCCTGTTAAAAATATTGGATAGGTAAAGTAGCACATACATGGTGCTAAGGGAAAACATGAAGGAAAGAAGATGACCTTGCACATATTGGTTCTGCCTGAAAAACTCTTAAGTGTATGGGAGAAGAGCTGAAGGGAAGAAAACACAAGATAGGTTATCTGTATGTAGTTACAACAAACCCAGGTGGATCAATACAGTGGGTCACAACCACCATTAGCTGGGTCTAGAAAAAGGGCTCTGAGAGACAAGACTGCATTAAGTAGAAATGTGTGCTTCCATTTAATGGGGATGGATTGCAAGAATGCTTTCATATCTTCTCAGACCATCTGCTCCTCACAGAGAAGGGTTCATAATCTCCATGTCAGGCAATACCTGCACTGTGCTGAGCCACACCTATCATGACTGACTGGAACTTCCATGGTTACACTGTTCTTGAAGTTTCAGTGGGGTAGAAACTCCTCTGGAACTTCCACAGAAAATACATGATCACAACAACCGAAATCCTTCCATCAGTAAAATCTTTAACCTTTGACATAACAGAAAGAGAGCCTCGAGGTATAATTATTTTTATTGAATGTGATATGTACAGCAGATTTGGGAATAGAATCTTACTGCCAGGGGATGTAAAGCACATATTTAAACAAAAGATACTTGCTTATTAAGAAGGCTATGTAGTTTAAATAATTCTAAAGAAGTCTACTAGCTGATTGAGGAATCTCAGACCTCAGCTGCAACAGTATTCATTCCAGTAGGTGTTCTAGCAGACTGGTACAGCTTGTGATTTTTCTGAACATCTTTCTGAATATTTCTGAACAGTCTTGAACTGAAGCTAGTGAAGATGTCAGAGCCAATCCTTTGAGAATTCAATGGCTTGAGACCTTGTTTTGAGACTTGTTTGAATTGCTGGCTTGCTTAGCTTTTCTTTTTTTTTTTTTTTTTTATTATTCCCCAAAACTTACTCCATTACACTCCCTTGTGCAAATTACAGAATGAAAGAAAAAGCACCCCAATGTAAAAACAATAAGTACTGAAAGATATGTGACAATCCCCTTCAAAAAGCACACTGAAGGTGATGCAGACAACCTTTAGTGTTCATCATGTAGTGCTTTAGATAGATGAGTGCATTATCTGCTAACGTTTAGAATCTTGCTGTAAATAAAAATATATTGCCTTTTCCTTTCCAAAGCTGTCCTTTCCATCCATGCTCAAACATAAACCTTCTTTAATGAATCTTAATAATCTCTTTTTTTTTTTTTTATAAGCAGCTCAGTTTTGAATTTGTTTGAAGATACATAAGTGACTCCATTGTCTTTATCCTTGGGGCGCACAGAGGTAACACAGAGGGGACAGAATTGTCTCCACCCTGGAATCCCTGTGAACATTTCTATTCATAACAGGCCAGACCCAGCACAATTGTGTTCTCTCTCAGACACTCTGTCCTATAAACAGAAGTAAAAGCTTATTCAGAGCAGAAATTAAAGAATTGTAATACTATTTTATTTTAATTTTAATACTATTTTAATACTTTTTTATTAATTGAAATTTGTATATGTAGGCAATTATGTAGATCAGAAGGAACTGAGAAAATGTATTTTTCAGAGCAGAAGAACATCTGAGTATTTGCTATTCTATCAGGCTTCAATAAAGAGGAAAAGAGGAGAAATCCATGCATCTGTGAAATATAAAACATATTAGGAAGGCTTGCACTGTGATTTTCAGTGATATGTGAGATCTAACTATTTTCCTTTTACAATTCATATGTCAGCCTTCTCTGGTTTGCTTGTGAAATCTACCCTCCTACATGCATGTCAGAACTTGTGAGGAATCAAAGACCCTGTTACTCAGTTTAAAAAGTATCTGGGGTGTATCGTAAGTAAGATGGTGAAGTCTTCAGAGAGCGTCAGATATAACTATGGCAAGCAATAAGAAAGATGTTCTTTTGATAGCACTGACAGACAGAAGGAACACAACTGTGTAAACCTCAACAGGATCCTTGTTCTTCACTTTAGTTGTTTCTGCCTAGAAACTGAAAAGAAGCAAACTCAATTTTATGTGTTGTTATAATGTAACAGAAATGTTATTTTGGGTGACTCTTGTTCACTCTTACATGTTTTGCCCCTAGCTTCTGCATGTCTGTGGCTGAAGTCAGAGATTTGATCCAGTCAGAGATCACAGCCCACAGGACGGCGTGAATGAATGAGGCATTTGTGGAGAGCATGACCGATGCCTTGTCATATTATTTCCAGCAGGTAATCTGATAGTTGTAGTCTGGCCTAGGTGACTCATAAGGGATAATTCCAGCAGAAGATGACTTAGTCACTTAGTTTTTACTTGTTTGAGAGTTTTCTGCTTTGCTGAGCAAGGTCTTCTCATCACCTCCAGATTTAGAGTGAAATAGCATTCCCTGATGACTAGTATTTTTAATTCCAGATATATCTTATCAATGCTTTCTAGCATTGTGCAGACACTTTGTAGCATTATCCTGACATTTCATTTGATATGAACAATATTTTCATTTGCTTTTCTCAAATCTGCATTCTGTAAATTGATACAGCTAACAGAAACATTTCTAATTCATTTCAGTATGCATAATTTCATATGAGTATACTACAAAGTAGGACTTCTGCTACTCCTGTATACAAAGTGACCTGAAAGTGAGTGTATTCAACAAGCAAACACCCAGTCATCTCCCACACTGATAAAATCTTCCTGTACTGTATCATTAGCAAGAACTGTTAGAAGTATTCTCTTGAACTGGCCTTATTGAAACTAATTTTTGTTCCAGAGCAAGTAACTCCTCTAGTCAACTCTTTCTAATCAAATAATCAAATATTTCTTTGAATGAGAATATTTAGTTAATTTAAAATTATTTGCTTTTGACCATATGAGGATGTATTGTTTAGCATTGCATTTAATCTCATTACCAATTTTTTTCTATTTCTTTTTTTGCCCAAAAAACCTTGATTTTGCATTAACTGGTTATTTCAGTGCAACAGATACATTTGATAACCACTTTCACCACAGTTTATGAACCCAAGGGCAGTATTATCGTGTTGTATAGTCATAAAAAACAACATACTTTCCTTTTCCCTTCATAATATCCTTCCTTGTATTAAATCCTCAATCTAGAGCAATGGTAGATGTCCCTTTAGAGATAACTTTTGCCTATGCAAACTTGAAGATTGATTTGTGCACCAATACTAAGTAATTGCATTTTCAATTCCTTACTATTATATAAATTAATATAGAATACTACAGTTTCTTGAAATTCTTGGTAGGTACTGGTTTGGACTGGGATAAATAATTAATTGTACTTCATAGTATATAGTATTGAGCTGTGTTTTCAATTTATGCTGAAAACAGCATTGAAAAACTCAGGGGTGTTTTAACAATTGCTGAGCAATGCCTAAGCAGCATTAAGGACTTTTATGCTTCTTGAAACACTTTGACAGCAAGTGGACTGGGAGTGCACGAGAAGTTGGGAGGAAATACACCTAAAACAGCTTATCCCAACTGACCATAGGAACAGTGCAGGCCACGTGGCATTATACTTAGCAATAAAAACTGAGGGAAGAAGAGTGGGACATTCAGAGTGACAGTAAGATGTTGTTCAGCAGACATTTATCAAGATTGTGAAATTCCATTCATAAATGGTCTTTGCTGGATGATGCAGCTCACATTTCTTTCAAAGTAATGGAAAAAAAAGAGAAACCTTGAGTGATTCACAGTGACCTGAATTTACTGTGTATGCTATAAACACTAGCAAGTCTCATCATTGTATAAAACTGAAATAAAGTTCTTCCCATTAGATTGCAGGAGGCTGAAAGGAACCAGAATGCATGAAGGTTAACTCTACAAGGCTAGGTGAGAGAGTATTTCTAGTAGCCTAGAAATGGTGTATCTCAACTGGAGAACTGGGCTTGTATTGCATTTTGTGTTCCCTTCATACATTTACATGATAGGGAAACAAACACAGTTTATGAACACAACATTATTTGTCCGAGCCACTGTTTTCTGTCTGTACTTTCAGGATATTTATATTTACATTATGGAATTTTATTATGTACATTTATGCCAACCATAGTTATATGGAGAAGCACACTAGATTGGATAAAATGTTTTTCTATTTTTCTCTATTAATAGCACTTAGCAGGGAGGAGAAAGAAATGCATTTATATGTGTGCTTATGCACTCAAATACAAAAGTGTGCCCTGTACTGTCCTACACACATTTTTACTGCCACAAAGTCCTTGTTCTGAAAAGTATAAATTTCAACCTTTTTAAGTGTCAGAGGAGAAAGAAAGCTTTTGCAACTCTTTAAAATGGAGAAGGATGCATAGGAAGCTGGTTTGGCTTTGCTTCTGGTTTGACTGACATAAAAACTCCACAAATATTTCTGGAATTTACTAATATTACCAAGCAAGTATTTTAACGTTTTAAAAAAGATTCTAAAATTTTTTTATTAGTTCCTTTTAGGACAGAGATACAGACTTACTGCATACCAAAATCTAATTTTTATTTCTCTTAGCCTGTGCTTTTTTTTTCCCCCCCCCCTTATTTTTGTTGACAGTCATTCCCTGGAAATAAGTATCTAAATATTTTATTTGAAGACTATTCAAATAGATGGGAATGTTTCCACTGATTTACTTGTTCTTTACACCTGACCATATATTTGCAAGTGCTGAAAGTCATCCCAAGTGGAAACACATCATTCACTACCTAGAGAACCTACTGTAGTGAGGACTGTTTCCTTCTTCTCTCTGTTAACATTTCTTAACTTCCATGGTAACAACCTAAACACAATAGAATCTAACTTTCCATTGCTTTACAACTTCTGTAACCATTTGCATCTCAGCCCTATGGAAGCTGTGTTTTTTCTTAAAACCACTCTTGTTGCTGTTGGCAATACAATTTATTATATAGTGTTTAATTGTTCCCATAAGATAACACAGATAAGTAACTCCAAGACACCAGGACTTGAAAACAGATTTAAAAAAAAAACAATTCTTGTTCAGCTCTTTCAGATGAGTAATCTAAACTAAGATACAGGCAATATAAACGTTTAGAATTAGACTTGTCTTAACCGAACAGGTACTGATTTAAAAAACTTGTGTCCCTTTTGCATACAGCTTATAGTGCTGAGCAGCAGAGATGCAAGAACATTTTCTGTAAAATATTGATGACTACAAAAAACTCAGCTATTGAGACTGACATTATTTCACAAGGAAGGTGGAGTGATTTGTTTAGGCTAATGTCACTACTTTATGCAGTTTCTTATGAGAAGTATGGAATATTTATTTTATTTCATTTGTCGTTGATTGTTGCATGTGAGTTTGGTTAATTCAGCTTTCTTTGAATTCACAGCAAGTCATCCAGAATAAATGTATTAAACAGTAGCTTCATCATGAAGTTTTTTAGGTGACTTAGAACACAAGGACAAATTGGAAAACTAATATAGTTATTTGTGCATTATTTTGTCATTCATCATCAAAAGAAAACATGTCATAGTCTGACAGTCCTTCCATTTCCTAAACAATTGAAATCACTGGACACGGCAACAATTATCTGCAGTAAGTGGCTTTAACAAAGGCTTTGCTACATATGCAATTAATGATTCACAGAATCATTAGAGATCACTTTAGGTGTTACTTTTCAGGGCTTGGAATGAAATGGCTTGGAAGGTTAATAATTCACAATTAACAGAACTGTCTCTGATGGTTAAAAACTTCACATTTCAGAGAAATGTTAAAAAAATTCTTTCTCTATTCAAATATTTTCTCTATTTTCAGATGTCCATCAAGATGTGACTTAGGATGGAAACTATTTTAGGTGATTCTCTCCTGGTATCTCAATATTTTCAGATTCTAGTGACTGACACCACTATTTTGAGAAAGTGAGAATGAAGCTTCCTCTCCAAACTGATGAAAAGTGATGAAAGTAGAATATAAAACAGGATGAACTATGGATATGATCTGAGGCTATTTTAGCAATAAAGTTGTAAGAATGTAATTTCTGGAATGAAATCATGGATCAGAATGAGAACCTATGCCCTAATACTCAGGGAAATCACCATCTAAGTGTTCTTTTATACCCTAGAGCCTCAAACAAATCTATCTGGTCCCAAAATATTTGTGCTGACCAGGAATGTCTGCAATTCTCTCCCAGCTTTGGCAGTCACACTGTGCTTGCTCAGATTTGCTTAAGCAAGTTGGCTGCAAAAATTATTAGGCTTAGAATAAACTTTTTTGTTCCCTCTTAAGAGTGTATTCCAATTGGATATTTTGTGAGTGCCAAAGTTTTGTGCAATGTTTTGATCTTCTAGGTCATATGGGAGTTTTTCCGCTATGTATCTCTGGGTAATTTTTCCTCATGGCAACTGGTTGTACCAGGCCAAGTCTTAATCTGTTGCATGTCATAAGTTTTTGTTATAAATTTTGGTTGTCTGGATGATGTTAAAAAAGCTGTCCTTAAAGGAAAAAGAAAAACATGATAGATAGGAATTTTTAAATAGTCAGCAAACGCAGGAAAAAAAGAGTAGTTCTTGACATTCTTAATACCTGTTGTTTGTTTGTTTAAGAGTTGTTGTTGAGTTTAAAAGCATATCAGATACATGTGTGACTGTGACTCGCTATTATCTCTCTAATCTTCTCCCCTGTGAATTTTGCTAGTCAGAAGATCTTTAGGAAGACATATTAAAGTCCATTTGTGCCTATTAGAATCTGAAATTCATCTTCTCTGTGGTCTCTGTGGGTTTTGCTGTTTCTGTTGAAGAGATTGAGCATTATATCTAAAGCTTGGTGCAGGATTCTCTGTTTATTTGTACTCTAATGGAGCTGCAGAAAGAATAGAACTGTTTATTTAATTTCTTCTATAAAGAACGGGTGTTTTATTATCAGTTTGTAGTGCAGTATTTCTTATTGCTCAATTGAGCCAAGTGTTGTTGGCACATATAATTGAAAAGGCAGCTCTCACTGCAAAGAGCTTGTGAAGTAAAGAATATAAGCATAAATGAAGTAGCAGAAGAGTTGGGCAGAATAAGGTGAGGCTGGAAACCTCCCATTCAGCACTGTAACCAGAAGTCACAGGAAAATTTCACTCTGACTATTAGCAAAAATTTATTATCTAGTGGTGCTCTAATGGCAGGATATTATTCTCAGGAGGGTTCTGAGTGACAAAGACTGACAGTGCCTTTATGAAGACTGGATATTGTATGTTTTTGCTTTGTATTTGCTTAGCAGATATGCTTGTGATGGCTCCAATAGACAGGCAATTCTGATTTTTCTGTTCAATGAAAGGATCTCCTGTAAAAAAATTTGACATTTTGGGGTTTTACTGTTCAACTTATTTCAGTTGTGCTTGGAAAGCACTGGAATATCCTTGCAGAGTAATTAAACTGTGAGGTGTCTACTAACTGCTCCTTATTTTTGGTACAGTTTGTCCTTTTATTTGGATTAATCCTATATTATTTTAAAAACCATAATACAGTTTTATTACTGAGTTTACATGCAGAATGGAACTAGTGAAAAGGGTTAAGTAACAGGAAATCCTTTCTTCCTAACACAAAAAAAATTGTGATGACTCTGGGTGGTAATTGCTACAAGTCTATGATGTACTATTGGACAAGCATTATTGCAGCCTTTCTCTTACTGCTGATGTGCTGTGTTTATATTGTTGTGTATGTTTTACAGCTGTGGGAAACTTCTTTCCCCTATAAAGGGAAATATATATGTATATGTATATGTAAAATATAAATATAAATATATGAAAATATAAATATAAGTATACATATAAATATAAATATAAATATAAATATAAATATAAATATAAATATAAATATAAATATAAATATAAATATAAATATAAATATAAATATAAATATAAATATAAATATAAGAAATTATTGCAAAAGCCACAGACTCACTTAGATGTGTGCAATGCACAGATTCTCATGCAAACAGCAAAAAATTAATTTCTAACATGTAGTCTGAATCAGAGTTCTGGCGGGAGCATGACACTCAAAAGGAGTGTCAGGAGCTACTGAGAAGCATTTTCTGTTTGTTTGGGAGTTGTTTTTCTTCAAGCATAAGAAACATACATATGAAAATATTTCACTATTACATGGTGGCAGCTTAGTCTTTGGATCTTCATATTTCAATAGTTTTCTGACTATATAAGCTTGAGGGAGATGAAAACATGGAAGGATAGATTCAGCGGGTTAATAATAATTATGAGGGAAAATGTGTGCTCTCTAGATCCTGTGGTGTTTGTAACCTGTTGTCCAGACATTCCGTGCATTAGTTTGTTCTTATTTTCTTTCCTACAGAATGAATTTATTTTAGCTTCTCCCAGATGTCCTGTCTCAAACAAATAAACCAGATGCTATTATGTCCATAGAAGAAAATAAAAAACATGTCTCTGAAAACATGCCAGATGATTATAGGACACCTACATATCACAGAATGAATCTCTTATTAAACACACACACTTACTGCTGATACAGATTGTCTCTGGACCCCTTGGGAATACTTTAACACTGCTGAAACATTGCTCTATGTGCTCCAGTTGACTTACTCCATAAGGAGTTACTTTTTCAGTTTCAGTGCTGTGTCTTTAAAAAAAATGCTCTGAGAAGATGAAATATTATTAAATACCTTCTGTATCCTCTTGTGTTGACTTTTATTTGTCTGAAATAAGAGCAAAGTGATGCAAAAACAGTCAGAAAAATGCTGGATTTTACTCCTGCATTGCTTGCCACATAAACTGATCCATAAAATCTTTGTTATTTAAAATATCCCCAGATCTTGGGATGAAATGTAGTTACAACTTTGTTTAAATACCACTTTCAAAGTGTATCCATATTTATTGCAATCTGAACCTTTGTGGTAAGAGAGTTCAGCACAGCCAAGGAAATTCTAAAATCTGTGCCACATATTACAAAAGGAGGGCTATCCATGTGTAGTAAGGAAAGAGGTGAGGTCTTTCATTCTCTCACTTTCTCTGCAAATTGTTTTACCTTATTTCTTCCTCTTGGTCAAGCAAAATCTACAATACTAGAGTCTGTTGCACAACTAAAATGTTGTCACTAAAGTGATATGCTTTGTTGGAAGAGAAAGTTGTAGAGACAAATGTGTCAGACACAAGTTATAAAGATTTATTTTTAGTTGCTAATAAATTCCAGAGCTACTACTATGCTGCAGATTGCTGTTTAAGAGTTTTTCTGCCTATGTAAGTTCAGTTTCCAGGTTAGGAATACCTGTTTTCTCCATATAAAAAGAGTTTATAATATACTTTGAAAAGCACCGATTACCAATTGAAAAGGTGAAGTGAGCTGTAGACTACTGCCCTTTGAACCAGGTGCACAATTAGGTATTTGAACAAGACCAAGAAGAAGAAGAAGGTGTTTTTTCTGTAAGTCTTGAGAGATTATATGCCTATGCTCTCTTAGTTCTGGGTGTGTAACCATGCTGATTACAACTATGTGTGAAAGTGATGCATGAGCATACTACCATCTATGCCAATTGGTTAGCCAGTTTGAGTGCTGTGGGGAGCAGAACCGTAGCATAAGGGTACACCAGTAAGACTATCACTAGAAAAAAACCACAGCAGGATTTCAGTTAATGGAGCACTGAAGTAAACGACCTCTCTGTCCAGAGGAAAATGAACAAAACCGCCCCAGACTTTCTCTTCCTGCTCACTCATGTTCTAAATTAACTGCAATAGCTGACTAATGTGATCTTAAGTGTCATCACCTAAGAAAACTGTGGAATTATTTTTGTTATGTTCAGTGAGGGTAGAGGGAAATAACTAAGCAGAAAAGAACAAAACAAAAAATGTGTAATTGAATATATGAGGGATGGAGTTGAATAAAGATGCATACAAATAATTTTATTTAAAAATATGGCAACGTCACAATATTAACATAATTGTTGTGGAGTCAACAAGTCAAATCATCATAAAATTTCTTTATGTGAATATCCATTTTGTGGAATTCATGATCATGTTAATTTGAGATGAAAAAGAAGGCAGAGAAAAGAAGCGATATAGGAGATTCAGTTTCTAATATTAATCTCACCTGTACCAAGACCCACAATTTAATGCGATTTTTGACTTACCCAGTATTATTGTACCAACTAGTAATTCTTCAAAAAAATTGTAGAGATTTCTTTTAGGAAAAACTTATTGGCAGTGGAAAAAAAGCAAAGCCCAAATTTAGTATAATTTGAAACTGATGATATGAAGGAAAATTGTGGAATAATGATATAACTCAGGCTGATAAAAACTGTGTTTTATAAATGACCTATACAGTGAGAAAACAGCAGGTTCAAGATATAAAAAGTGTAATAATTATGCATGGTTTCAACACTTTTTTTCACAAACCAATTCTTTTCAGTCTCTTAGTTGGTGGTCTCAAGCTGAATTATCAATAATAAAATTCTTCTGGAAGTTTTTTTTTTAATTCCCCTAACCAGAAAAATCATGTGTAAATGTGAGTGGCCACAAGATTATCTATATTACTTCATGATAAATTTGAACAAAGATAACAAAATTATGGCCTTAACAGAAAAGTTTTGAAACCATTCTCATTCTGTTTTTTAAGTGATTTGCTACAAATCTGGACAGAACTCTCCTCAGAAGTTATTTTAAATATCTGTTCAACGAAATGCATCCAGTAGGAACGATCACAACTTAATATTGATTTTTTTAAAAAAAAAAAAATTCAGGTTTTTCATTTTAAGTGTTCCTTTAGATTTTAGGTAACCTTTGGAATCTGAGACCTTCTCAAGGATCCTTCTGCAGCCCAGCACCAGTGGGTATATCTAAACTGTTTCACTAGGGACATGTACTGCCCAGGAGTCAAATGAAAGCGGGGCATGGTGCAGACCAGCTTTTCCTGTCACTGTGCTCAGGTGGCCATCTCACCTGCATGGTGCTGCCACTCAGTAGGAAGATGCAATGAATAGTGCCTCAACAGTGGTTGAAACAGTCAGAACTAGTGAAAGGATGTGTGGTTTTGCATTGGCAGATGCCATGTTTTGTAGCAGGTTGTAAAAGCAGCAGAACACCATCTTCTGAGTGCAGAGGTCGAACGTCTTCTTGGAATTCCCAGATTTACCTGTGAAATCATGAACAAGAGCATTTAAGCACAAATACTGAAAAATTAACAATACATGGGATTTGATTTGTTTTGAGCTCTGTCATTTTTAAATTTCAGGTATTTCTTTCCTGTAAGTAATCTGTTTCGTAGGACTCCTCCATCCTTGTGATGCATACCAACTCCTATTATTATGCCTCTGTCTTTTCTGCAACAGTACCCTTCAAACGTGTCATCAGTGGGTCCACCCAGAAGATCTGTGATTTGTCTGAACACTTAGCTCTGTAGAAGTACAAATTATTCCTACTCTGGTGCCTCTTTATGAGCTGTCACTGTGAAAGAACTGTCATGAAAAATTTGAGCTGAATGTGCTTGATTCAAAGCTTGAAGGAGAGGACAAAGACCTTTTTGCTTGAAAACTGCCTCTGTACTTTAAAGATGCATATGTGACTGAGAGACAAAAAAGATGGGCTGCAGCAGCTGTAAGATGCTACACATAAAATATAAAATGGAAATATTAAAAGAAATAAGGGAAGAAAAATTAAGAAAGATTACAAGGCCTGATTGAATAAATTAGGACAAAATCTGAGATGTGACATCGACATTATGGGGATGAGGATGAGTTTCTCCGTGATGAACTGTAGTAGGGAAAAGGAAAGATTGAGTAAAATCTGAAACAGATGTCAGGGTAATAGGTGCAGTAAGAAACACAAGCTCTCCAAAAGCTGAGCAACCAAAGGAAAAAGAAGAAAGCTTTTTCACCATTTCATCTTATTCCCTGTAACTTGGTTATGCTCTGTATGTTACAGGGTCATCCTCAGGCTGCATTTGGTAAAATATGATTTACTGGTGATCTCCAGTCAGTAGACAGAAAATCTGCTAGTGTGTCCCTAGGTGTAAAGTGTGAGGAAAACATCCCAGTGTCTGTAAGCTGTAATATGTTGGCTTATCTGAGCATTAGATGGCCTTTTTCACCACTTGCCAGTCACAAGCCTTTCTGTGTTTGCTGCCTGGGTAGATTTGCATAACTTTGACTCCATCTTTGGCAGAAACACATGCTATGCTGAGAGTATCCCACTTGCATTTTTATGAAATCTGCTCAGCAGTACAAAAATGCATGGATTCTTTGGATTGAAGGAAACTCAGTTTTTTAATAATGACAGTTTCTTTAGATTGCTGCAGAAGGTAGAAATATAAACTACCTGAGAATTTTTCATTAAGTAAAAACACTTAGGATTTTCTGGGACATACTTTGATTCCACTAGTTTGTTGATGCACTGCTTACTGTATTTATTTGCTTGAAAACTGATTGAAATAATGGTAACTATCACATTGACTTGGCTGCTTTCTTTGAACCAAAATGCACTGCCAGTTTTCTTTCAGCCTTTTCTCTAATGGAATGGAAACAAGAAGAGACACTTAAAAAACCCACTCTTTCTGTGTTGACAGTTCTTTTTCAAGTGGGTTTTTACCCTGAGCACCAGCACATTTTTCTATTTCAGTTATTTAAAAGGAAAATATCCTAAATCAATGATTGCATTTTCATTCTAAATTTTTGCACTATTTTTAAGCAAGTGTGTGTGCTTTGAGAAACACCATTCATTTTTTAGCTTATGTTATTTTCCTCTTCAGGTCCTTACTCTCTACTCATCTGAAACTTTGACTGCCTGATGATGTTGTGCTTCCCAAATAGAGGGAAGGTCCTAAACTACCATACTATTCTAGGTGTGAATGCATATTTGAACATTTTGTTAATGACCAGGAAACAAAAAAGAAACACTCAGACTTGTTGTACCACTTCATTTAGGGGAAAAATATACAGGAGACTCCAAGAAAACTCCTCTCCAGTTGTCAGATGGTTTTCTAGCCTAAACTGACATTTATTTAGAAGCACAACCCTAGTGTGCTGAGTAGCCAAGGACTCAAAGCCAGATGCTAGTTTAGAGGGCTTAAGTAATGATTGAGTCTCTATTATTCCTGCCTCTGATGTTTCATATCTGATGTACATTCGGGTGCTAGCTCTCCTGCTTAAAAATGACTTCTTGCCATAGGATTAATGTCAGCAAGGCAGCCATCAATTCTGTTCCACAGCAGCCAGAGCTGGCAAACCATACACTTTTAGAATCAGGTCACAAGAATAAACACATAGGAGAGCAAAGAAAATGTGGAATTGCACATTAGAGACAAGAAGATTTTCCAAAGTATGACTTTTTTCAACCACTTAACTAGTAAATAATGACACCAAGTTACACAAGCCAATACATATATTTAAGTATTGAAATGGATTCTGTATGGCTTCTTCACATTTTTCTGCTCACTACATTTTTGGATGGAAATTTCAGGAACATTCTAATCTACTTCTTGAACACACTCTGTCTGTGAAATTAGCTACACCTATTTCATTACACATTTTAGACTTGGCCAGAATGATATCCAGAAGGCTGCTTTAAAAGAAACTTTCATCACTTTATGTTCAGAGTAGGCTTTTCTGTCTTTTTACTGCAGTGTGTTCTGATATGCCATTTGCCAAAGTGTTACCTTCTCCTACATAGAAAAGGGACAAGCAAAACACAACACTAAAAGTGATCTGGAATTATTCCTTATTTCTTTTATCTGGTGTTAATCATAGAAATGCCCTGTATTTAAAAAAGAAAAAAAAACAAAAAAAACAAAAAGAAAAAAAATTGGGTCTGCAATTTGCAATATTCTTGTGGTTGCTCATCAAGCCAATACAGCCACAGAGATTTCCCAGTTCTCACTCTCCTAAGAACTTAAATCTGTGCATTAAATCTAACACTAGAAGCCAGTGCATTGACTCCTCTTTAAAACTGGGCATAAGATAGTGAACCTCACTATATTTTCAAGTGGCCATCTCACCTGCATGGTGCTGCCACTCAGTAGGAAGATGCAAAGTGATAATGGAAATGACCATTATCACTTTCTTCATTGCTCTGAAGGTTTGACTCCACACCTTCAAAAAACAAATTTAAATAAATCTCCCTTACAATATCCAGAGTATCCAGTTTGCTTTCCAAAACAAACTAACATAATTGAAAATGCATAGTAGTATGCGCAGTTTCATGAGTTCAAGTAAATAATAGTAAAACACATTTAATGTATTTTTTTTTAAAATATCTTTTTCAATAGGACCTTTTGAGCTTTAAGCTTTCAGTTTTCTGGTTGAATACTGTATTTAGCCTTTGTTAGAAGGGTCACTAATTTATGAAGCTACTTTAATTTACCTATTTGTACTTTAGTCTTTATTTTTAACTATTTAAATTGAACTACAAGTCAAATACCTTGCTCTATGTCCAAGAGTTTTGTTGACAGTAGTCTTTAAAAATCTGCAACATACTTTTCAGGTAGATAGATTGTGTTAAACGGCATTTTAATATCCATTTTTCAGCTGAAATCCTTTAAAATGTTGACTCAGAAATTGTGTCAGTAACAACAGTTATTCTGAAGAGTAATGTACTTTTCCTATGCCTAGTTGAGAGGAATTTTAAAGGGGATGCTGATTTATGTGATCATTTAATTACTGTATACAAAAACCATAAACTCATATGTAAAATACATGTCTGTATTTGAAAATGTATGATACCTGTGTTGACTCAAAATCATCTGAAAGACAAGAAGCTTAATGTAGAAGACCTAACTTGTAGCCGTCTACTGTGCTTCACCCACAGATTATATATTGTCTATCCTGCAATAATTTTCATCCTGCTTCCTTTATATTCTGAGTTTTTTCTGCTGTCTAAAAAGTTTGCCATGATCTGAGTAGACCTTTCTCTAATTTAAAAAAAAAAATAAAAAAATAAAAAAAGAGGAACAAATTAACAAAGTATAATTTGCTCTAAGTCCTGAGAATCAATCCAAGTATGTCCTGAAATGCACATTTTTGCTGAAAAGCATGCAGCTTTTTTTATATCCCTAGAATTCTTTAATCTTGGCAAGACTTAGCACTGTTTCATTTCTTAGTTAATCTTTATAAGTCACTCTTCATCTGTTAAACATTGACTCTTCCAAAACATTACAGTTTTACTATGAAGAGACAGTAAGACAGATGGATAAGGTTCAAGAAAATTGGTTTCTTAGTCAGCATCCATACACATAATGAGTAAAATTTTCTGTTTCCCTAATGCTATATTGTAAATTTTATTTAAATAGTGCCCAGTGTAAGCTACTTTTTTTATTAAAACAATAATTGAAATATAATTGAAAATAGACAGCCCATTATTTGAAGTTTTGTACTTGAAAAGAGACTGACTTAGATCATCTTAGTTTGTGCCATAACATGGGGCAAAAGTTTACTGACTGTAGGTGACATTGAACAAAAATCTTAAAATCTATACATCCATGAGAAATTTATTGCTAATAATACCTTTTGTGTCTATATTTGTGAAGTTGGCGAAACGCAAATCAAATAATTATTTTATATCATTTGATTTAGAGTAGGTTAAGCTAGATTTTAGGAAGAAAATCTTTACTGTGAGGATGGTGAGTCACTGGAACAGGTTGCCCAGGGAGGTTGTGACTGTCCCATCCCTGGATGTGCTCAAGTCCGGGTTGTATGGGGCTCTGTGTGACCTGATGTAGTTAGCAGCATCCCTGCCCATGTCAGGGGGTTGGCAAAAGGTGGCCTTTATGTCCCTTCCAACCAAAGCCATTCTAACCAAAGCTTGCAGCAGAACCCACGGGAGCAGCTTTCTTTCTGTGCAAGGCAAAGCACTGTTATAAACCGGTCATCAGGGAAAACCTGGAAGAGGATGTTCTCTATGTTCTTGAATCCTGCAATGGAACCCAACACTGATAGCGTAAAATTCTAAGGGAAACTGACAAAACAGACAAACCAATATGTAATTTACCTTTCCCTACAAAGCAGCTCACCTGGGCTGATAGACTCAATGCTGGTGGTAGAGGTATTGACATCTGGCATGGGCCTTTCAGGTGGAACTCTCTGTGCATGCTCAAAAGGGTTGCTCAGGTTAGAGAAATTTGAGTTTTCTAGAAGAAAGGGAGTCTTTGGAGGACAGAAGAATCTGTGATATAAGGAGTAGTCTGGCATAATCAGGAGGAAACAGACTATTTTAATGAATATTTGAAAGGATTAAACTATGGGCTAGGAAAGAAAGAAAGAAATAAAAAAAAGACAATTAATCTAGGAATAATAGCAATACAAATGAAATTATTTTATGTTTCCAATAACTAGAATTGAAATTCAGTTGCTGGGGTGATATGGGGCAAAGAAGAGAGAAATCAGTAAGACCATAGAGGTCAGTGTAAACGGTCTTTCCAAATCTACTAAAATAACAGGTCAGTAGTAAAGAGGTCAGTGAAAATGACCTCATGAAATTAAAAACTAAAAGCACTTGTGAATGAAAGTTTGAGGACTATCAGAGCCGGCACAGATCATATGAAAGTAGAAAGTAAAAAGAAGGAAGAGGTGGAAAATACCTCTTTGTCAAAATTCTAAGACAAAAGAAAGTCTTCCTTCTCTTAGTTCCTTTCACGTGCTTTCTCTATCTTTCTCCCCCTCTCCTTTTTACCTTTGCTTCTCCCTTTATCTTTTTTCTGTCTTTTCTTGTCTCCCTCTCCCTCTCCCCTTCCACCTTTCTCCATGTACTCCAGATGAATTTTCAGTACTCCAATGGTAAGCTGTGTATCTAACTCTTTTACCTATATTCAGTTCTTTACAATTCTTTCTCCTTTTTTCTTTCAGTCTTTTTACAGAGCAAAGTAATGGCAATGGAGTGTTCAGTTTGGACTAATGTTTTTAGGAGGTGTCACAGCATGTTCTTCTTCCAACCACATATATTTTATCTCATGTATCTTATTTATTTTGCCACACTAATTATCTGCTGTGGAAATTTGGTGGGGGGTGTGATAATTTCTTTGAAAATTTCCACTGTGCTAAGGAAACAGCCTGATAACTGCAATTTATAACCACGAACTGCAAAGCTGAATTGAACATGGGTGTTACTGAAACCAATCCAAGCTTGAATGCCTGAGTCCTAGATATGTATATCAGGAAGAAAAAATAAGGCTTAAACTTGTGCTTTCATAAACTGTTTGGGAAGGATATCTT
Source organism: Cyanistes caeruleus (assembly GCF_971803275.1). Classification (NCBI taxonomy): domain Eukaryota; kingdom Metazoa; phylum Chordata; class Aves; order Passeriformes; family Paridae; genus Cyanistes; species Cyanistes caeruleus. The sequence goes on along the minus strand of NC_141732.1, from coordinate 45,949,046 downwards.
TATTCAGATCAAGGTTTAGAAATAGAGGTGTACAAACACTGGAAAGCTTGTTTCAGTTCCTGGCAACAAGGTTTGATAACAATTGTCTTACTGTGTGCTCAGGTTCCTGTATTTCTAACCTAGAAAACACTCTTTTGCAATCTGATTTTACAAAACATAGCAGAAAAAACAGAGAAAAGTCAACAGACATGCTTAGATCTGTACCAGTCTTGACCTAGGGAAAGATTAAGAATTTCTGGTTCTAAGTGGATTTATGGAATTAACTAGACTCTGAAGCAGGTTGTGCAAGGACCTCCTTTTCCTTGGAGTTTTGAGGGATGTGACTAGAAAAAGTCCTAAGCCATCTCTTCTAAATTCAGTGCTGACATCATGAGAAGAAGGCTGAACTGAAAAAACCTCTAGATACTATCCAACCTGAGACTGTAATGTGAAGTTCTTACTGCAAGAGGGAAATTATATGAATGAAGAATGCCATGAAAATATATGAATGAGAATTGCATGGAATAGGTTGAACATTTACCTCTGTCTATTTTTTATTTTTATTTTTTTGTTGTTGTTGTATTACCAGAACAAAAGTGATAGTATAAGTGGAATTATAAGTGAATATGAAATGAATGTGTATCTATATATCCATACCTATGTATATCACGTATATATACCCAAAACAGACAATATTTATAAAAAAAATCATGCTAAGTTGAAAAACTCCCTGGTAGTAGACAACTGAAGAACTACTTTTTCATAATTTGAAAGGATTTCCATTTATAGTGTGTCCTTTTTCCACAGCAATACAAATTAATGGAAAAACAAGAGCTCTTTTTCATTTCTCTCTATGGCTTGTTGATTCTGTCAAGCTGTGTAAGGTCAATGAGTAGATTCTACATCACTGTTGAGAGGCGGGAAAGAGAGAAGCAGTAGTACCATCTCTCTAAAATCTGCAGTATTACTGGCTGCAAAAAAACTCCTAAAGCGGAGGATCTAAAGGAAGGAGTTATGATTCAGATGAAAGGCTTTAATGGTCTTTACAGTGGAGTTTCCTCTGCAATGTAGTTGTGTGTCATATGTTAGCTATCATTACATACCATTGCTTACCCAAAGTGAGATGTAGAATCAGGTTCATTACTAGAGGCTGTCTGCTTTCCTCTGGAGTACTCAGGTTTGACCATGGTCAGATAAAAAATACAGCATTTTTCTTGTACAGTGTAGTGCTTTCTGTGTTCCCAACTGTTGGAATGCCAAGAATGTTATTTTCCATTTGCTGGTGGAACTCCTTGGGGTTGTAAAGAAGAAAAAATGTTTTAGAGATCTAAATATAAAGGAATGCAATTTTAACATATTGTGTCATTAAGAAATTTAGAAGCTTTTAGACAGATTGTGGAGGTAGCAGAAAATGAGATGCAGTGTTGCATTAGATATGTTTTTAGTATTTTCTTCTTTTTGTAAAAGCTGTAATTTTCAGAGTTTAGAACCAATTTAATGTCCCTGGAGCTAGAGCTTTTTTGTATCCATTGTCCATTAGGTGAATTGCTCAGCCAAGAATGGAATCCATTTATAATGTATAAAATATAGTAAAATGCTTTAAAAACAGTCTAGGTAGGGAAGAAATCATCAGGAGTCCATTAAATTCAAAGATGGTGAGTTCTGAGGTTCTTCTTATAATCAGATAATGGGTTTTTGTGCTTTGATAAGAGGCATTAGATATAAGAAGATTTATTTAAAAGTTTGAATTCAATAAAAATTTATACAGAAGTAATGCAAAATGCATTCTGTTTGACATTTGAGACAGCTTTCAAAACAGTATTGTGCTTTAAAAAATACCCTGTGACTTCAGTAATATTTATTATATCTTAATAAAAATTAATAAATAACACCTGAAATTATAGTGTCAGCATTACATACTTTAAAGACACCCATCAGAATTCTCTATAAAGTTACATTCTCATGGCATCACAACTTGGACATGAAAATGTGGTTTTACAAGGCAAGATCACAGGTGCTGACATATTTGGTAGCAATTAGAGCAAACCTTCTCTGCAGAGAATTTAAATTGTAAAGAATACAAAAGGAATACGACGGGAATACGAAGGCAGCAACTGAGTCTAAGACATCCTGCTGAAGGTTCCAAGTTCCACAGTGTCTCATGTGTGCCCAGGCTTATCTCACAGCTCACCTGTTTAGGTCTCCTCTAGCAGCCAGTGGCTGGCAGCAGCTGGCTGGGGTAGGAGCTGTCACTTGGAGCCATGCTTCTCTGTGCTTCCACCGGCGGCTGCAGAGGAAAGAAGGTCTCAGTATTGTGTACCTTGGCAGGAGCAGGGCTCCATTTCAAAACAGCTGATGAGGCCTGGAAAACATAGGAACAGGCTTCAGATACTGGGTTAGCATTTACATCTATCTGGTGACTAGAAACTCACTGAGATATCCTAAACAGTTTTTGCTGCACCGTTGAATCTTGGTTCCTCTGTGAGTTGATGTAAATTTTCTCATGCTTTTTATTCTTTTTATTCTGAGAAGAAGACGTATCTCCCAGTAGGAATCTGTTCAATGTACAAACAAGGAATTAAGGAATATTCTGGAGTTGAAAATCCCAAAGTGAAAAAATTTAAAAGTTATTTTGGGTTGAAATGGAATTTTTCCAAACTTCAATGCAGCAAATGCATTTTAGTGCTTAGTCAGCATATATAAAGTGTGCTTCATCTTTGCTATAATTTTTACCAAAATGTTTTCTTTTTGGAAAGTATTAAACCCATACAAACACATCTTTTTTTCTGGTCTATTTTCTGTGCATCATTCTAAGACATCTTTAGCTGATTTACAGATATTCTTGTAGTTTGTCCTTCAATATCCATTACATGGCTTCTACTCAGATTGGAGAAGTTTATGTGAAGCAACAAGCTGAAAGCAATGATGATGCCTAGGTTTTATTTTGGACTGAGCTGATCATAGGGGATGGAACAGTGTAATTGGCAACTTTTGCAAATCAGTGATTTGCCATGGAGAAGGGTCAAAATATTCTAGAGGGAATATCCACTGCAAGAACTATGTAGAAATTGAGAAAATATTGAAAACAACCAAGATGCGCTTAGTGGATGATGTCTCCAGGACAGAGGAGACTCAGACAAAAGATGAAGTTACAACTTTTAGGTGCTCCTTTCTATCCTGCCTCTCCCTTCCTGTTTCTGTGTCAGCTTACCTTACATACACATGTACAGTTTTCTAGTTCCTTCAGAGCTCTCATGGTGTTCTGGATAAATAGTATACATTTCAGAGAAAAAATTGCATAAATGTTAATTCACCCAGTAGGTTTAAATGACTCCTTGGGGTCAAATGAAATGCATGTTAATGACACTCATGTACAGTAAGAAGCACAGATTTTTGAAATCTGTCACTATACACATACAGAATCAAACAACAAAGCTACCATTTAAGCAATGGCATGAATGCCTGCAATAAAACTTGAATTGCAGACAATACTTTGCTTTAGAATCTTGCACCTTCAAAAGTCTATCTTCCCCTATTTGGAATTAACAGGCATTTTCAACAGTACTGGGGAGGTCCCAAGGACCATTATGAAAATGGAGCACACCACCAGTGGAGACAATAGTGGTGATTCACCACATGAGTGAAACACAGCAGGATCGCTATTTGAGACAAAAAGCAAATATGTCAGATGAGACAATTCCATTACAGGAAGAAGGATATTAATGATTTCATACAAGGCAATGTGTATGCAAAGGGAACTTGTTTGTGTTGTACTCCTCGATGTGACCACTCATGCCCTTAAAGCTACAACAAATCAAGATACAAATCAAGCTACAACAGCCAGGGAAGAAGGCTAAGGCCAGCAGAGTGCAAAACACCATTCAGGAAAAGATTAAAAAAATATGCTTTCCAGCAGAAAAATGTTTTCTGGTTTATTGATTGCTATTTTTTAATGTGGCTATTTGAGAATGTATTTACATGCTGAAGGTAGTCTGTGGTTCTCCAGACAGACCAGTAAGAAGAGAGGATCTTAGAAGTTTTAAGACAGAGATTTTATAATTTATGAGAGAGATTAGTTGGTATAATTGCCCATGGTAGCAAGATCCACAACGGTATTCCAGGAAGGCTTTTTCACTGTCCTGTGTCCATGTTTCCAGCACTAAATGTAGAATGAAGTACTAAGTCAGAGATCTCTTTTGGTTCTCTAGCCAGGACTCCAAAAGATTATACAAACTTGGGGAATTACTGTCTACTGTCCCTAAGAGTCCACATGACATTTGGGTGCAATGTGAGAGAAAATGGTGAGCTCACCTCCTCCCACTGTCTGCTGGAGACAAAGGAACTACTTAAGGCTTATTCACATGTTCTCCGATCTCTCATGCCCAAGAGACAACGCCCTCCCCACTGCAGGGCTCTTTTCACAGTGTGTACTTCCTGGCTTGAAAAGAAATAACATCTGCCTCTTTGAGCATTGCTAATAACAGCTTTGAGGTCTCCAGCATTCCTTTTTTTGTTCTATTTTCAATTATATAGGCTGTATTATGAAGAATAGAAAGGAAAGAAAGAAAAAACCACGGTAATTCAGGCAACACTTGTGAATTCTGGGTGACATTTCCTCTGTAAGGCAAGCTAGCTTAAAACTAACGCTTTAGCAGAACATTTTACTTGCCTTTTGTGATTGGGCTACAGTGACATTACTTTTATTATGATTTAATATATTCACGGGACTTCCTTCAACACCCTTCCAACAAAGACAAGTGATAAGTCTTAGAGTAACACACAACAGAGGCAGAGAAATGGTTTACTCTGCTTTAGACTATGCTCAAGTAGCAAGAGGAAATCCAAAAAGTAGAAAATATATGTGAAGATATTTCCTTTTAACTTCTCATAGACACTCTGTAGGTAGCCTCACATCTTATCTCTGGATCTGGAGAGCAGGTGCCTCTTGTGGAGGGCAGTATGTGACTAGTCCAATATTGGAGAAATAGAAACTCTAACTGTGTCCTTGAGAGCCACTGCCACTTCTCTCTTCCCTTCCTTCCCATAACAATACCACCAGCTTGGTAAGCCACTGCTGCAATGCCTCAGTAACAAACTAGAGCATGTAAATCTTTGAACATCCAAAATGCATTACTTGTAATGTAAATCCCTGATCCTTGACCTTTAGTTTTACTGCTGTAAAGGTATAAACCTCCAGACCACTCTGTGTTGGGCAGGGGCAGTAGTGAAGAGGAGTCAAAAATGCTGGTTGGAGGAGAGATAAGAGTAGGGCTTCTACCTCTAAATGTTTAAAATGTAGTAGCACAAAATTTAGTAGATACTTAGCCCAAACAAAGAAGAAATTACAAGATAAAGCACATACAACTTTCATTCTGAGAAGGAGATGAAAAATAAAAGAGCATGCTAGGTGTTCATCATATCATTTAATGTACACTGTGTTAAGATACTGCAGTTCTGAAGTGATGCACCAAAGCTAGTTACAGCTGAGAACTCCAGTAAGGAAAAATTGAACAATTTTGTCTTATTTTTTTGGCTGCAGTTTGGCTACATCACTGTTCTTTAGAATCACTTCTCTACTTAGTCATCTTTTCAATGAATGTTATTGCTTCATCAGTGTAAGGCAGCTGCCATTGCTGTTTTGCCCTGTTAAGGACAGGCTGCTCTTTTGAAAACGAGCCAGAACACTTGGGAAATATATTTTATGGCCTAAGAGAATTTTTAAAATGGTGGATAAAAAGGCCATAACTTTATCATCTGAGCAAGAAAATTCCTTTTATGTATTATAATTAAATTGATTAAAACTGTTGCATAAGCTTTGAATTTCATGCAGTGGTCTTTTTAATTACAGGTTCCATTTAAGACAGATCCCATCACCTACACCAATCATTAAGTAATGATGGTGTATATTATTACACTATTGCATGTTGACAAAAATCACAAAAAGTGAACTTTATACTCAGGAGATCCAGAGATTAGCTTCAAACTTTGGTTTCTTCTGGCAGGATGTATGTAGATAAATTTTTCCAGTGGCAGATAAATCATGATCTAGGAAAAGTCTGGTGTAGTTGCATGGCAAGTAACCAGGATTTAAAGAAGCAACAAGATTTTAGTTTAAAAGTTTAGATGGCACTACTTAACCTTATTACTACATGACTTTTTATTAGTATGGCTACCTTTTAAAGATGAGTGAATGATCAAAAATCACATTCACCTGGGGCCTTTGACTTGCCATAGGAAAAAAACCTCTCACACAAGCATTCACATGCAGTCACTGCAGCCATGGGAGATAGAAAAATGACTTATACCAATGTGTATGACATGGAAAGCTGGGAAAGAGAGAACTATTAAAACTTTAGGAATGGTAAGAACAGAAGAATATTTCAGTTTTGGTAGAGTTGCTGTAATGCTAATGTAATGTATAATCATTCCTTTATTATATTCTCCATGTATTAATTTTATCAACCTTTATAATAATGTTTATCCTACTGCATTCTTTCAAAAATGGCCCACTTTACCTATTTTATCTCATAGAGATACCTATGTCTCATCATCTTTAGTACATTTTATGCTATTTTCACTTCTGCTATCTACTTTAAAGGAGGAGTATAGAACCAGAACCACTCTACAATAAAAAAGCGACCTTGCCAAAGACTTATAAACATATTTTCCATTTTCATGTTCATGTCCTACTATTCCCAAAGTTTTATTTGCTTATTTGATTGCTGCAGAGCACCGAATTGACATTTTCAGAGGATTACCCAGAATGACACCGAGTTCTAGCAGAGAGTTCAGAGAACATAATTGTTTGTGAGCGCAACTGTGTTCATCATTATTTGTTGCAAATGGAAATATCAAAAACAATGAAAACATTTAAAATTTGGAAACCAATCATTTGATCTCCATTGAAATGAAGGTAATTAGAAAATTAAGATAATACAATCCCTGAATATCGCAAGTTGGAAAGCAACTATATATATATATATATATGGGTCACTGAGTCCAACTCCCCAGATTCTAAATTTAAAATTACTTTCTGCTATAAGAACTTAAATTATTTTTTCTTGCAGCAGTAAAACTGGATTTAGTTATGCTAAAATCTAAATATGAACAAGCTGAGAGACTATATCACACACATTGTCTTGTGTATTTCATGGCAGTGGAAATAATGTGCTAAGTTTGTGTTGATGGTGATAACTGGAGGAAAAAAAACATTATTCAGGCATATAAGCTTCTATTAATTTGTTTCAATAGCTACAACATTTTTGTCTTTGTCTATGGCAGTATCAATATAACTGATAAAAACCAACAGTAACAGTTTGGTAAGGACATAGTGTGGTGGGTTTTAGCGCTAGCTAAAATAGCCAGGGTACTTAGTCATTTCTTGCTGTGAGATTGGATTAGGAGAAGGGCAAAAGAGGCTTAAAACTTAAAAGGAATAAAGAAACTTTATTAACACGACTACAAGAATAAGAAACCAGAATAAAACCTCCAGAAACCTTTCCTCTCCCTACCCAACCTTTCCTTTCCTGACTCCGTAGAGACCAAACTTGGGATGTTACAACAGTACCAACTATACAATAGTCTTTTCATCAGTTCTTGTAGAGAGAGGAGTTTTCTCTTGCCATGCCATGGAGATTCCTCCACAAGAAACAGTTTTCTTGTGGCTTTTCATTTCTATGAATAGCAGCTGTCCGGGCATAAGTTCTGCTCTTGTGCCCTCCTCCCATTTTCACAGCCCTTTTAGAGATGTGTTCATGGGCCATGAACTCAAAGGGGATTATTTTAAGGATGAGTTATTCAAAGGCAAAGGTTCTCTCCATCTGTCTCTGTGATCATCATTGAGAACAGAGGTTTTCTTCTTCTTTTCCTGGGGGCAAAGAGTCTTCATCCGCTCTCATCTCTCTCTCTGTTTATGCATCTCATGGGATCACAGTTACTCCAACATCTGCTTAGCTCCATCGATGGATATCTCTGCTCAGATCTGCAGCTTGAATACTTCATTCTCCCACTACTCTTTCATGAATTAAAGGCGATATTTCAGTATATCATTGTCCATCTACATGGCCCTACCAAAAGAATATTTCAGCCTATTAGAGCATCTCCTCATTCTCCTTCCATTTGAGGCTCGACTCTTTCTTTTACTGATCTTGATGTTTCATGTTGTCTTTCTACGTGTCACTCTATTCTTTTCTTTCCCTGGAAAGAGGGACAAGGTCTGCAGGTCCCATCTGTGCACTCAAAGGGTAAAATCTCCAGGCCATGGCAGGTAATTGCAGTGTCAGATTTCAGGCGGTGCTGGTGCCTCTCTCAGCTCCGCAGCCACTGGAGGGGTGGACGGTTCTCGGCCCAGAGCTGTCTGTGAGGACTGGGGAGGAACGGGGCCCAGAGTGCTTCCTGGGAAGGCTCAGCGCCACCACAGAGCCTGTCCCGGGCTCGGGGGAACCCCGCAGTCTCCATCCCCCGCCCGGGAGCCACTGGGCTCTGGCTCAGCCCCCCTCAGGCCGCACAGGCCGCAGGGCAGCGGGGCCAGCCTCACCAGAGCTCTGCTGCCTTTCAAGGCCAGAAAGAGAGAGAGAGAAGTTCCCAGGCTTGGGTTTATAAAAGGTGGTATTCACAAAGGTGAACTTACTTTTCAGTGGTGCAAGATGCTCTCAGTTCTCAGAAGTGGCCAGCTATTGGCCTGATCTCAAGCACAGAAGAAACTCCCAGCAGCTTCTTTCAAAGAAATCACTTCCATGGGTGTTTCCCACTTCTTTCTCTAAATGTCAAACTACCACACATAGTAAAAAGCCATTTTAAGAAAAATCCATTGCAGCATCCTATGCAACGTACATTACAATGCTATTGTCCTACCAAGTCTTAAGAAATTATCTGTCAGACTATATCCCTGTTTTTCAATCTCCCTCCCAACATGAGGGTCTCTAGGACTTCTCTTGTTGTCTACAGGGTTTTTTAAATTAATTTTTTCAAGTAGATGATCCAGAAGAAACATGCAAGTGACTACTTTCCTAGTGCTCAGTCTTGTTTTGACTGGGACCTTTGAATGCTGCTGTGACAGAAATTCCTAATCTGCCAGAGATTATTATTATAGGAATAATGTAGTTAAATTCCATGGGATAAATCATCAGTATTGAATTTAAGCATATGTGCAGTATTTTTATTTGACTCAGGTCTGAATACTGAAAAATGAGAGATGGTGTGGATTAGAGAAATGTATTAATATATCAAACTGCAGGTTTTATATAAGAAAATACTAATTTCTCCCTGACAAAACCGAAATTTGCATTATTCTTTCTATGAAGTCTTCTTCTTATCTGTGATCCAAATCATTGGCCTATGCAATGCAATATAAACTTCAATGCATTTCACTATGCATGTATCCCATGTGTTCAGCCATACCGAGTGAGTCTTTGGCATAACTAAAAAGCAAAACTAAAACCAAAAATTACTATAAGGAGAATATAATACAAATTCAAGGGAGTGCAATGGAGAAATAAATTCAAGTTAAAAAACAGTTAACATAGTTACAACATGAGTGTGGTGCATAAAAACTTCAGATTACCATTACCTGACTAAGAATTCTTTTCTTTTACTTGACTTGAATTTCTTTTACTTGAATACATTGGCTTGAACTACAGTCTTGGAAATTTGGGCAAATTCTTCTAGCACTATAGAAAAACATTCTCAGAAAGTCAGACTACTTGCAAGAATTCAAGGAAAGAACTGAAAATTAGATTATATAATGAGGTCCCTATGTCACAGATTGTCAAATTTCCCAGTTTAAAACTCCAACATAGCTGAAATTGTCAGGAACAGAACTGGACTCTGCAAACTGGATGGTCCCTGTGGAGAATTTTGCTGAATTGCAGCAATATCTGTCTTTGTGTTCAGGTTGGTGAATAACTAGTGATAAGAAAGCTTTGTGGACCAAAGTTCAGGGAACTCTCTTCACACTTCACAATAAAGTACAAATATCTAATACTTTCAGATACCTCTTAACTTTCAACATTCTGGGGTTTGGTTGTATTTTATTTGTTTTCGGGTTTTTTTGGTTTTGGGGGTTTTTTTTGTTATTTTGTTTCTTTTTGTTTCTGTTTTTTTACTGTAGCTCAAAGTTACTTTCTGTATGTGTATTCTATATTTACTTCTACAAGTCCTCTATATAGATTTCATTGCTTGTGCAGGCAGACATAAATTAACCTGAAGCAGCATTTTTGAGACGAACATGGTTGGTAAGAAAGAGATGTGGGTCACCAGATTTTCACAAAACATATATTGAACAATTATTTTCTTCCTTCTATATGCTAAACTGTTAGGGCAAATATAATTTTTCAGAAAGAGAAGGAGCATTGGGATTCATCCTAGCATTGTTTGCATCAGTATTCGCTGACAGTAATTTTATAATCTCCTCAACCCTTTCGGATGAATGGCAGCTGAATGAAGCACTTTGTATATGGGTTTGGTCTCTTGCAAGTACTAGGAGTTACTTTTTCTCTGTTACTGTGGGTTGAGATCTCACTGTGTGAGATCAGCAGTCACTGAAGATATTACATAAGTGAAGAAATTATCATGGCTAAGCTCATGGGTGGTAACTTGCCAAAATAGCTTGATGGCTCATCTGGACTTAGTAGGCAGAATAACCTACAGTCTTTGTGGTTTTTTTCAGAAATTTAAAAGCATTTAAACTAACATTTTGGAAAAATACCTAATAGAAATGACAAAATTAATTGAGGGAAGGTATTCAGGTTTTGAGACATATGTAGGCCAGCTCTGCATATCTCCCACATGTAAGGATTTTACTAAAAGAAGGAAATGAGCATTTGGTAGGATCTTGGCATCTTCCTTCTCTGCCTCTTTCCCACAGTGACTACATGATCCAATTGCTTCCAAGTGAGCAGTGAGCCTGTTTAATTTGCTTAAAAGTAAAACTTTATACCCTTCTTTGAATCTATCAAAGATAAAAAGATAAGATTTTAATCCAGCAGCAATGAAAGCAGCACTCTGACACTAGGCACCTCTAACAGTCCTTCCAGTGCAATTTTGCCAGATCCTGTCTATTTCTGAGCTGCATGCAATAACACGATGTGCCCTTCTTCTCTCTCTTCTCACTCTTTTTCCCACTCTCTCTTGCTGCCTATCCCTTTCACTGAAATGGCACCTAAAGAACAAATTGCCTTCTTTGTCTGAAGCCTGCTTGTTCACAGTGGGGCTCTTGATCTGAAAAAACTCAGAGATGTCAGGCTGTATAAACACTCAGGGAAAGATATATTTCATAAAGGTTCCCACTCTGAAAAATTATATGCTACTTTCAAAATGCTTTGCCACTTTTAAAAGTGTAATTATACCCTTCTCCTTAATGACTGACGTAGCATATGTTTACACATATTTTAGCTGACTTATGACAGTACACAGAAGCACATTGCACATATGGTTCCAACAGCTAAAAGATAATGGGACCAACATCTGAACCTATCTGTTAACATTGCCCAAGTATTTCTGAATACAAAGTACACCTAGTGCCAGTGCTTCTGCCCTCCCTGGCCCTTTCTTTATATAATAAATTATGTTGTCATTTTTTTCCTCTGGTCTGCAATCCATGTCATGTCAGCCCTTTCAATCCTATTTCAGAACTTTTGGTTGATTGGTTAGTTGTGGTGGGAAATTTTTTGTTTATTTTGTGGTAGGCTTTCTTTTTTGTCTGTTTGTGGGTTTTATTTATTTACTTATTTATTTACTTATTTATTTGTTTATTTGTTTATTTATTTATTTTCTTGGTAATTTTTCCTCAGTATTTTCTGAATACTCACTTGATCATGCTGGTTTGGGTTCCTGTTATAGGGCTGAGATACAGCTTGGAGAATATTTTCATATTTTTGCTTTAAAGAGCTGAATGGAACATAGAATTAGTTACAATACTGGAGCCTTCCAACTTTTTGCTCTTGGGGGAATATATGCCCAAGGGTGTGGTGACTCAGAATTATTATGCTTTAGTGTTTCCAACAGGGGGTTATAAACCAACAAAGGTGGTCCTGTCCTGACTGTCTTCAGACAAATATTGCTGTCACGGTCATTGCCACCTCCTTTGAAGATTCTGGGAAGGAATTGAGGACTTGGATATGGCAAGGATGGTGCTCTGTGAATTGCTGAGGAGCTACTGTAGATCAGTGAAGGGAGCACACAACAACAGATGTCAGCACCCCAGGAAGGCACAGGGGCACAAGGAATTCAGTACACTGGTTAAGCCATGACTCCCAGGAAGCTTTTAAGATGCAGACCTAAGTAGAACCAGGCCCTTGTTTACACTTGATGAAAAAGACACTAAACAAACTGCTCTCTCATTCTCTGGGACTCTAGGGTTCAGAGATCTACTGAGAAATAGAGTTCAGTCTCTTGAGGGACAACTTGCCTTACCTCACTAAACAGCTGTTCTGGCTGTTTAGCATGCACTAGGGAAAATATTTTTGCACCATTTTGGTCTTGCTAACACAACAAAAACTGTTTAAAACCAAGTACTAAAACTACTAAAGTAGTGGACAAGAAGTGTGTAGAGAAATGCTCCTGAAGATTGCTACTGCTATCACACACTTTCACTAGACTGTTCTCCTCAGCTAACACTCTCCTAACATAACTATTTCTGTTAGTTATTACCAACTGAAACACATGGACAGCTGCTTAGAACTAAAGAAGCACGTAATTGCCTAAACTGACAAAGCTGACAGTGTACATCTAAGCAAGACAGGACATTAGTCTAGCAGGTATGATCAATGTGTTTTCCCACTTTTGTACTTCTGTTACATTGTCCTTTTCAAGATTAGTTAAAAAATGTTTGCTATACCCAAACCATGAGTTCTGGCACTTCTTTGTAAAGTACCCCCCAGAGAAATAAATGTAAACTCCTTATTTTCTTAGTGATTCAGATGCATGATGCCTTTTACAAAACTTTTCAAAGATAAAGATGTAATAACAGATAACCTGACATAAACATCTTCAGAATATAAACATGGTTCAACAAACTTTTGGGAGACTGCCACCATGCGATGATTCTCTTCATCCATGACTTTTTCTGGCACCATTAACGTGTGAACCCAAAAGACCAATTGATGTTTGAGGAAAAGAGGTTGAATTTGCTGTTGGTGTGGGGTTGTATAGCTCAGCTAAAGTCAGTAGGAAGTCTTATTATACCTTAGTCAAGGTAACTGAGTAAAACAAAGTTATGTATTTATATGATAAAAACAATTAAGCATACTTGCTTAATCATTATAGAAACAGTGAAGTTATCTCTCACACCCTTTGGAAACAGAAAGTCAGTGAACTTGTCCAGGACTAATAGTGATTATTTGCTTGGACAAGCCAATCAATCACTGAAATAGATTTAACTTGCTTCTAAGGTAGAAGTGGGAAATTTTGCATTCACAGTGGTCAGTGGCTGTGAACCCTTCCAAAACAGCTTTCTGGAGTCAATCTCATTTTGTGCCATGCCAAAGTAAAAAAAAAATAAAAAAATCAATGCTTCCCACTAACATTGTTCCACAGCTCAGAGAATAGCAATTTCCTACGGTATGCTAATTTATTTACTGCTTTTACTTTCCTTATCAGTGTTAAAGCCAAATGTATTTGATTATCTCTGATCAGTTCATATGTAATTAAAAGTGCCCTTAAGAAAATACCTTTCTCTTTCAAAACCAGTATACATCTGAAGCATCAAATTGGAAACAAAGTCCCAGAGGGTCAAACTTTGTTAGAAAGAATAAAGACTTATTTTTATTGCAACTTTAGCTAAAAGCTAAACTTCTGCACATCCTGTGATAAGAATGTGACTTCTAAGAAAGGTGCTTTATTGTAAGAAATCTTAAATTGTTGATAAGAATTTGGGTTGTTATAATTTTAAATGCTTGCCATTTGGTTTTAAGATGATGATGAAGCTCTATTAACACTTTGGCAAACCTCAGACATCTCATTATTCACATTTGTAGTTGTAACTCACATCCAGGTATCTAATGACACTCTCAGATGATGAATACTATGTCAGTGTGAGCTGAAGTGACTCTGTGTCTCTGAAATCCAGGTCACTCACTGAGTTCTCTAAATATTGATTTAGATTCTTCACTTTAGACACTTTAGTCTGACAACTTTGTCCTTAACTGGTACCTTCGTCTCTATCCATCCAGTGCTAAAGATGTCAGCAAAAAATAACTTTTCACTTGATTTTTCTCCTGCTTAACTTTTTCCAACTAGTTTCCAATGTTTTCCTGATGTCCTATTTCCTTTCCACTCTCACTTATCAGTTTCCACACTAAAACATGTTGTTGAATACATCAAAAGATTTTCCCTAATTTTAAGCTTTTATGGTTCCACAAATATTCTTTCACTGGCTTCTACAATAGGTCAAGCTAAAAAAAAAAATAAAATAAAAAATATACAATTTACTGGATGTTTTTCTGTCTTTATTCCTGTCTTTCCTGTCTGCCCACACTGTTTTTTAACTCTGATGACCATATCAAGCTTTATGCAACTGATATCTCTGAGTAGTTTGCACTGTAATGATGTAACCAACATCAAGAAACCTTAGTTGTTCATTCTTCTGACTTATAACTTTGTGCACCGATTGTCTCTGTTCTGAATTTACCTGCTTTAGAGAAATATGCTTTAAGAGTAAATTGGCCAACTAGCACCTTCCCATCTTTCAGGACTATAGTTACTTAATCAGCAGTAAAAGCCAAGATTACAGAAATATATAGGACAAGATATCAGATTTTCAATTGAGAGAAAATCTGGCCACCCAAACAGTGTGTGATATGTGCTACAGGGCCAGCTTTTGTCCTTCTGGTCCTACAGCCTATTGACCTCTACAATACAACTGATAGTCCCTAAGTGAGCCCACAGTCAGATGCCAGTATTCTTTGCTGTCCATGCTAGATGGTGTTGCACATGGTACAGATTTAGCAAGGTTTGCATGCACTCCCCTGTCTTCATTTCAAAAGCATTAGAGGAATAGCTCTTGGCAGCAGTTAGAAGAATGACAGCTGAATAGAAAAGAGACTACCTCGGCATCAAATCACCATACACTGAGGACAGAGAGATGCCAAGAAACAATGAATCTTAACTGGTGAGGACAGAAAAATGAAAAGTAGGTGCTTGCTTTTGGTTGTTTCTCTTTAGAGCAGTTATAGGTGTATCTTGATCACTTATGTCCTGAAGATGCTAATATAGGAAAGAGGCAAGATAGTCCAGGAAAGAGACAAGGGAAGATAGCAAGGAGTACCCTAAATTTTATGTGGTGAATTGAAAACAATGTCCTAAATTTATGACATTTAACTTACTGTAGTATGAAAGAATGAACATTCACTAACCCAAGTGAAAAAAAAAAACAAAACAAGCTAGAAGGAAGAGTTCTGCTGCTGACATATTCTCAGAGTATTAAGATTCACCTTCTAGTTTGACTTTGATAATGTGGTAGTTTGACATTTAGGGAAGGCAATAAGAACTACTCATGGAAGTGATTTCTTTGAGAGAAGATGCTGGGAGTTTCTTCTGTGCTGGAGATCAGGCCAATAGCTGGCCACTTCTGAGAACTGAGAGCATTTTGCACCACTGAAAATTAAGTTCACCTTTGTGAATACCACCTTTTATAAACCCAAGCCTGGGAACTTCTCTCTCTCTCTCTCTCTTTCTGGCCTTGAAAGGCAGCAGAGCTCTGGTGAGGCTGGCCCCGCTGCCCTGCGGCCTGTGCGCACAGATGGTTCCAGGCTGACGTCCACCCCTCCCAGTGGCTGCGAAGCTGAGAGAGACACCAGTACCATCTGAAATCCAGCACCTGTTGCAGCCTGGGCAAGATTTAACTTTTTCAGTGCACAGATGTGACCTGCAGACCTTGTCCGTCTTTCCAGGGAAAGAAAAGAATAGAGTGACATGTAGAAGGACAACATGAAACATCAAGATAAGTAGAAGGAGTCAAGCTTCAGATGGAGGAGTGATGAGGAGATGCCAAATGGGGCTGAAACATTCTTTTAAAAAGGCCATGGAGATGATAATAAATCTCCTTTAATTCATGAAAGAGTAGTGGGAGAATGAAGTATTCAAGCTGCAGATCTGAGCAGAGGTATCCATCGATGGAGCTAAGCAGATGTTGGAGTAACTGTGATCCCATGAGATGCATAAACAGAGAGAGAGATGAGAGCGGATGAAGACTCTTTGCCCCCAGGAAAAGAAGAAGAAAACCTCTGTTCTCAAAGATGATCACAGAGACAAATGGAGAGAACCTTTGCCTTTGAATAACTCATCCTTAAAATAATCCCCTTTGAGTTCATGGCCCATGAACACATCTCTAAAAGGGCTGTGAAAATGGGAGGAGGGCACAAGAGCAGAACTTATGCCCGGACAGCTGCTATTCATAGAAATGAAAAGCCACAAGAAAACTGTTTCTTGTGGAGGAATCTCCATGGCATGGCAAGAGAAAACTTCTCTCTCTACAGGAACTGATGAAAAGACTATTGTATAGTTGGTACTGTTGTAACATCCCAAGTTTGGTCTCTACGGAGTCAGGAAAGGAAAGGTTGGGTAGGGAGAGGAAAGGTTTCTGGAGGTTTTATTCTGGTTTCTTATTCTTGTAGTCGTGTTAATAAAGTTTCTTTATTCCTTTTAAGTTTTAAGCCTCTTTTGCCCTTCTCCTAATCCAATCTCACAGCAAGAAATGACTAAGTACCCTGGCTATTTTAGCTAGCGCTAAAACCCACCACATTATTTTGTGCATTGGCTGAGAAACTCAAACTGGTGAATCTAAACCATTACAGATAATGATGAAATTATTTAACTGAAATGAATGAGCAATTAGCACAACTAAGGTATTGGATTTGCATGGCAAGACTTTGGTCATGATGGGGCTTGGAGAGGCAGCTTCTCAAAGAAGCTGCCAGAATATTCCTCTGTATCTGACAGAGCTAATGCCATGTAGCTCCAAGATGGCTTGGAGCCAAAGGTGAGCTTGGACATGGATAGCCAAACCTGAGCCCATCAGCAGCAGTGGTAATGTGTTTAAGAAGAGGAGAAAATTACTGCACGGATGCAAGTTGCAGACAGAGAAGAGAGTGAGACTATGTGACAGAAATGGCTCTGCAGTCACTGAGGTCAGTGAATGAGGGGCAGGAAGTGTTCCAGGTTCTACAGCAGAGATTACCCTGCAGCCCACAGTGAAGATCATGATGAGGTGGGATGTTGCCTGCAGCCCATGGAGGTCCATGGTGGAGCACAGATTCACTTGCAGCCCATTCATTTTTGTGATATTTTTATGTATTCACAACATATCATTCTTTCAAATGAACTAGGATACAGCAGGTGCTGTTCTGACATTGAACTTCCTAAGTGACACTGTCTACTCTAAAATGACTCCACCTTTGCTTTCTTTGCTCTTTTTGCATCCATATGGAGCAGATGTGTGTTTGAGGGAGATTGTGGCCCCATGGATAGGAGCCCATGATGCAGCAGGTTTGCAGGCAGGATCTGGGACCTCACAGGGGATCCACACTGGAGCATTTTGTCCCAAAGGGGCTTTACCCCATGGAAGGCACTTATACTGGAATAGTTAATGAAGAATTGCATCCTATGGGAAGGACTCACATTAGAGGCATTCATGCAAGACTGTCATCTGTGGGAGGAACCCTACACTGGAACAGAGGAAGAGTGTGAGTAGTACTCCCCTTGAGGAAGAAGCAGCAGCAGAGGCAACATTTGATGAACTGACCATAACCCCAGTCCCTGTGCCCCTGCACTGCCTGAGGAGGAGCTGGGGAACTGGGAATAAAGTTAAGTCTGATAAGAAGGCAAGGGTGTGGGAAGGTGGTTTTAAGATTTGGTTTTATTTCTTATTATCCTGCTCTCATTTGATTGTAATATATTTGACTGATTTCCCGAAGCTGAGTCTGTTCTGTCCATGACAGTAACTAATGAGGGATCTATGCCAACTTTCTTGCTCTTAGGGAATACATCTGTAATGCAAAAACAAATAAGAGGCTGATGTTAGGAAATCTCCTTAGTAATTTTACCTTCATAGTGTAAACATAACAGATATTTGACATTGTGAGAGTGAGTTTATGTGGACTCTCATTTTTGTGATATTT
The DNA here is from genome assembly GCF_971803275.1 of Cyanistes caeruleus. Classification (NCBI taxonomy): domain Eukaryota; kingdom Metazoa; phylum Chordata; class Aves; order Passeriformes; family Paridae; genus Cyanistes; species Cyanistes caeruleus. The sequence continues at coordinate 45,930,954 of NC_141732.1, read as the reverse complement.
TTATGTATTCACAACGTATCATTCTTTCAAATGAACTAGGATACAGCAGATGCTGTTCTGACATTGAACTTCCTAAGTGACATTGTCTACTCTAAAATGACTCCACCTTTCCTTTCTTTGCTCTTTTCTTACTACTTAGATACAAATTATCTTTGGAACAGGCACATCAGCAAGAAATGCTTCTAGTATAAAATAGATACGAATTGTATTCTTGTGAGAATTTTGTTAGTATTTAATTTGAGAGAAGGAATTTTGAATAAGTAGGAACATGTAACATGTGACTGGGTGGGTTTATTTTGAATGATGGTCTCAAGTCTTTAAGTGATTAAAGATTACATAGTTCTTAGAATGTTATTATAAAACAATTGACATATAGATTATTAATATCACAGAAACAATTTTCAGAGAAAAACAAAAAAAAACAAACCTGAAGAAGTCTAGTGGTTTTGAATAATATAAATGGAAAGTAGTGTGAAATTTTGAAGAAAAAATATGTAAATATTTCTTTTAAATAGTATACTATTTTTGGAGAATGGAAGTACAGTTTTTATTTTAATTTATAATCTATTCAGTACCTTTTCTTTACAGTTTAAAGGACTGTGCAGACAAAGATAGCAATTAATAGTGCTGTGAGATACTCTGCATTTGTTGCACTCCTGTAATTGATGATAAAATTATGGGTCATCTAGAGTACAGAAAACAAAAGAAATATTATATTCTTGGTGTGAAGCTTCAAAAATACTAACTACTTTTTCAAGTCTTCTTAAATTCCAAGCTTGTAAATAGTCTTAGCATACAAATATTCAACAGATTTTGATCCTCTCTTTTATTAAATCCTATCCTATTTTTCAAAAATAACCATATAGACTTAGAACATGAAAACATATGGCAGCCTTCTGTCAGTATCTTCTTCTATCTATTGTTACAGGCATGAAGGTGGGTTATCTGACAAATTCCTCTTATAAAGGTCTTAATTCTGCATCTTCATGCACAAGTTTAAAAAGCTATGCTAGTTCATAATTACTGTACTGTATGTACAGTTTGGGTCCATGAAAGCTTAATCTGCATCATAGAATCATAGAATGGCTTGGGTTGCAAATGACTCTTGAAAGTCATCTTCTCTAACCCCCCTGCAGGGTGGGGACATATTCAACTCAATTGTCTGAGAGAACATGAAAGTCTATACCTGCACTATGCTTATTTAAGTATTTTGCTTCTCCCACTATCACAGCTTCCAACACACTACATTGACAAATGCTGTAATCTGGAGCAGGCTACATGCATGTGAAACAAGTGAAATACATAAATTATTTGCAGTTCAACACACAACCCTTGGATTGGAGCTGCGGGCATGGCTAAAAAGATGCGCCTTTAAGCATAGGGATGCATTCAAAGGTGACCGCTCTCTCTCAGAGCACTTGGACAAGAACAGACAGTATGGCACATAAGTGACAGTAAACCAGTCTTTAATTACTGTGTAGCCCTTTCTCAGCCAAGTATTATCTTGGCTTGAGGCAGGGAGTGCATGCACATTGGAAAATGTAAGAGACCTCTACTGGAGGGTTAAATGCTTTGTACAGAAAAAAAGTACAAAAGATAGAAGAAAGCAATTCAGGTGAAATAAAGCTGCCAGAAGGGTAAGGTTCATAAGGCACAGGTTAGCCTTGTCATACTGACAGAGGTATTAAGTGTCCTAAACCCACATTTTTCAAAATCAAGCTTTTCATCATTGCTGTGCAAGGCACAGTCCAAGCTCAGCTCATGCACAGTCCAGCTTGGCACTGCCATGCATGGTGAATATTGAGCAAAGCCACTGATTCTGCAGACAGATTTCAGATCCAGGGGGAAAAAAAAGGGGGAACCTTTGGCAGCAAACACCTTCCATGACCTGCAATGCCACTAATATGTGCTGTGCTGTTCTTTGGCATGTGGGAATCCTGGAAACTCTCTCTATCTCACACATAACTCCCTGCCCACCTGTGACATGTTGGGAGTCCTGTTACTCATTCAGGGAGGATGGATGGGCATGATTTAGGAAGCTGAACAGCCTTCAGGAACAGTGCATTTCCCATTTACAGGAAAATATTGTTTTGTAGCCTGGCTAAACATACATCACTACAACACAGGGAGTAGTATGGCCTAAGGACTGAATCAAGGAACAAATTATCTTCACTTAATTTCAGGAGTTAGAAATTAGTAACTAATAAGCTGTAAATTCATACAATACCTATAGGTAGTCACTGTACATGACATAGGAAACAGAAATATGTGTTTGACCTAAAAGTCCTAGCCATACCATCATCTTTCAAGGACAGTCTCATAGATGTCTCAGTCACTGTGTGTGTCAGCCTATCTCTGTAGCCAGCAGAGGCTAATCTCATCCTGTTAAACATTTTATACTCTGATTCTGTATAGGAAATGGAAGCAGCTTCCAGTGCAATCCACTATTGAACCTCCAGTTACCCTAATCTCTTCCTAGTTTGTGGTTTCAAAGTTTGTGGAGGTCTGCTACATTAATTTTTTCTCTTCCATAAAAGTGCAACTCACCTGCTACCTGGTGTGTCAGTCTTCATCCTTCCATCTCCCCTGCATACATTTAGCATCAGACCTGCCTCATCTCTTGATCCTGCATATTTCTTTTGTTTTCCTACTGAACTGAATTGTTCCCATACTTACATGCTGTTTATTGTGCTATTCTTTTAACAATTCCTCATGTTGTAGCCTAGGTCCTACATCAAATTCCACAACTGATGTCACTAATTTTCTACAGTGCCCAAGTCTTGACTGCATTTGTATCAAGAATACTATTCTTCTACCAATTTAACTAAAGATTGTCAGTCATCTCTAGCCTCCTCTGTGCATCTGGACTTCTCAGCCATTTGTAGGTGCTGCCCTCATGAACTCAAGCAAAGGTTTCTTTGAATAAAATTGCATTGATTTCCTCCAAATTTCTCATTCTTTTTTTCTTAGTCTTGATCCTCTGTGATTTCTGTGACCTGTTAGTGGATGTCATTACTCCATCTCTGTGCTGACTCCTTACTTCAGGAATATCACTGACCAGAGACAGAGACAGTCAGTTCTCAGGGGGCTTTGGTCAACACCAGCTCCTGGAATTACCCCAGTACCAGAGTGCTATGCTACTCCTGGGGCAGCTGCAATTAATAATAAAAAAAACTGATATGCACAGATCCATTCACAAGCCCACAAACGCTTGTGCTAAATCTTTAGTTCCTTCTGGATGTAAAACTATGGAATAGGAATCAAGCCTTGTACCTTCATGAATTCAGTAGCAGCCATACAGGGGTCAGAAATGTGACCTTCATGCGTATGGACCAGAAATAATTTGAGCAATCTTTGGTAGAAATGTATGGAAACCAAGCCATTTGATGTTTCTGGCACTGTTGTGTTTGTGGGTGGTCATTTACAAACACTGCAGTGTATCTGTCTACCAAAAAAACCCCTTTCCATGTTTTAACTAAATCAGAAAGATTGGAAAAGAGAGGGGTTTTGTTTCCACTAAACACATCTGTCTGCTCATCTAAATACACTCATGCAGAAATTTCCAGTCACTCAAGTCTCCAGGGTGTTTGAAAATGTCTGAAGTCTCTTTAAAGAGCAGATTAGCATGTATCCTAAAAGTTAGACTGTAATACTATTTAACTGCTCTATTTTTCCATTATGGGCCTGTCAGCAGGAATATGTTGCCCTATAGTACATGACAAGTGAAAACGCTAGTAACATTGTTTTCCATAGACAGAAAAAATACCAAAGAAGCAATTTCTTAGCTAAAATGTCACCTGTTAGATGTATGGGGCTCCCTATATTTTTGTTGCCCTGGTAACGAATGGTGTAAAATGACTCCTTTGCACAGCTCCATCAGAATGATTGCATCCTGGTTTTTCCATCATTTTACAAGAGGCTGTTTTCATTCTCCCTTCCTGACCATATTAAGTGTAAGGAGATTGAATTACTGTGCTGTACACTCTCCATCCAATGTGGATTTAAGAGTTGATATTGATGTACTGAGAACCACGTTCTTCTTCAAGAAAAAAAGCCTACAAATTATAATGAATTTGACTTTTATGTATCGACCACTCTAGTAGTGAAGTAGTGTTTCTGCACCCAGGGGATAGACATGGCATGATCAGCATTTTTCACTTGAACGAATCCAATTGATAAAGCAATATATTCAGTGTCACTTTGCTTGATCTCCAGGTTTAACAATAGTCATGCTAAAAGTAGATACATTACTCCATAAATTTTACTCATAAAAAATGTGCTAGCCATTGCTTTATACAGATGCACTCTTTCCAACTTTTCACTGAGCAGGGCAGAAAAAGACTAACAGAAATATTGTGCCAAAAGCATGTAAGTGTGGGCAAGTGGCTGACAAGTATTGGTAGTACTCACTTATTTACGGCTGAAAAAACCCAACTCAGCACCGTGAGGTGGGTGGTGATTAGCTTGTCTCTTAGCTCATGTGAACCTTGAGACCAAATGACTTTCTCACTCTGATACTGCACTGATACTGGGCAGCTGCAAAAGTAACCCGGGAGTCATTACTTAACTAATAAGGGTACACAGGAACATTTTGAATATTTCTGAAGGTTACAGTAAATAATTTTTCTGGTTATAGAAAATATTATTTTGCATCTCACTAAAATACATATATCACCGCACATTCTGTGGAAGGGAACAGCATGTCATTCATCCATGCTACAGAGGATTAAAGGCACAAAGAAGATGGATAGCATTGTAAGCTTTTATAATTAAACATAAGCTATGGAATATCATAATTAGGATTGTAATGACTAAAATATGTGTTAAATATTTTTTCCGTAGTACAAAAAATATCTTTTTTAAAACCCTATGTGTGTAATTGAATTTTTTATGCAGAATATATCTTCTATGAAAGTAATTTTAGAATTACAATCCAGAAGAAGATGAAGGGGAAAAAGGTGAATGTTTATTGCATGTGTAAAAGTTGCTTGCAACATTAAAATAGTGTGAAATTGAGAATGATCAGTTTTCACCTAGTTTATTGTGTACATCTGGGGTTCAATCCAGGAGAGAAATTGTTTGAAATGTGTATTTTAAGGCACCTTATTGTTTCTTTTAGAAGTTTTGAAGTGCTTATCCTAAGTTTTAGCAAGTAAAGAGAAGAATACAAGACTTGGTATCAATGATGTCTTATTTATGATGCATCTAATAATGTTAGATGTGGATATCTAACCTTGAATTTTACTGGTAATCCTTTAACTTAGTTGTTCCATACCTTGGGTTGTGTAATTAGTGAAATCCCTTATCCATTCTCAGGTAAAAATCTGTTTGGACAACTGTCGTGGTTTTAAAGCATTAGCTAAAAATATAGTTTTCTGTTACTCTGATGCCAGCTGCCTGGAAAACTCCGTCATCAGTTCTCTCCTCCCATTTCACGTCACTATGAGGTTTGTTATGGGTCATGTGTCAAGGGGTGTCATTTTAAGGATGAGTTATTCAAAAGTAAAAGTTCTCTTCATCTGTCTCTGTGAGCCTCTCTGGAAACAGATGTTTTCTCTTTGCCTCTTAAAGGCTACAAATTTCCAGCAACTCTCCCTTCTCCATTTCTGTTCCAGCATCACATAAGATCACAACTACTTCACCATTTGCTCTATTTCCCCCCAAAATACTCTTTCATGAATTAAAGGAGTTTTTTAGAACACTATTGTCCATCTCTATAGTTTTAGCAAAATAATATTTCAGCTTATTAAAGCATCTCCTTATTTCTCTCCCTATCTGAAGCTTAATTTCTTTCTTCACTGTCTTTGATAGTTTATGTTGTCTCTTTGCCTGTTGATCATTCTCTCTCTTCCTCTCTCTCTCTGGAAAAAAAAAAAAAAAAGGATTAATCTGCAAGTCTTATCGGGGTAGTGAAAGAGTTTAAATCTTGCTCAGGCTTTGTAGATGGTTCTGTGACCTCTGCCGGTGCAGGAGCTGGAGCTGTCTGTGATGGAAGATTTTTTTCATGGCTGCTCTGGAGGAGTGTAGTCACTGTCACAGCCCGCTGCGGGCCAGTGGCTTTCTCTCTCCTTACTCGGCAGTCTCTGGTGAAACTCAGCTGTGGCAAAAACTGCAGCCGAGCCAGGGAGCGGCCTGGCCCAGCCAGAGCCTGGGGCGAGCCCCGCAGGCCCCATCTCCTGACCGGGAGCCGCTGGGCCCAGCCCAGCCCCCGCCCCACAGGGCCGCATGGCCTGGACAGGGGATGGGAGCCAGCTAAAGCTCAGTTACCTTTCACAGCCAGAGACAGAGAGACAAAAAAGTTCCCAGGCTTAGGTCTTAAGGTGGTGTTCACAGGTTGATCTCACTTTTCAATGGTCAAAACTACTGTCAATTCTCAGAAATTATGAGTTATGATTAGTTATTGGCCAGGAGAAAAACTCACATCAGCCTCCAGCAGTTTTAACGTCCTTAGGTGTTTTTCTTTGTTTTCTTAAATGCTAATCTGTCACAACAACAAATATCACAGTGGGGAGAAAATAAATCACTCAGTTTGACTTGGACTGGAATTCACTAATACTCTTAGGAATGCTTTGGGAAGTGAAGATCTCAACCTCAATGGTTTCTCCAGCTCCAGCTTTTCTTGCTGCTGCTTGTGATGGCTTTGCTTGGTCACCTACCAGCTGCAGCATAGCTGGCTGAAATGCTCATGCAGAAAGGTGGTAAGAATGGTTTTATTGGTTTGTTTAGCGGTTCCCTAAATGACATGAAATTTCACACTATTTTCCGTAGAGAGTTTGTAAATCTTCTTTGTACTGTGACAGTTCCTGTAAAATCAGCTAAACTCTGTTAATTTGCAATTTCTTCTGCCTTCTGAATTCCCTGACTTCCTTTTCCATATTTGCCCGTCAGTTTTCATACCTGGGACCGTATCATACGCAGTATATTTTGGCACACCTCAGATGTATTTGACAAGGATAAAAATCTCTGCTCAAAGGGAGTATGAGTACATCATGAGCAGCAGGTGTCACTTCCTGGTGAAAGCAAGTGGGTTACCAGAGCAGGATTAGCAGTCAGATCTGCATAGTGCCTGTGGACCTGAACCCATTGTCCGGCTATGTGATCAATTGTTACCAGCTTGTGAAGCAGAGTCTCATATCCTCAGGAAATTTTAGAAGAAGGACAAATGAATATTCCCATTTTCTTAGCAAAACTGCCATAGTAGTAGAAACAATAATTAGTAATAGTAAGAATAGCTTCCTAAGAAAGAATAATGACACAATGTCTAGCTTTTGAACTGCTGACAGTATGCACACTATTACCCTAAAAAAAGCTGTATTTTATATGAAGTACTGTTTTGGTTTGTTTTGTTTTGTTTTTTTTTTTACTATGCTGTAATGATGGCACAGAAGATAATCTTCTCCCTTTGGGGGAACTGGTATAAAGGCTTTTTCATTTTATGCTCAACCACTGAAACCATTCCTCATCCATATTTTAGGGAAGGTGAAGTCTGCCACGCATTACTGCCCTGTAAAAATATTTCCTTTGCAGGATTACGGCAGCAGGAGGAACTAACAAGCATGGAAAGCCCTTTCTGGAGTGCGTCACACCTAGTGGGCTTGGGCAGTCAGCTGAGAAATTTCAGGGTGGCCGGGAGTTTGGGAGATAGGGCACATCTCAAGGAAAGAAATGTCATGAATGGTTGGAAAAGCAAAAAGAGTGGAGTCATGGTGACAAAAAATAACCTGTTCTAACCTCCCTCACCTTTGAGATGTTACTGCTGTTGCTCTCCTGGCTAAAAATGGCTTCTTCCCTGCCTTCTCAGCAATATTATGAAGGCAATGATTTATGTTTTGGATTCATGAACACACTGTACTTAGCCCAAACTGTACTGCTGCCCTCTCCAAAAGCAAATAGGCTGAGAGCTTCCTTTATACAACTCTGGGATAAATTTCTGATTATCATTTTTCCTGGGCTGGTTGAAGAGAAAGAGGTGGGGAGAGGGAAGAAGGGGAGAAAGATTTTTTTCCAAAGTAATTGGACCACCTGCCTACAATCATCTCTGACCTCTGGATAAATGGAGGATTCCACTTTGCTGTGCTTATACAGTCCTTCAATACTCGCAAGCATAAATAAGACTCATTTAAAAAAAAAGTAAATCCCTCTGTAAAGATAATTAAATGGTGATGAGAAACCCTACCATAATAAAAGCTCTCAACAGAAAATGAACTTTGCCTGCTTTATGTGAGTATGTGTGTGTCAGTGTCTGAGTGTGTGTGTGAGATAATTCATCCTACAAACACATTGACAAATGTAATATTTCTTCACCTCTATTCACTGCAATACTTCACAGTAAGGCAGTACAATTGTCTTTCTGAAACCTTAATAGCCCTCTCTTCCACCCTTGTCCCCCCTGGAAGGTCATTTTAAAATCTCTTTTGACAGTCCTAACTGATCTTATCATAAATCATCCAACACAAACACACGCGCGCGCGCGCACACACACACACACACACACGTGCACACACACACACACACACACACACACAGAGGCAAGGCACATCACCTAATCAGGATGTTGCTGGCTAATTTAGGCCCACTGATTTGATATAACTGGGTAGAATTTTATTATATCCTGTGATTGTAAATATGTCTGCTCTCATTCACAGCCTGGGGAGGCTGGAGGGTCATTACATCTTAATTGAGTAATTTCTTTTTAAATCTCCACAGGCTGGGTTGCTGCTTCCGCAGTGACCAATCCAGGGCATTCATCTCAGTCTATGCCTGGCTCCAGAAAATTCTGCTAATATGTCTCCCACCTATTTCTGCAATTTTGTTTTTTTAAGTGTCCTAAAAGGCCACAACTGGCTTTTTGGCATACACAATGAGGCAATGAGGAGAGCAACCTGGAAGCAGATAACGCATTCATATTTAGATAGACAAAGCATGCAATTACACCTGGTGGGGCCAAGGGATGGAATGGACTGAGCTGTTTGGTAGAGAAAGTAATCAAGACTATATATGTATGATGGAAGATGATTAGAGTGATCTTCATGTTTCCTCATATGCTGACCTTAAGAGGAAACTGAATTCAGCTTTCTATGTGGAAGGACAATAATTCTTGGCTTTCATTCCTCTAAAGTAGCAATATTGCCTTTAGAGAGATATATTAAAAAAAAAAAATTAAAAAATTTAATTATGTATGTGCATCCAAGCACAGTTATGTATAAGTTTTCATATACATATTTTTATTTTCCTTCTTTTTGGATGTATTTAAGAATTATTTACCCAGAAAAGAACAGAAAAGCCAAGGATTTATCACAGTTTTTATGTCTAAGGTCACTGTTACAGAAAATGTTTGACTGATATTTACAGGCTGAAAACCAGTCCTGTAAAATTATTTTTTGCTCCAAGGATGTCTGGGAAATGTTAGAAAAGCTACTGATGAACTCTATAGAATTCTTTTAATTCATGCATGTGTAGATTAAACTTATGCCAGTTTAAGGACAAACACTGTCACTTGTTCCAGTAGTGGTTCTTTTGTGGTCTCAGTCCAATTTCAGCTGGAAAAGGAAATGTTTTCCTCCAAAGCACAGGCATCCTAGTTTGTACTTCAGACTAAAAGGCTAAAGAGCAAGAGGCAGGAGTAGTCTGACCAACATCACTCCCTAATGTGGTGCTTCAGATGGCAAGAGGCATATCAGTGTGTCAGGAGAGGGGAAAACACTATGAATCGACTTTATGGACAAAAAGTCAAGCGTGTCCAGCTGATAGCTGTCTCTACAACTAAATTTCTTTACCTTGTTTTAATGTCAAATTGAACAACAAAAAAAGGGCCACACTGCCACCTCAACATCCCCAAATACATTTTTTTAAACTATTTTAGATTATGTGGCAAAAATCTAGCCTTTTGAATGCTTCAGGCTGCATATAGCCAAAAGATGAGCAGGAGAACGCATGCACTGATTTTGTAAGAAAAAAGACCAGGGAGTAGGAAATCATGGGGTGTGATTCCCACAACCTCTGAATCTGCTCCGTTTTTTTATCTTTAAAAGGAGGCAGCAATCAGTGCTGATTGAAATACCTTTGAATGCGGTTATAATGAAATTCCATTTCTCGCCCATGCCAGAGTTGCAGCCATTGTTGGTAATGGTCTCCTTCAGAGCAATACAGTCATTGCTGCCTTGTGCGGTACCATGCGAAGCAGAGGCAGGCAATCCCTGAATACAATTTAACAAGAAGAGTTTGCTGTAGAGTTTTACCGAGGGCTCATCTGTCTGCTTTCTGGATCTGTCCTGAGAAAAGAATAAACTGTGCATATTCTGTGGGAACAAAGAAGAAGACCTGATAAAGTGCATTTTTATTTCCACACTGGCAATTTGGGTAATTTTACTTTCCTGTCCAGGTCCCTGTGACGGTATTGTGTACTTATAATGATCCATTGTTTGAGACATTGATTATGCTGGACTCTATGTTGTTTTGTGACAGGTCAGTTCAAACCTACCTTAGTTTGACGTGATATAATACAGCCCTGTGGATGAATCTGAAAAACTGCTGCTTTAAAGAGCCCTGAATGAGAAGCACACATACTGCTCTAATAACTCAGAATTGTTTCTTTACATTCAGTCTTGTTATTGACCTGCAGTGAGTAGCAGTTGATTTTTTTTGTTATTGGATATGATGCAGAAATTAAGGTCCTTTCCTTATTTAGTTCCTGTTTAAGGACTGTTATTTACCAGTAGGGTTTCTTATTTTCCCATGTGAGTAAACACACAAAAGAGCTTTGGTGACAGATAGCGAAAGAGTTAATCTGGCTCTAATGTTTTCATTACTGATAACATGTAGTGCTTCCTGCATCATCTCCAAGATCTAATCCTCTCTTTTAGATTTAGAGAGATTTATGTGATCCAGTGATCTTTCGTCTCCCTCTAAATCCAATTCCTAAAGAATGAAAAATTCCTGAGAAAACAGGTATCTTTTCCTTGTAGTTTTTATCAGTGTAGAATGCATTTCACCTTGTAGAACATTCTTCACAATCTTCCTCTTTGCTTTAAAATTAGGGTCCTTGATGGACTGTGATAACACTGATGCTCCCCATTCAGTGTCAGGAACTTGGAACCATTAGTGGACTGCTTCCAATCTGGATGAGCTGCAGGGGAAGTGCAGATAATGGAAAAACTTGGGATACTGCTAAACTCAACATCTATGTTTCAGCCATAGGACACTACATGAAACAAAGATTTTACCAGTCACTGATCCCTGAATTCTTTGCCTGCTCCATTAGCCTAAAAAGGTTGGATTCTAATACAGCTATTGCACTTTGTAAGTAATTCTAAGTGGGTTGGAAGCAGTGACACTATCCAGCCATAGGCATCTATGAGGAGGATGCCCTCCACCCAGAGAGTCATCCTTGTGTATTGAGTGGGAAGAAAGAGGAATACGTTTGAGTCCATCTCATTTTCGTGGAGGCTTAAATAGGTCAGAAAAACTGCTCCTTATATGTATCACTTTCTCTATGGGTACTGCAAAATGAGTCTGGAGAATCAAGCCTGGTGTGCAAACACACACACATACACACACCTGTACAGACACATACACACAGACACACACACACCCTCTGCAAACATCTAGAGTTACTGAGATAAATCCACCAAGGTTCCAAGGCTTTTTCTGCATGGTTCCAGCTAAAATCAACATAAATGACATGGCAGAAATCTACCTTAGAATGCCTAGCTCTAAGAGCTGGCAGGCTAAATTAGCAGAAGGAGAAAACATTTTCATAGCACTAGAGTCCTATCTAAAATACTTTAAGCCTTAAAAAGCCACCACACAATGTCCAATAAAGGCCAAATTAGAACTCTTTTACTGACATATGAATATTTTGAAATTGCACTTCTAGAGGATGATTTGACTGTACAAGTTTAAGGAATTCTGAGAGAAAAGCCAAGCAAATTGAAAGGTTCCTGACCAACTTCAGCAAATTACTTGTCCAGAGTTTTATATTATGATGATATTTTGGTTTTAATTTGAGTAGAAGGGGCATCATTTCTTTAAATTGTGTGCAATAGGGAACATGTCTGCCCCCTGTACATTTCAGTGACACTTTTGGAGAGATCCAAAGTCCTTGGATCTCCTTTGTGAGACAATGTTCTGCTTGAGAAATGCAAAACAAAAACTGATGACTGGACTCAAAGTAATTTCAAACCCCCAAAATTATACATTTCTGCCAAAACACAATTTACACTTCGGATAGGCAAAAGTTAATATAGTCAGTGTATAGAAAACAAGATGATATTTTGAAATGTGTGATATAGAATGAGGTGATTTGGGATGATCTAGTGGATCCTTCTGTCTGTGTTTCCTCAAAGCTGTAATACCAACCATTGGGGCACAACAAGAAAAATTTCACTTATGTCATTAACCTCCTTTCCTCTCTGTACACAGTGTCTTACAAGACAACATCTCCCACATTTTACAATAATGCATTTATCATCTGATTCTGCTCCCAAAGCAGCAGAGCAGTTGTAAGGGGGTGACATTTATTTTCTATGTTCTTCCTTCAAGGATGCTGCCATATATTAGCCAGATAACCCTATCTGACAATCTTGCCAAATTGCCTGTTTTAAGTTGACTTTCAAAATACTGAATCAGAGCTTCCAGAAGCAGTGCATTTTCTCTCAGCATGCATCATTTCCTGAGACACTTAGCAAAAAAAGTTTAGGACATAAGTGCTTAGAAACCTATTGGCTGCTCTCCAATATGATTACTGAGATCCTTGTACCTTGCAATGTTCAGCTCCTAGATTGTTTTCAAACATAAGTGATCCAGAATTCAGGTGCCAAGGGTCAATATCCTACAAAAAAAAAAGAGAATAATGGAGCTGCATATGAGTGCATTTCAATTATTTGTGCCAGATGAGGAAAATAGCAGTTAGAATTTACCTCCTCATTGAAGAAGACAATAAGTTTCTGTAATTCATTTACTGATGAAAAAACTACAGAGGCATGATGGCTATGAAAATGTGGGACACTATGTACCTCCCGCTCTTAGGCTCGAAAAGGAGAGATCATAATACTGAGGGACAGAATGGAGTAACAGCAGTGGAAAGAGAAATTTTTAGAGACATGCTGATTAATTTTCTGGACCAGCTGTTTCAAGTCTTTGAAGCCATCTTCTTTGGCTGTATATTTGAAAGAGGTGTACAGAGCTATTTGATTTATACTTGGCCTTAATGAAGATCAGACCATACATTCCCCCAAAAATCAAGAAATGAAGAAAAGACTGTGAGGTATAATTTCTGGAGGAAAATCTTCCATCAAGACAGGTGGATTTGTGTTTGCATAACTGGTAAGATTAATATTGAAAGTATTGTCAGAAGAAGAAGACTGTAACCATGAAAATTTTTTTTTCTTCTGCAATGACTTCTTGTTTTTTTTCCTCAGTTGTCCACATGCAGAAAATAGCTTCCACGCCTGCTTTTTCCCTGATACCTGCTTGAAACTGCTCAAGGCAAAAAAGGGAATCAGAGTTTCGAATTTCTGATGGAGTCTTTCCATACGCATGGCTCCAGCCCAATGAAAACACTGCAGGAACGTGTGTGCTAGATGTCATGGTTCTGGCTGTTTTGTTTGCCAGGAGCTAACTCTCTGCTTCTATAGGGTCCCTCACTGTGCAGATCTAAAGATGCGGTCTGGCCTTGAATCTTTAGCTAGTCAGAATACAATTCTTCAAATTAATTGATCTCATTTCCTGCCAGGCTTCTGTGCTTATTAGCCAATGTGATGCCAGCTGTAGTTCCTTAAGTACACCAGAAACAAAGGGCTATTATTTCTGGCTAAATTCCAGTAGGCTCATTACCTTCTGCTTCTTTTAAAATTCCCTCTGCAATTATACTACATAAAATTTTATTTATTTTTTTTTATTCTTTATACTGCTTTTTGTATAGCTGTGCTCTGTGTGTTATCTTCCACACCAGAAAAGGCTGCATTTAAACAACAAAGAAAGTAATGTCTCAGAATACAGTAATCTGACATATTGTGGGGTATAATAATTTTGAATTTAACCATTAATATTATCCAGGATTGTTATCATTTATGTATAATAAGGTCTGCTCTGCACTTTGGACTGCTTATATAAAAGGTTCTGTATAAATTTCATTAGATGCAAAAGGTGCTTTTGGAGGCGGATGTGTAAGATGTCTAGGAAAGTGAGACTTTCAGATCAGAGTAGCAGGCCATTTCTTAGCTGACAAATTAACTTCTCTGACAAGGGCTGGTGGTCAGCAGAGTCTGTTCCAAGAGAAAATTTCCCTCCTTTGCCACAGATGGATTCATTTCTTCCTATTAAAAGAAGAATATTATATAATTCCCGAATTGAATTTTACAGAAAACAAGGCACACCAAGAGTTATCTGATTGCTTCAGGCATGATGGATGATGCTTTATGTGACATTGTTTTCTCGAGCTTCCTGGATTATGTACAAGCACATGGTGCAATCTATTATTGAACTAACCTGTGCGAAAGAGCTTGTTACAAAGCTAATATTATGGTAATGAGTATAATCTAGGAGTTTCCAGGGAAAAAAAGAAGCAAAACATGGGTGTGGAGCCATATTCGCTGCATGTTTGGCTACTGAAAAATAAAAAAGGAAGGGTTGGAATTCTCGGCAAATGAGGATTTAAGATGAGCGATGCTCCCTCAGGCTTTCCTGCGGCCAGCTGCCCAGCTGGGGTTTGGTGCCCGCGGTCGGGCTGGCCGCAGCTGGGGAGGCAGCAGAGGGCAGTGCCGAGCCGAGGCTGAGCCGCAGCCGCAGCCCTGGCACTAAATCTTACTCTTTATTAAATAAATTCATAGGGCTAATTTAGCCTCTGAGGAAATTAAACTGCTAATTACATGTATATAAACCACCGAAAACGGGCCCGGTCTTTGCATCCAAAACGGGAAAAGAAAAAAAAAAGAAAAAGAAAAAAAAAAAAAAAAAGAAAAATCAAAATTGCCCAGCTTTGTCTCTCAAATTTAAAATATGATGTTTTGGTAATGGAGTTTTTGTTAGGGTTTTATGCATGTGCTTGTCTGTGTACATGTAGCGTGCCTCTATCTGTGTGTATGTGTGTGCTTGTGTGCCTCTGTGCATGTGTTTATAAGATTGTGTGTCTGTACGAGAGGGTAATCTAACCATTTCCACAGTCCATCTCCTGCTGAGTAAACAATAGTGCTTTTTTTCTCATTCATTTATCCAAGCCAATGTCTTTATAAATGCTGGATAATATGCCCTTGGGTAACATAAGGGCAAAGCTCTAATTGAATCAGGTCAAGACTCCACACATTATCTCTGATAGCACTTTTAAAATGTAGCTTCCTCTGTCAGATCATCTGCCTCTGAATCACAGTATTGGAGATAATTCTAACATTAAGATATTAGTATTGGGGAGCTTATACAGTTGCAAGAATTATTGGCTGGTGATGTCAAGCTTTCTCTGATCTGTTAATAATCCTGATAGTTTTTAAAAACCATCTCAGCAAGATCAGTGGGTGTCTTATGACTTAGAAATTCATGTAATCCATAAAGGATAAACATCTAATGTTTTAAATCACTTGAAAGACTCCAGTACCACGAAATGCCTATTCCTTTCACATGCCCATTCCTTTAAAATGTTTGAGAACAGAGTCCAAACCACAGTCCAAAGGAACAAACCAGATATTTTTACTCCATGCCAGGATTTAGCAGCCTGCATGACTGAAAGATGAGACATTAAAACATAATTGGGCAATCACCCTTGCATCACCATCATAAAGCTTGTCTGATTGATACCAGCTTCCAAAAAAATATTTGGGAATATCCTGTCCTTACAGTGACAGAGAGCTTCTGGCACTAAAGTTCTCACTTTCCTGTATGTCCCCATTAATAGCTCTGGCAGTTTCTTGCCTGGAAAGATCTCTGGTTTCTATCTACAGGCAGAAATGAAGAGACACACTAAGCATGTTCAAAATCATGGAAACACACTGTGTTTTGGTACACTAACTGGGGCATTCTTAGGACATCCCACCACATGTAATGCAGTCATGATAGAAACAAGACATGAATTGCACCAGCACTGTAAGATTATCAGGGCTATCTCTTAGGTGAAAAGATTAACATATAGCACTCTTTTTCTCTCAAGATGAGAAATGTCATTTGTTTTGTCATCTGAGAAGGCAAAAACCTGATGTATGCCCAGATTGAATGCTGGAGGTATATATCTCACTTACATATATTTTTCAGTTTGTTCTTCTAAGTATTTTAAAGGTTTCTTGAAAAGATAATAATGATCCATTTTACTTATCCATCAAGAGCTTTGAACTGAAGGCTTTTTTCCTGAGTATATAGTTAGAGCATTAAGGGCAGTATGGGTAGAACAGCCAGAGTAATAAGTCTCCACTGCTTGAGAAATCCAGATTAATCTAAATCAAATACTTTCCACTATGGCAATTTTAACTAATTCCCTCATGAAAGTATAAGAGATATGTGAAACCCCTACAGTCAGCATAAACCTCCTGGTAGGGCTAGACAGGTAATACCTTTTAAGCTTGTTAATGTCTTATCCTGCTGGTTTCTACAACTGACTCAAAGAATAGTTGAGTACTTCTCAACCTGTCATTACAGAGGAAAGCAACTTTCAGCATGGGGAGGAAAAGGGTGATGCAGTGTTTTGTATATCATCGTTTCGTAGTACTAGTATGGCTGGATTTATTAATTAAGGAATTAATGCCTTTATTAGTTTCCTCAATATGTTTGTAAAATGTAAACAGAAATATCCAGGGTTGAAATTCTTTCAAAAGGAGAGGCTTATTTATTTATTCATCTGCCAGTTAAACATAAGTGTTGAACCCACTGCAGTGTAAGTTGTTGTAAAAACAACCCAAGTGTGTAGGTGTGTTCACAAAGGGGCTCATAGGCACACTCAACTTACGTGTAACAGTTGCAACATATGAAAAAGATGGAAGTGCTACTATGAAAGATGGGCTAGTTTACTTGAAGTTCCTTATATTTTTGATGCAGCTGCAATTTCTATGTGGCTATTTAAATCCTTTGCAGTACCAAAACCCATGGTTTGGCATTGTTTTTGCATAGTGTTTTATGAGCTCTGTGTCCCGGAGTGTCAGCAGTTGTACAACAGTAACAGAAGAGCTATACTGATTTACATAATCTGAGAATCTGTCTTTTTCCCTGTCTGAGGTTCGTCTGATCAGTGTTAAATGAAGATTAACACACTGAAAAGTCTTCGCAAGTCTGAACATTATAAATGAGGGAACAGGAGGGAGGAAAGGTTAAGAAATATATTCATAGACACTCTGGAAAAATTCAGTGTGGATTTCCCTATTTGTGATTTTCTTTATCCTAAAAGAAACCAGTTAGAATGTCTGTCCAGAATAAAAAGGCAGCACAGGGCATCGTATGAGTGTGGAAAGGGCTGCTTCCACTGAAGTAGAAATTTCATCCATTTCCCTTCTGATTTTCAGTCACTTCCTGAGTCTGACTCCAGTCCTGCCGCAATAGAAGAACTCCCTTGTGGCTATGGTCCTTCTGATGCTGCCACTGAACCCTTCTACAATAAAAGCTGTTGGGGTAATATAAAAAGCCATGAAGAAAGTGCACAAATACTTTCTCACATATATTGCTTCTATTTTAATAGAGGAAAAAATTCTTATCTGAACTGAAGTATTTGCTCCTATTAGCAATGAATGTCATTATCCCCAGGTTCTCTAGTTATGGGGAGGGGGGTTGTGCTTGTTTTATTTCTTGGGGGGCTTTTTTCAGATTTTTTTTTTTATTATTATTCAGAAGTGATTGAAGAGCATTATTGAATTGTTGTTTTTCTTACTGCTTTTGTTAGACACAATATCTCATGCTCCAGAAGAAACTCTCCTACAGACATTTTGATATTAATAGGACAGACCTCCTGTATTAAAAAAACAGAAAAGGTGTTATCAGGTACCTAGCAATTTAGCACAGTAAAGATACTGCATGCTGTCTCAGAGCTCTTGCAGAGGAGAGCATTTAGCCATCATATTTTGCGATTATTTTGTCTCTATCAATCAGCTTGGTTCTTGCACATGTGGAAAATAAATAGCTCTTTACTCATGAAGGCCATGAATAGACAGTATATACAGTCAGATTAACTTCAAGACTTTAACCTATTGATATATACGCATACATATTTCAGGTCTACTATGAATTCATACCTTTTCTTCCCCCTTATTGAGAGAAAAAATATTCACAAATCCCTGTGAACATATAAGTTCTATTGAAATACTATAAATGCACCACAAGTTTCTCCTTTTTGCCTTACAATGCTTCCAAGGTGTAATCTGCTTAAAATGCAGCCACGTAGCAGTTTAGAAACTAGGTAAAATCTATAAACAAGCTGCTTTTCTTGGACAACAAAAAAATTAATTACATAGGGAAAAAAGGATATAGATGACTGGGTACCAAAAATAGTCATAATAGTACTTCTCAATTACTTCCCTAGGTAGCCTCGAGGGAACCCCTAGGTGTTCTTTGATAAATTCCTTGGACTAGCATATTAATTTCAGTAAATATCATGAGTTCTGGTCTCAGAGGTCATCCAAGAGAGATCTAATTCTTCCACCTAGCCTTTGGGTCACATTCTTCTGTGAAATAATGTAAAAACCCATCAGGAACAAGTTCTTCCTCTCAGCACCCTGGTGGTCCTGCCCTGGTTTAGCCTAGAATGAGCTGAGTCAGATGGAGCTGCTGTCTGAACTTCAGACACCTCATCTACGTCCTGGTATCAACCTCCTTTGTTCCTCTCAGGCTCAACAAGGCAAACCATTATTTAGGAGCACATAACACCTCCGAAATGGTCCATTCAGTAAAAGACTGAAATATGTTCTTCAAACAGCTATGCCAAATCAATATGCTGCAGAGAGGGACTGGGACAAATTCATGTGTATTTCATTTCAGTAAGAAATGCAGTAAGAAAAAATTAGGTGAATTGAAGTGGAAAAGATAATTTATATTAAAGAATATCCCTTTCTACATGTCAGACAATATTGCAGGGTAAAAGAAACAAAGGCAGTAAAAATATATTTGGTTATGTCTATTTATGTAGGCACTGCTTATTTATGCCATTAGAGTTCGAGTAACTTTGCTAATGGAGAGAACTAGCTGAGGGAACTGGTTCATTGCAGAGGCTACAGAAAATAATGCATATAAGGTCTGTTGCTGAGAATATATTTTCCATTTTTTAATCACAGAATCTGGATAAATCAAATCAATGTAGACAACGTAAAAGGTCACTGAAAAGATTAGTTTAATAGAAGTATTTTGAGATATATGTCAGCAATCTTTAGAAGTGTAAAGCTAAGGACAAAGTCTCCTGATACAAATGACATACTGCAAACAGTTCTGCCAAAATGATTTTACAAATTACTAAAGAAAGTTGTATTGCTTGTAACAACAGACTTACAATCAATTATTTTTTTGGAAACAGCGTGTTCCTAGGGTATCTGTAACAGTCATTACTGCTTTATTTTCACCAGGTACTCCTATTTGTAGCATGACAAAGAAGACATGGGTTTACTACTGTGTTCTCTTGGTTCTTCAGACAGTGTAGAAACTCCTCTCTTGGGACATGTGTTCTCAGATGATCTAAACAGTATGAAAACTCTGAAGTTCAGATTTTGACATTAAGACCACATGAAACAGACTGAAAACTTCAAGTTCTTTATAGTAAATATAGGTCTTCAATGAAATAAGCCTTTTTTCCATTCTATTTCTTACATCTGCCAATAAGGTTTTTCATACTCAAGATTAGGTCTTTGCCAATTGGAAAATCCAGGAAGAAGGCTTTCTTTCATTTTTACATCTGTTCAAACTCCCTTAGATTTTTGGGTCTGTTATTTTTCTAAGGTTTTACTATGCCAAAGATGATGGAGTACTGATGACCTGGAAATTCATTGCTCATTAGACTCCCAATGTGAAATCTCCATCTCACTGTCTCTGCCTGAGCTGTGAAGATAATTTCTGGGGATTGTTCCTGACTGATGAACCCCAGGCACACATGGAGATACTGTAACATTTTTCTTTTTATTTTCTAAAACAAAACCTCTTTCTTTAACTGTGTTTTTTTCAACTTTCCCCACTTTTTATTTTTCTGAGTAGTTACCTACACATGAAAAGTAGTGTTTTGTCCTTAGTTTTTAAGTTACAGAAAATTTGTAGCTAATTTTTTATTGCCAGAGCTGTGGTCCACATAAATTGATCACTTTTGCTAAAGTTACAAGGGAAGCCTTTGCCAAAACCAGAAGCATAAATGACAACTCTTCAGCTCAGTTCAACATCTCAACCACAAGGCAGTAGTTCCTGCCTCATATAGAGTTTGTTAAATAGCTTTAATTAATTGCTGCAGTAGTTCCTGGTTTATCAAAAGCAATAAATAAATAAATAAATACCCATTTCCTGAGTGATTGAAATTCCATCTTTCAGTCTCAGTGGGTAAATATGATGCACATCATCTTACCCTGAGTAGTTTTATCAAGCATGATTGATTTGATAATAGGTGGGTTTCATTTTGATATCAATGACAATAGAGGGAGAGTGGAATAAGAGAGTGGTACAGTACATCAGGCATTTAACAAAGACAGCCTGAAAATCAATAATAATCCTTCACTGGTGGCTCAAATTTTCAGACAAGTTAAGCAGATGAATGGCCCATAATGTCACTCAGTAGTATTAGTCTGTTCATAGGCTCACTCTTCCAGTAAATGAGAATTCTTGATTAAAAATCTATTCTAGGGATGCCCACAAACATATTAAGTAGTTCTCATCTTCCCAGTGGAGTGAAAGTATTCGTCCTACTCTGGTTTGTTGGGGGTTTCTTTAGCCTTTATTCAGCACAGTTGATCTCTCAACACACCCTGCTTTATCTTTCTAATCTCCATGAGTTACCCGGTGTGATGTTCTGCAGGCCATGTCCCACTGTTCCCTTGTGGCCCTCCAGTGTACACAGGAGGACCTCTCTGGTACAGTCATCCTCACATCACAGAGGCAGCAGCTCTGAGACACTCTTTAAGGTACATAGGTGGCCTCAGTGATAGCATCTCATGTTACTGAATGAAGTTCTTACCAGTAATTCCTACAAAACTGACAGGGGTAATTGATAAACCTGCAGACTGTGCTACCACTCAGCAGGGCCTTGTTAATGTGGAGAGTTGGGTGGAGGGTGGTCTGAAAAGGCAAGTGTCAGGTCCTGCTCCTGGGGAGGAACAGCCCCAAGTGCCAGCACAGGCTGGGGCTGACCTCCTGCAGAGCAGCTCTGGGGAGAAGGACCTGGGACTCCTGGTGGATCACAAGTTGTCCATGAGCCATCAGTGCCCTGTGGCCAGGAGGGCCAGCAGCACAAGAGAGACAAGGAGCTGCTGGAGAGGGTCCAGTGGAGAGCCACAGGGATGGTCAGGAGTCTGGAGCTTCTCTCTTGTGAGGAGAGACTCTGGGAGCTGGGCCTGTTTGGTCTGGGGAAGACTGAGAGGGGATCTCATCAATGCACAGAAACATCCCAAAGGTGGGTGTCAGGAGGATGGTGCCGGACTCTTTTCAGTGGTGCCCAGAAACAAGATGAAGAGCAGTGGCCATAAACTGAAACACAAGAAGCTCCACCTCAACAAGAGGCAGAATTTCTTTACACTGAGGGTGGCAGAGCACTGGGACAGCTGCCTGGGGAGGTTGTGGGCTCTCCCTCTCTGGAGACACCCAAAACCCCCCTACATGTGCTTTGTGTCACCTGCTCTTGGCAACCCTGCCTTGTGATCTCCAGGTCCTTTCCAACCCTAGGATTTCTGTGAAATTCTGAGATCCACTGAGAACTGGAAAAGAAAGAATGGGGCAAGGGGGACTGAGGGTGGGGTTGGGCAAGAATTAAGAAAAAGAAATACAGACAGCTAGCAAGCCCAAAATAGAAAACTTTCAGAGTAATTGGAGCAAGGTATTATGTTGTGGCAAAACCAAGCTTTATATAAAGGCTTGATAAAAACATGTTCAAAGTGAGATGTGTATTTCACTTGACTACCACAGTACATTTGGAAATTGTGAATAAAATGGCATTTGCAAAATGGAAGTTAATCTGCACAGGTTGTGGAAAATGGTTCCTTTAGCATGGGAAGTTTCAAAACAAAATGAAATTATTTAAAAAAAAAAATGTTTTCCAAGTTGTACTAAAGAAAAAATGAAAACAGAAACTCAAATTATTTTCTTTCACATAGAATATATGGGCCTTATTACTACAGGAAACATCTGTCTTAAATTTAAATTGAAAAAATCAACCACCTAATCTGTTTTCCTTGTTTAATAATAATCACAGGGGCTTGCCTTTTTTAAGGATTTTTTTCCTGTTTGTTTTGTGTTGGTTTGTTTATTTTTTGTTTGGTTGGGGGTTTTTATTTTTTTTAAATAAATTGGAATGTGAATGTAGATGCACTTCACGGAGGGAATTGCCAAATATTGATTAACCTTATCAATTATGGGCAAGTTCCTCACCAAGGTTCATGTTATCCTGGAATTGTGTGAGCCATGAGCATTTTACAAGATGAAATCCACTCTTGAAGAGATCATTAAGTCCTTTGTCTCTCATGGGCTTATAAATCATGCGTATTTTCATTAGCTGCGTATAGTCCTTTTGATTTCGGTTGGATTGCTTGCATAAATGAAGTTATACAGACCTGTGAGTTTTTGAAGATCAGAGCCACTGGGGAAAAGATGCAGCATATAAAATGCAGCAGAAATTTTAAAATGAGGTGGAGGTGAGGATGGCATGTAATGACAATGGATGGTTATGTGCTCTAGCTATGGACAAGTAAGTTGCAAGTTTCATTTTGCTTCCAATAAATAAGTAGCCATAGATGATTTCATTCCTGGCAGTCTGATTGTTATCATTCAGGGACTCACTGAATGCAATGGGCATCCTCCAGGGCAGGTTCATGCAGGAGAGTTCTTGCATGAGTGAAGGATAAAAATAGATAAAGAGACATAAGAACAAAGTAGTATTATGATACTGTGAACTGGAGTGAAAGCAGGCTTTGGTTAATGTAATTTGGATTGTTTCATATTTAATTAACTAATAGTTGATTGAAAAATTCTGCCTGAAGTAAAATAATGCCAGGTATTCAAAATCTCCAGTAGTGTGAGTGCTTGTAGAACATCTTAATCTGTCTAAAATCAGAAAAAAACCTATACTTTTTTCCTGACAATGCTAGTTATTGATCCCACTTCATTTTGAATTTTTCTATTGTGCACAATTGCTTGTCCACCTCCAATGTCAGTTTGCCAGTTTCTCTTGTGATTTATCAATAGCAGTTCCCAGCCAGGAGGTTATTATAGTTCAAGTGGAATTAATGTGGCAAAGGAAGTCTATGGGCTCAATGAACAGAAAGATAGGATTGAATTATTACCCAGGAGATGGTGGTTCTCACCCCCTCGCAATGAATTCAGAATCAAGTTGCTCTGACAGCCAAAGGCCAGATTAGTGCTACCTCTATTTTTGCTATCAGCTCTAAACCTTTCACAAACAATACATTCATTATTACTGACTCAGGGGGAAAACAAAAAGAGGCTTCAGCTGTTCATTGACCTGACCTCATCGTGTATAGAACAGGGTAGGAAAAAGACACTTACAATGGCAGTATATTAAAAATGAAGTGTGCTCAAAGAAGTGTTGAAACAAGTCAGGTGTTTAGTGAACTGTCAGCTTATAATTTTTTAGCTATATTGAGAAAGAGGGAGTAAAATCCAGGCTGCTCATTACAAGAATTTAAAATACACACAGCATGTTGATATGGGTCAAACTCTAGGAAATTAGCATTCTAACTGGAAGCAGAATCATGTATGGTTTGACTCACTGCAATAATGGTTACAAGTGATTTCCAAGTTTGAAATGTGGTAGATAATCAGGGCTTTTTTTCTAATAAGAACTAGAGGACACACATTAAAGAAGGTAAGAACCTCTGAACAAAAGATCAGCAGTTTTTGGCTTTTGAAAATTGCATGGGATTCAGGGCTCTTAATAGATTTAAACAGGGCATTTTCTGACATTGGACAAGCTATATTCTCAACCTATTTGGAGTAGTAATTTGCTGGAGAACCCGTATGCCTGCCTTTTCTGTGTTTCAGAGAGCAATGGGTCTTTTTGTCAGCACACCGGCAACATCTTGCACCTGTGTCTCTAAGGGAAACCAGCTCCACAGAACTCAGGGAAATTGATAGGTAATAGGTTTTACTGATATCGTAGGTAAGGTTAGTTAGATTTCTACCCAGTTCCTGCAATGAGGTCAAACACAGTACTTGGCAAAGGCAGTTCTTACCGTGACTGTTTAGGCTCTGTGTGTGCTGATTTTGCCTGTGCTTCACCCTTTACTTCTTTCTCTGTTCAGATGCCAATTTTCATGACATCTGTAGGAACCCGAGTGCCTTCAGACTCAATCCTGTTGATCAGATTCAATTATATTTGACAGAAGGGTATAAAAATTGTTAGGAGAGGGCAACTAGACAGCAGGACAGAGATGACAACTGAAAAATGTTAAAGCCTAAAGAATAACGCAATGCCTGCTGTAAGTATATGTAAATTTTCAGGTTGAAGAAGAATGAAAGCAAAGGCATAAACTAATAGATTGATGAGAAATACCATGGTGATTCATTTTCTTTGGAAAATAAGGAATTGATGAGGTAGTGTGAAAAATCCTGTAGCAACCAGCCTGTAATTCCTGTAATCCTTGCAAAAAGTTCTGTATCAAACTAAAATTGGATTACTGGATTAACACTAACTAGTCTGAAGTGTAAAAACAAAAAGAGATGTAACTGCAGAGCAGCTTTTCTAATGTCCTGATTCAGATAAATGTTACTTGCAGGGGCAATAACTTAATTGTTATAGAAAAGCTTAGATTAGAGACTTCTGGAATTGCACATCTCATGCAGGAGATGCAGGAGAACATCATCCTTTTTCTCAACAAGGGCTGTAAAATAAGTCCAAGATAGTGCAAGACTTTTATCTCACTGTTCTCATAGTGATTAATTCATCACCATTCCTTCCCCAGCTGACATGCTGTGGTTTCTGTTCACTAGATTCAGAAATGTCTTGTCTTGTAATTCTCCAGTCTTCATGTATAATCCTCTTCACAACTGGGATATTTTCTGATTGCATTGGAAGTTATCACATGCTACAGACTGTATGTGTATACAGATATTGTTCTCCTATTGGCAATTAACAGATTATTTGATTTAATTGTGGATGGAGGTAAAGGTGCATGAGGTTTTTTTCCTTCTGGTTTGGATATTTTCTTCTCCTACTATCATTAGGTGTAACAATTGTAGACATGATTATGTATTGGTAATTTTATCATGTTCATTTATATTCATATTCGTCTGACTGGGCATTGGAATGGGCTGCTCAGGGAGGTGGTGTAGTCACAGTCACTGGAGGTGTGGAAAGACTGGATGTGATACTCACTGCTGTGGTCTGGTTGACAAGGTGGTGTTTGGTCCTAGGTTGGACTCGATGATCTTAGAGGTCTTTCCCGACTTAACTGACTGTGTGATTCTGTGATTCTATATTTTAAGCTGTTTTGTTGCCTTTGCTTAGGGTTAAAAAAACTTTTAAATATGTATTTTCATTTTGGAATGCTTCATCTTTCTCAGATATGTGAATTGCTAAGGACTGTGTTTTCTCTATTAGAATTCAATGGAAGATCTTAACTAAGCTTCTAATGCCTTGAGAAACAGTTGTTCCTTGTTTTTATAATTATTTTAAAGCAACTGATTGGTTATGTTCTGTTTATGTTTTGTTATGGTCTTAAGTTCTTGCTTAGGTTAATGCTTCCTATAGATATGTTCGTAGTTTGGTATTTGTTACAGAAAGAACTATTCATCTTAGAATAGCACAAGCCTATTGCTGGGTACAAATCCGTTTTACAAGAAATTATGCATTAATTGATGGGAAAAGTATTGGAACGAGTTCTGAAATGCCTTATGTTTTTCTTGTGTACAAATGGGAAAAAAAGAGGTATTTTTTTCATTTGATTTTTGACTCTCCAGAAAATGATACTTTATGCAGTTGAAAACAACCACTGTTGTGGTTCAGGAATTGCAATCTCCAATTTAGTACTCCCAGAAAAAAACCACACACTGCTTTACCTCTCCTGCCCCCCTCCAGCTGGACCCACAAAGCACAAAGATCATGAGTTGAGATTAGAAAAATTTACCAGAAATAGCAATGAGATATGAAAACTAATAGTAACAGCAACAATATTAATAACAAAAGGTGTAAGAAGAGGAATGATTCCCTCAGCAAAAAAACACAATAGATGGTGGCTCCTTCCACTCCATTTTCTCAAAGGGAAGGAAGCCCTTCTCCCCAGAAAAGACTTCCTTCTCCCTGCCCCCAGCAATGACAAGAGGTGGTATAGAATAACCTCTGTGTCCTAGAATGCCCCATCCAAAATAACCCTTTCCTGGCCAGAACCAAGACAGCACATTCTGTGATTTCATTCACATTCCCCTATGTCCTTCCCCCACCACACACTTTTTTTTTTTTTTTTTTTTTTTTTTTTTTTTTATTTCCCTAAAATAGGGACAAGAATGGTATTTGGAGCTTTCCATAAACTCATGTTTTCAGATGTGAAATGCTAAGAAAATCACCAAATATTACAAGACAGATACTAAAATTACAACAAATGCAAACACTGTGGAAATGTAAAATGAGTGAAATTTCCATGTTCCATCATCATGTATATGTTCATACATTCCTGCACAGCTGCTAACTTGTAAGCAGACAAAATACTTATTCACATAGATTGGTCCATACTGATATCTGAGGGAAATGCAGAGTTAACACCACCTCATGTATTTACAAATAAATTCTTCTGGCCATTATTTACCTCGTTTCAATCTTTGCAGGGTTTATAAAGCATGGTAAATTCAAAAGAAGATCTATGCTTAACTCCTGCAATATGAATTTTGAGAGTGCCACAGGGGAATAAATTGCATCAGAATAGATTGATTTTCTTTGGAAATATCCCTACAGAACATCAGGATGGGCCATAACACCGCTTGAATTCAAGTAATTTGACATCAGTGTGGAAAGGATCTTGTTCAAGAGGTTTTAAATATAATGATCATATTGTCAACCTTTATAATGTAAATTTCATGACAATTTGAGCTTCACAGCAAATGCTGTCTTGTCAAATCCATTTTTTGAAATATATATTAAGGAAATGCATTTTTGTGTAGAAGGAACATTAAAGGAATTAATGAAACTCTTCTTTGTTGCTTCTGATTTAAGGCACTAGCCTTTGCTGCTGCTGCTGCAGTGGTAACTGAAGAGCCTAGTGCAGGTAATGGGTCACACAACATAAGCTAATGCATCTTGAAAAAGTTTGAAGAATATGAAATTTGACTCAGGGAGGCAAAGCACTGACCTCATGACCTCATCTTTCTTCAATGAGAGAAATGCATGAATTCCTTTTGCTGAGTAGCATACACTAATCTTTCTCTAGATTTGAGCCAGCTGCCAAAATGGAAATCCATGACTTGTTCATAGGCTTATGAACTTCTCGTATATTCCATTCAAGTCCCTACTTTGGTTTCATTTTGCCACGAAGCCAGACATGAACAGTTATTTTGGCTAACTCATCTAAAATGCTGTGTGACCGTCATGCTTGTGGATTCACTTTTCTAGTCTAGCATGCTTATCTTTTATTTTTTCTTCTTATTTTTTTTTTTACTGATTTTGATCGCTTGACTACTAAACTGTGATTGGTCACATGTAAAAGTGTTTCTTTTTATAGGAGTGGCGTGGTCTTCAGCGACTTTCTTTTTTATATCTGTATTTTCCTCGGCCCATCCCTGTGGCTCTGCGTTTGCTCAAGAGATATTGGCTGTTATTATACCATTTCCCTCCCAAAGAAGATGATTTTTATCTCCCTGATAAGTGTGAAAGGCATACAATAGCCTATGCTTTGATTTTCCCATATTCACTGTTGGTCTGCTGATCATGCTGTACACCTTCTTGCCTTTAGAGGTGGACACCCAAACCTCATCAGAGCAATAATTGGCAAAAATTAGGGTTCATGGCCCCCACAATATCGCAACGTCAAATCTTAAAACTTTTTTTCTTGTTCTTTAATAAAAATGCTCCCACATGTAACTGATTATTCAAATTTGCTACTGTTTTAGGTCTCAAGCATATAGAGAAGAGTAAAAAATCTGCTGACTTCTGAGGAAAACCAGGCCTTTAATGATGACTGTGTGTCTGGGTAAGTTCTGCCAAGGAGTTAAGTAATTTGGAATTACTTAGATGAGCAAATATGAAATGGAGGAGTAGCATTCAAGTGCCCAGAAGTGCTGTAGCCTCAGTTTTGTGGGCTGTGAAACTAATACCTATTCCACTACTATTCACAGTAGGTGCTATGTGCTATATTCAGATGTTGGTGCTTTAATTTGTGCTGCTCACTTCACATTCATTCCAGCTTTATTTTATTTTAAGACTGTTATTTAATAGTCTACAGTTCTGTATATTTAGATCTTATCATACATTTAGGAGGGTAAGATAAATTTTCATAGGAATACAAATCTTTTCTATAACCTTTTCTATAAGCCTTTTCTATAACCACATGTCAAACACTAATTAACATAATTATAATTATTAATAATTATATTTATTTATAATAATTAACAACATAATTAATAATTATTAAATAATTTTAAAAATATTAAGTTAATAGCTTGAGCAAAGAACAGGAAACAGACCCATGAGTAGTTCTATTTACTAAAAAAAATAGTGACCTCTAAAGTTAAATGCTTGCTGAAGAGTGTCATAGGATTGTATACCTTAACAGTCACCTCTCCTTTCAGCCCATTTAAAATTTCTTCCTTTTAAAAATAGCAATGGTCATAATGATTACATAATACTACTACTACTACTACTACTACTACTACTAATAATAATAATAATAATAATAATAATAGTAGTACCATCACTACCTTATACACACACATCTTATATACTCACTGAAGCATGAAACCATAAAATATTTACCAAGAAAATGTCAAAGTGCTTCTGAACTAGAAGTAGGCAATTGACTTCACAGGCCAGTCACAAATTTTATGCCACATGTCATTCATCACCAGTATTTTCTTTATTTCAGTGGGATATCCTTTGGAATAAACTCTTATCTTCCTGAAAAAATTACATGCTCAATATACTGATAGAAAAACAGTAAGTCAATTATGCTAAGAGAAATTTAAATGAAGTACTGAACTTCTTGTAAATATCAAGTAACACATAACTTCCTATTTAGCTAAATTATTTTAGCCCTTGTAGAAGCCTGATTTTAAAACAAACTGCAGCATTTTAAATATTCTGCAAGAACTTTATTGTTATAAATGTTAACTTTTCTTGTAACTCAGTTTAAAACCAAGTCTAATTTTCATGTGCAACTGATTAAAATATGAGCTTAGAAATTCAAAGCACTGCCTGAATGGTATGAATATAGAACAGGCCATGAGTAGTCCATGTCTTCTGGTGCTGACAAAAAACTGAAGAGTGGTGAAACATCACACTCTGGCAATTCATGCCAGCTGATCCATGAGGTAATAGCAAATACCTGTTAATCACTGCCTCATTCTCTGTTCACAAGCATGGTGTTTAGTTAGACTAGAAGCAAATTAGCTGAATGATAAAGTGTGAAATTATACATAAATCCTGAGATTATTTTGTTCCTAAATTGCTCAGAGGAAGAAGCAACTTATGCCACAATAAAATGAGATATCATGCTTATGGAGGAATGGAATTTACTAAGGTCTGAGAATAATATTTTGCACTAATTTGGTAAGTTTTCTTTAGGAAAGTCAGCATTAATCTCCAAGTTCTGAAAGTACAGGGTTTTGTTTTTTTCTAATTTCTAGTATATTTGAACATCCCCAATTTGTCCTGGCTGCTTAACTGAATTTTCTTCCAGATTAGATTAGATCCACAGTTACCAATCTCTACCATATTAACACAAGTGTTTCACTGCCAGTGGCAGCAGAATAAGAGCTATGGTATTTCACCTTTGTTAGTAAATGTAAGAAGAGAGGAATGAAAGAATGAACAAAGCCTTCAGGAATCACTAATGAACGTATTGACATGCAGTATTTACTGACTTAAGTATAAGCATTGTGTTTTTTGGCTGTAATGGAGAAGGAGAAGAAATTATCAAGCCAAAGTATTTTTTCTATTGGTTCACCCATTTCAGAATGCACTGCCAAGACATTTTTAGCCAATTTAATGTACTGCTCACAACATAGATGAATGATATCTTCATTAGTGATGAGGAATAATACATTAGGAAAATTACCCCAAACATTTTTATGAATGTTTGCCAAATGTTATCATGTTCATTATAAAATGTGTATCAGTAAGATCAACTTCAATGAACTTTGAAGTTTCAATGAACTATTACTGAGAGCAGGAAATGTGTGAGATCTTCACAGATTATTGTTAAGAGCTATCTGTCTAAAAGCATTTGTTCTTTCTATGTTCATTTAATGGACGTGAAGAATACCCACGGATATGATGGCTCTGAGAGAGGCTGCTGGGAGTTTCTTCTCTGCTTGAGACCTGGCCAATAGCTACTCATTTCTGAGAACTGACAGCATTTTTCACCACTGCAAAAGTGAGATCACCTTTGTGAATACCACCTTTTAAACCTAAGCCTGGAGCAGAGCAGAGCAGAGGGGCAGAGTCGCCTCTCTCTCCCTGCTGCCCACGTTGCTCTGGATGCAGCCCAGGATACAACTGACTTTCTGAGCTGCAAGTGCTCATGGCCAGGTGATGTCCAGCTTTTCATTCACCAGCATCCTCAAGTCCTTCTCAGCAGGGCTGCTCTCCATCTGTTCATCCCCAGCCTGTGTTGATACCAGTGGTTGTCCTGACCCAGGTGCAGCACCTTGGTCTCCTTACTTTCATGAGATTTCCATGGCTCACTTCTCCAGCTTGTTCAAGTCCCTCTGGATACCACCTTCAGGTGTGTCAGCTGCATCACTCAGGTTAGTGTCAAATTTGCTGAGGGTACGCTTTTTCCATTTGTCACAGTCACTGGTGAAGATATTAAATAACATTGGTCACAATTTGGACCCCTAAGAGACACTACTTGTCATTGATGTCCATCAGGATCCTGAGCCATTGACCACTACCCTCTGGATACAACTGTCCAATCCATTCCTTATCCACCTAACAACCCACCCATCAAATCCTTCTCTCTCTAATTCAGAGAGCAAAATATTATGGGAGGATGTCTCAACATTCACAGGAACTCCAGAGAAAGAAAAGTACACAGTCAGATCCTTGTTATCTAACCTGAGCACGGCACTGCAAAGAAGTGACATGCTGCACAGAAGGTGACTGGCTTGTGTCAAAGGGCCCTGAACAGACTCTGCCACTCCGTGCTTCACATCCTTCAATGGTCTGTTCTGATTGTAGAGGAATGCACAGTTCTTTATTCCAACAGAGCAATGGAATGGCAGTATTGGGCCCTGCTTCAGCGGTGACCTACAGCAAATAGAGACAATAGAAGAAGAGCAAAGGCCATCCCTTGTTTCAGGGTCTCAGGGAACAAGGAGGATAGATATAAATTGTACTTTTTCTGTGGTGATTCTCAGCATGAGGATCACACATCTACAGGGCAGGGGACACCAGCAGCTGAATTCTCATCAACTTTGCCATTAACAGCACAAGACGGACGTTAAGATAAAGGCGGACAGGAGGTGAAGTATTACCTTTTTATACGGCTTAACAGATGTGTTAGGAAGATGCCCTCAGGGCAGGGGAGTAAGCAATAGGATGCAGATATAGTTACAGTTTGTGTTTTAAGAAAAGGGTGGGATAGCCTCAGAGTTACAGCAGTTTCATGCCCATATGAAACTCAGTTTTGTAATCTTTGAAAAGTTTTACCTTGGGCCACACTAATTTGAAATCTAGGGATATCACTTTAACTCATGTGCAATCCTTCCTGAGAATGAACAGCCAATATTTACTTAATTTTGGTACTGGGATGGAAATTTCTAAATTATAAATGTCACACCTTCTGACCCAGTGACAGGGCTACCCAGAAAACCCACAGTGTTTTGTCTGAGGTGCTAGTGCAGCAATTTTAGTTAATTTTAGCATCATCTGTAAAAAGAAGCTGAAAATTTAAAGTCTAAAAGATATCTTAACCACATAAGTAAACTCTAGAGATGCATAAGCTGACGCAAGACTGAAAATCTAATGCTTTATAAATTGCAAACACAGTTCGAGTTTTACACCATTTCTATCAAAACCAGTTTCTGTGTTTTACAGTTTCATTGTGAAATATACATTTTCATTTTCTTAGCTTTCAGATCCTTTTATAGAAGAGTGAAAGTATATGTATACCTCTTGAAATCTCCATACACATTACACTCTATCCATGAAAATTTCAAGTAATCTGTACTCAGAAATAGTTTTTCTCAGTGATTTCTCTAGGACCTAGGACTTTTGAATATGAAAGTAACTACTGAGTGGCTGCACTAAGGTTTTGAAATCTTGCTCTCAGGTATCTAGTTTTTAACACCTTAGCCAGGCCTTTTAAAGTGGTATACAATTAAAGATTAATTACATTTAGCCATTTTTGAGACTTCACTGTAAAATTCAGAACAGTGGACTTCCTAAAACCAGGAAGCAAAAGATTTTGGGTGAGAAAGAGAAGCTTAAAAGCCATTGCATGAGTGAAAGAATAAATAATAAAAGACATCAGTCCATGTTACAGCTGCATGAAGGATAGCCTTAGCTGAAATCACAAGGTTTAGACTGCTTTAAATAATTTTAAAATATCAAACCCAGTTTCTTCAATCTGCATGTCATGGATAAATGGTTTACTGAAATAAAGTTGTAACTTCTCAGATGCATTCATCAACCTAAACTGACGCTGCCTCCTCTGAAATTCTGTCTTCCTCCTCACTTCAACTGCTTATTCATACCTTGAATGTGAGCAGATATATGTAAAAACAAATCCCTGCTTCTCAGCCAGTGATCTGACTTGCTACCTAGGAAGACAGGTATGAATAGCCAGGAAAAGAGAGCATTTTGGTCCACTTTCAGCAGTAGTGACAACTTGTCTTTGTCAAATTATGGCCTTAGCAAATTTTGGGATAGCCACAGCTGACTCTGAACTGATGCAGAGGTAAAGTGCATCATTAGGGATTTGACTGTTTGTCTGCTTCAGTAAAAGAACTCTGTATCCAAATGCTCATCTACTTCTCTCAGTGATATTAACTGCTCTCAGGCCAGATGCTCCAGAATTTTTGCTTGCCACAGCTAGAAAATGTAGAGTTTCAGACTCTTGACAAAAGTCAGGTTTGGAACTCCAGAGATCTAAACTCTGTATTTTTCTTTCTTATTAAAAAAGAAAGCAATCATGGTTTTAAATGAGAATGTGAGTTATTATTTTTCAACCACATTCAAATAATAAAAAAAAAAAAAATAGCTGCAGGGGACTCTAAAAAGTACTTACTTTCAGGCAGAGATAAAAACTGCAAAAAAACCTGCTGGTCCCAAAAATGAATGATCCAGGAAGTCATGAATCTGCAAAGACAAGTAAGTATAATGCAAACTATCTTGCAATGTTATATGTAGCAGGTGCTACCCATAACATTTCTACAGTAATATAAAAACTTTTGTATACAAAGGAGAAAAGCATGTCATCAGGGGTTTATTGAAAAGATTGATGTTGAGAATATTTGTAAAGAAAATTTCTGTAATACTCAGATTTGTAGTGCTGTTGAATACTCATTCAAGTTTACCTGAGTAACTACTGTCAGTTCTCTACTTTAACATCTGTCAACTTGATAGTTGTGTGGAAGGTTTTTTTTACTACCTTTCCACACTTTACACCTTTCTTGTTTTGTATGTGAACAAACATTCCTTTTCCTTTTTTTTCTTTTTAATCTCCCAATATGGAAACAGAAAATTTAACAAATTTTTACAAACCAGCAGATTTTCTTTCTGCCCAATAGATCTGGGGAAATACAAAGTGATATTTTTTCTATTAATCCATCTTTATGTGAGAAGCAGTGAATTGTGCTGAAGAATTGCTGTAGGAGAATTCTCTTCCCTACAGAGGTAGTCTTGAGCCAGTTCAGAGGTGGGACTATGTCTCTTCTCCCAGGAAATGACTGCCAGTGGGGGCCAGGGGAGCACTAGTCCCTGGGCTTTTGGTAAATATTGTTAGGTGAATAACAGGAACAGTATATATAACAGTAAATATTGAGCAGGTGTTAGGAAGGCACAATCAGAAACCTGGTAAGGATTTTATGTTAGAAGAAGGTCAGATCTTTAGTTCTTTGGTGAGAAAAAAATGTGTTGGTATAGAAACAGAAGAGGTGAACTATTCATCTGACAGAGGCAGGGGACTGTTACTTCTTGCTACCTGTTAGTAGCAGGTGGCTCAGTGCCTTCTCTGAATGTGTCTGAATGTCCCCTAAATGCAAGCTAATGAAGAGACTTTAGTAGAGAGACTGCTCTGCAGAAATGGGCAGAGCGGTTCAAGAGGCTTCCTTAAAAAGGGATTATGTCCCTGGCATATTTATCATGACAAACCAAAATTAATCACTCATCCCTCTGTGTGTACTGTTCAAATTTTCCTCTGAACCATCTAAACCTGAAGTCTTCTCTGGCTTCAGGTCTTCTGTTCTCTTAAAACTACTACAGCTGCTGTTACATCCATTTGTGAATTTGCTGGATCTTAGGACATCACAAGGCCTGAAGTGGATATTGATAGATAAAGAAGAAAGACAACTACTATTTTCTTTCATATCTTAAATGATTGAGAGACAATTATTTGAGTTACATAAAACATATTTGAGAATCTAAATTTATATAATTTCTGTGTATTGGTACAATAACTTATTAATTGTTGCATCAAACAAGTGCATCATAAGTGAATTAAATTAATTTTCCTTTAATTTTGTTTTTAAATAGACAAATCCAGATTAAAAAAATTCTAACAAAAATTATTGTACTCTTTGAATGCCCCTCTCTCTGCAGGAAAAATGGAGATGAGGCCTTGTTCTGCTTCTGAGTCTGGTCTAGATTCTGCACTTCAATGTAGGTGGCTATCAGTGCACTGTAGGAGGCTGCTTCATGCCGATTTAGATGTCTCAAGCTGAGTTTCTGATCCCCAAGCGTTGGCAGTTGCTCAGACCTCACCTGGAACAGGATCCAGTGAGATAGTATGAAGGAATCAGGTTCATCTATGATTTGGTGCCTCCCAAAATTCCAGCAATCAATGGCTTTGTCAAAGCCTTTGCATGATCACTGCACTCTGAATATGGATATCATTTGGGGAATGGGGTAACTGAAGGCACGGGTGGTATGGAGAATGTACTGCATTCATCGTTTTTTTCCCTTGTCTGCTGGAACAAGTTTTCCAGTGGAGGTATTTCCTTATAATAAGAAAAACCCTGAACATATGGACCATATGGTAAATCTACAGGATACTATTTAGGATTTTATTTCTAATTAAATTTTAGCAGTGTTTGAGCCTAAATCTCATTATTAGTTAACAGGATTTGTCAATTAAACTTATGTACCTTGGAAACATTTTCTCCATTAAAGTATACTCTTTGTACATTGCTAATTTATTCATGTATCTTGAATTTTTTTTAGGGGTGTGCCTAACCAACCATATTTTTAGCAGCATTGTAAATTCATGAGTTAAATTTATTCAATTAAGGGTTGTTTTAATGTGTTGGACCATCCTATCACTGACCTGAGTTTTCATTTGATTTTGGTTCTGTCCCCTCATTAAACATTCTTTAAGAGGATTTCACTTTAGTTAGAGTATTTAAATTACTGTGCAATAAATCTATTCTTTTAATGAGTTTATTCCTGTTTTAAGGTATTAATTAAAGTAGGTTGTGGAAGTAGATACAGTAAATGGATAAAGTAGTGTCCAGGCAAAAGGTTAAGGATTTGCTGTCATTATACAGAATGAAAATCTTTCTGGAGACACCTCATTAATGGAAAAACCTTTCTCTCTTACATGCACCAACAAGAAGTTCATTACTCAGTGAACTTCTGCTTATCAGGGATTATTAGTTCTTTTTTCTTTTAGAGAGACTCTATCCTCTAGTTACTTACACATCCATGCCTGTGCTATGATCTTGGCTTAGCTGTGCAAAATAGTAATGGATTCACACAGTTTAGCCCATGAATTTCCTTACTGGACAGAGTGGAAGGCTGGGAAAGTAAAGGACAACATCAGTGGAGTATTTCACATTCAAAGTGAAAAAAAATCTCGCAAATTTAATTCACAGACTGGGAATGGAAATGTCATTGCCTCGCTCAGAGGGTTAATCACTTTCTAATTTAAACTGGCAAATTTTTTAATGACACTGTGAAATTAACAGCATTTTATTGTGTTAATTATCTGCAGGACACTACATCATTACTTCTAATAAATGTAAATGTGATTGCCTCTCCTAGGACAATATAGAGACAAGGTGAATTTTTATTGGCTATTTACTCGATTTCAGACAAATTGTTCCCCCCCACCCTCCTGCCATGTAATGCATATTCAATATGGTTTAGTGAACTACCTTGTCTTCTGTACTTTTTAGTCAGTAAAGTATATACGGGTATTTTAAAGGTCATTACAGCTCCTTGCTCACTTGAGATGGTTTTCTCTTAAGGCAAGGCTTATGCTAAAAATCACATCAACTGTACTAGAACTAGGATGTGGGATTGTAGAGTTTAAGTATATCAATAATTAGATATTCAGCTTTTTCTGACAGGCTTGAAATGCATACTAGCACATGCCTTTGTCAAAACAGACAGGAGAGTGCTTTTCCAGTAGGTGTGTCACTTAGCATGCTTGATGTTGCAGTATTAGGCAATGAAACAAATTACATAAGAGGCATTTACAAAACTTTACAGAAAAGCAAAAATGTATTCTCCTTTGTCAGAAAGCTCTTTTCAATCAAAGATATATGAAACTGTCGGACAACAGAGAATACAGGTTTCACACCCATAATGTCCAAAACTCAAAATTCACCACTGCAAAAGTAAAGTCGGAGTTCTTTCTTGACTAAAGTTGAACTGGTTTGTCATGGCCTGTTTTTTGGCATCAGGGGAGCCACAAAGATGGCTAGCCCTGGAAGCTTCCACTATGTCTGGCACAGCCAATGGCTGATGGCTCTGAAGATGTGCTGCTGGCCCAAAACTGGACCAATGAGAGAGGTTGGGAAAGCCTCTGTGATAACATATTTAAGAACAAAATCAAAACAAAGTCACAGGAGTTTTGCTCCTAGTCAGAGAACAGGAGGATGTGCAAACATGTGAGGGAAACCACATGGAGACACCAAGGTCAGTGGAGAAGGAGGGGAGAAGATACTCCAGGCGCTGGAGCTGAGATTCCTCTGCAGGCCATGGTGAGACCATGGTGCAGCAGCTGTGCCCTGCAGCCCATGGGATCCGTGGGGCATGCAGAGATCCACCTGCAGCCCATGGGATCCGTGGGGCATGCAGAGATCCACCTGCAGCCCATGGGATCCGTGGGGCATGCAGAGATCCACCTGCAGCCCATGGGATCCGTGGGGCATGCAGAGATCCACCTGCAGCCCATGGGATCCGTGGGGCATGCAGAGATCCACCTGCAGCCCATGGGATCCGTGGGGCATGCAGAGATCCACCTG
Organism: Cyanistes caeruleus; assembly: GCF_971803275.1. Lineage (NCBI taxonomy): Eukaryota > Metazoa > Chordata > Aves > Passeriformes > Paridae > Cyanistes > Cyanistes caeruleus. The sequence continues at coordinate 45,893,244 of NC_141732.1, read as the reverse complement.
CAGCCCATGGGATCCATGGGGCATGCAGAGATCCACCTGCAGCCCATGGGATCCGTGGGGCATGCAGAGATCCACCTGCAGCCCATGGGATCCGTGGGGCATGCAGAGATCCACCTGCAGCCCATGGGGGAGATGCCCATGCTGGAGCGGGTGAGTGCCTGGAGGGGCCTGTGATCCAGTGGGAGACCTGGAGGAGAGAGAGGCCCTGCTTCAAGGCTGGAGCAGCCTGCCCTTGGAGGGCTGCACCCCGTGGAAAGAGAGACCCACACTGCAGCAGTTTTGGGAGGACTGCGTGCCTGTGGGAGGGAGTCACATTGCAGCAGTTTTGACAGGACTGCTGCTCGTGAGAGTGGACTCACGCTGCACAAGTTCACTGAGAAATGTCTCCTGTGGGAGGGACCCCATGGTCTCACAGGGGGAGGACTCTCCTCTCCCAGGGAAGCAGAAGAAAATCTCAGTGATGAACTGACCAAAACGCCCGTGTCCTCTCTCCATGCACTGTCGATGTGAGGGAGAGAGGGGCTGGGGGAAAAAAGATGCTATAAGGGCTTATTTTAATTCTCATTATCCTCTTCTGATTCTGTTAGTAGTACATTTCACTTTGCAACTTCAGTTGAGTCTGTTTCACCCTTGAAGTGTTTCTCCTGGTCCTTATCTCTGATGAATCCTTTGTTAACTTTTTTTTCCTCTCTCCTCTTCCCAGCTGTGGCAGGGGAGGGGAAGTGAGCGACTCTCATGGGTGCCTAGTGTTGGGCCAACATCAAACCATGACACCTGAATATACACTTTTCTTCACCTAATCTATCTATCTAGGTAGGTAGGTAGCTATATATCTAGCTACATACATATCTATCCATCTGTCTCTTACAGTACGTAGGTGATCTGTTTTATTTATAGTGTATCTTTGCCATTACATCATCATCCACATTCCTTATCTCTTTAAGTAAGGATGGAGCATTTAAAAGGAGAGGCCAGTATTTCCATGGCAGGATTTCAAGAATTTTGAAGATGTTTCTGGGCTTTTGAATGTTTATCTGATCATTCTCACTACTATTATTTTCACTTTCTGTGGAGAATAGCTGAGGAAGAGAAATAAAGTCAGAAACAAGAAATTTATTGGTCACAGAATAAGAGTGCATTGATAGCATAGACACTAAAAGACCTTG
>NC_141732.1:45721205-45891878 GCF_971803275.1 Cyanistes caeruleus | reverse complement strand
GCCCATTGTAAATGTAGTTTTATTTTAAAAAAATCCCTAAAAGAGAAAACGAACACCTGAAGACTTCTGATATTCTGGCAGTTGACTAATAGCCCACACCTTATCTATTTTATCCATCAGCCCTCCCTAGGCAGATCTCCCTTGATATTTTACTGGCCTAAATGTATGAAAAGATAGGAAACAAAGCTTTAGGTCAATTAAGGCATCCACAGATCTAGCAGTGTATCGTATGTAATGATGGAGCCTAAACTCTCTTGGCTGTATCCTAGATACCATCCTAGATACTTTAATTAGGAAAAGAAACCCTGTTTTGTCGGTACTAATAACCTCATCTAATTCATCTTCAGAGGTTTTTTGGACTATAGGAAGAGGCAGTATTTAATTTCATTTGCACTTCTTTGACATTTCTAGTATTTCAGGTCATCACTCTTTTATAACACTACAATGCTGAAATTTTCTGGAGCATTCAAGCCCTACTATTAAGTAAGGTACAGTTCCTGAGGAAGAGGTGAGAAGAAAGAAATCTCAAATAGCTCTTTGCAATTCAGTAAGTAGCAACAGAACACTGAATTGAGAGATAGGATAAATGCACTAACATGGGAGACTGTATCAGAGAAGGCATCATAGCTGGCCACAAGCAGAAGATCTGCACCGTCTGTGGATGTACCTTGGTGAAGAGCTTGATAGAATTTGTTAATCTGAATGCTAATCAGCATTTCAGCTCAAGGCTTTCCCCCCCTTTTTTTAAATATACAATGGGTTATTTAGCAGTCAAATTGACAAATGAACCCAGAATGAGGCAACACACATGACAAAAAGTTAAAATATTTATGATAATTATTATGCACTGTCATAGGATTGATATGCCTAATGCAATTGCTGGGCTTTGAATTCACTGTACAAACCTTACATTTAAAACTATTTAAATGAATAAAAGAACTACTCCCAAGCCTCTGTACGCTTTCTGGTGTTCTAAATTAATTTCTATTTTGCAAAGTCCTCTTGAAATCTCTCAGCAGGATGTCAAGTCAAGTATCTAGCATTGGATTGTTTCTACAAGAAAAGCTTTGTCTACAATATTAGCAACCAAATCGCACAGTAGTTTGCAGTACTAGCTAATACTTCTCCAATGCATGCATAAAGCAGTTTTTAAAAGACTTGTTTACTTGTCCTTTCTTTCAATCTAATTGTGAATTAGAACTTAAAAGAGTAAGTTTATGTCACTACTTATTTATATGAACAAGAACCTATTAAATTTGCCTAAAAAGAGAAAAATATTTATGCCTGAGAACTGTCATACCAATTTAGCCAAATAATTTTTTTTCTCATAAAGAAAATAAATAAACAAACAAACCCTAAGCTCTGTCCTTAGAGCATATTTTTGCAGATTTCAACCAATGGAAACTGGAGTTTAAAAACTTCAGTGGAATCTTAATGTAGTGGTGCCATTGGCTAAAACAGGAAAAAAATACTCAAAATTTAAGGTTTACTTTACAGGAAGCCTTATTTCATTAATACTTATTATTAAGGAAAGGAAAACGTCCTATTGTATCAGAAGTACTACTTTGTAACATGCATTCAAACTGTAGCACAATAGGGTCAGTACATATAAGACAATTGTGTCAGCACTCTTTTTTCTGCGGTCATGGGTCATACTCTACTTGTATCCATGCTTTATTGTAGATTTCTACATTTGAGTCTTAGTCTCAAATAGATGCAACTTTCCATTAGGGTCTAAATTAAAAATAAAGAAAATAAATGCACAATGGTGACATACCATTTCATTGATGAACAGAGTCCTCTTTTGCTCAGAACACCCTATGAGTTCAAACAATATGGTTTTTATGATACACATATACTTTTGGTACAAGGACCCCACGTGGAGTACTGTATCTTACTCTGGAGCCCTCAGCACAAGAAAGACATGGAACTGTTGGAGGTGCTCCAGAGGAGGGCCATAGAAAAGATCAAAGTGATAGAACAACTGAGAGAATTGGGATTATTCAGACTGAAGAACAGAAGGCTTTTGAAAGACAGTAGCGCAGCCTACTTCAAGGGCTTATAAGAGATATGAGAACATCCATCCTCCTTTCAGCAGGACCTGTAGTAAACAGGGAAAAGGTAGTGGGTTTAAACTAAAAGAGAATATCACAGAATCACAGAATCACAAGGTTGGAGAATATCTTCAAAATCATCAAGTCCAACCCAGCCCTAACACCTCAACTAAACCATGGCACTGAGTGCAACATCCAATCTATTTTAAACACATCCAGGGATGGTGACTCCACCACCTCCCCAGGCAAACCATCCCAGTACTTTATCGCTCTTTCCATAAAAAAAAAAAATCCTAACGTCCAACCTATATTTCCCTTGGCACTGTTTAAGGCTGTGACTTTCTGTCAGTTGCTGCTTGGAGAAAGAGACCGACCCCACCTGACTACAGCCACCTTTCAGGGAGTTGTAGAGAGTGATGAGGTCACCTCTGAGTCTCCTTTTCTCCAGGCCAAACAACCCCAGCTCCATCAGCCATTCCTCACAGGGTTTGTGTTCCCAGCCCCTCACCAGCCTCGTTGCCTCCTCTGGATGTGCTCAAGCGTCTCAATGTCCTTCCCAAACTGAGGGGCCAGAACTGGACACAGCACTCCAGGTGTGGCCTCACCAGTGCCAAGAACAGGGGAAGAATGTAGATAAGATGAATGAGTAGATTCAGACTAGACATAACAAAGCATTTTTTACTAAGAGAATGGTGGAACAGTGAAACTGGTTGTCCAAAGAGGTGGTGGATGTCCCATCTCTGGAGAATTTCATGGTCAGGTTGGATGGGACTCTGAGCAAACAACCTAGTTGAAGATGGCCCTGCTGTTCACAAGGAGGTTTGAACCAGGTGACCTTTAAAGGTCCCTTCTAACCCAAACCATTTTATGGTTCTATGTAGAGCCTGCTACAGCAGAACCAAATAATGATTTGAATAGATAATTTGTTAGCTCCTTATATCAAAGAATTAGATGTATAGCTATGCAAATTAACCTTCATTTCCTCAAAAAAAAAAAAAAAAAGAGACTAGATGTTTGCATTAATTTTACTGGTTAGACCAAGTAAATTTAAATGTTTGAGTTCTAGCATAAAAAGGTTGCTAGATGTCTTATTTTCTTACGTGTCTGAACTGTGGTGAAGTTGATAATCTCACAAAATGCAAAGCACTGTCATTTCCAGCTGTAAGCTCTTTGCTGAAAGACCAAAATATGTCCTTTTTTCCCCCACACCAGTTTTACTGGATTGCAAGGTCACAGTCAGAAAGGAAGACTATTTGCTTTTCTTGGCAGAAGATCACAGGTCACCAGCTTTGTTCCTGCTGTTCTGCAATGAACTAGTAAGGGTCAGGCAAAGATGCCTACTATGCAGAGGTTCTCTTCCATGTCCTTAACCCCTCCTCCTAGAATAGGATGATGTATAGCTGGAATCTTTCTCCCCTTCCACAGGAAAAGGGTTCATTGGCAGCTGCAAAAACTAAAGGAACATGAAAACAGAAGCACAATGAACTAATCTTTTTTTGTCAAAATAAGAAAATAGAATGACTACTAGCTAGGAAGAGGGCGAAATGGGTAGAAGAGGGTTTTAGGTTTCTGGACTATTTCTTTTAAACATGCTTTTATTCAGTGGTATTGCTTTTCAGCTGAGTGAATTCTCCCTGAACACCTTATTAACAGTAGGCAAACCTCAGTCTTTGCAATTTTGCAGTACTTCTGAAAACATTTGATGTATAATTGTCATTGAAAGCAGAGTCATAGAAACTTCTTTTTTTTTTGTGTGTGTGTGTGTGTGTGTGCTTTGTTTCAAAAATAAAGAGCAGGTTAATTCTATTAGTATTAGGATAGAAGTTTCCATATGCTGCCCTTCCAAAACTCCAAGTTCTATTAATGTCTGTTGTAGTTGCACAGCATATGTGACCCTGCATCTGTGTCCATAGGGAAAAAATCTTGAAAATAGAAGAATATACTGCATTTCTTTTTATCCAAATTTTCCCAAATTGCATTTTTCATTACATCTATTATCTCTTGATGTTTTATGTCATTTTTTTTCATAAGAAGAGGTGCATGGAAGAAAAAATTCAACTGTTCTAAGTTGAATATGATACTATGTCTGCTTTTTATCTTGAGGCTAAAAAAACCCCTTTTTTCAACTTTTTTTGAGACAAAAATAATTAACATTTTGTCTAGCATTTTTCTGCATCCATAAGTATAGACTGCTGAAGATGTATCATTTCACAGTCTCATCTGCATTGCTAAACAATATTTGAAACAGATCATGGATCCCTTGATATACAATAACACCATCACCCCCTCACCAAACTGTGAGTAGCTTCTTGTTTCTGAAAGATTTAAATAATTATTTCAGTTACCTAAAAATCTGCTGACTCAGTACTTGATTTGAATGCTGATTGGATCTCTAATGAGCTAAAAGTGCATTTTGAAAATTGGATATCTCTGAGGAAAGTAATTAACAAAATAATACATAGCTGTACATACATTAGCTAAGCGCAGAACCCTAACTGGATCAATGCTGCAACTGGGGATGTCTGCAGTGTGATAGTATCACCATGACACTCTGTTCATTAGAAGTGAAAACTTGGGTAGAAAAGTAGTTATACGTCTTTTACAAGACACAGTGGTCTAACTCCTAGTGGGCTTTTTCCTGTCCCATGAAAAAACTAGTTACATGGCAAAAAACTGACACGTTTAGAAATCTCTCCTCAGCAGAGTCCCAGCTTGGTATTATAGTGATGCGGTAGAATTTAGGTCCAAAGTTAAACTTCCAAGCTGTCAAGGAAGGTTAACCTGATGTCTGCACTATGCAGTGTTATATATGGATGAGTTCACTTAAAAAATTATCCAAATCATCACCCTCATGCCAGTTGAAGACCATCCTTGCCATTAAAAGAGCAGTTGGTTCCTAACTTGCTCACTGTGGATAAACAGAAGACCTGCTGAGTGTGGAACCCAGTAATTTTTTGAATAATGATTTAGTAGCACATACCTAGTCTACTACCTTTCAGCTTATGTGCTTTGTTTAGGAACAGTGCCACTTCTCTAAAATTCAGCCATTTGGGGACTTGAATGTAGTCCAAATGCAAAAGTCTGTTAAGTTAACTATTAAAACCGTTCTTTTTGCTCTAGTCAAATTTATTGCACTTCTCCGCATTTTTCATCTTTATGCTACTTCCTGTTGGAAGAAAAGGAACCAGACAGAACACTATCTTGTCACTTAGTATAACCATATAATAATATTTTGCCTTTTTCTTTTCTTTACTCCTTCCTCGAAGCAGCCAAAAAAGTTTGCTGACACTTAAAATGTAAGTCTAATATCTGCATTCATTTTAAAACTGCTTGATATTTATTGGCTCAGAATTTTTTCCTTTCACTGTGCACTGCCTTGTGAATTTCTGTACCTGCTATTGAACTGACTAAACACATATGCCTAATCTAAAAAGAAGATAGAAAACTTAAAATGTCTCCTTCAAGTTAGGCAGATGCATTAATTAAGTGTTTTGGGAATGACTGCTAATCATCTGAATGAAAAAATATGCGTGCATGAATGAAATTGCTAATTATTTGTTCATTGTTTTACTGTTTACTCTATTGAGGCAGTACAAAAAATATTATAATCTTTAAACAACCAGAAATATCACAACTAAGAATTAGTCATATTAGAGTGTTCCCTTGAATCACTTAACAAACTGGAAATTATTCATGTGAACTTTGTAGAAATATAAATATTTATCACAGCAGGCAAAACAAGGATCTGATTGCAAGTAATTCATCAACAGTGTCTTTTCTAAAATACAAAGTTTTTCTCAAATAGATTGATCAGTTCTACTTTTACCTTTCTTCTTATTTGCTTCTTTTTGCTCTCATTTGAAATTTTAGTCCCAAATTTAAGCATCAGCAGGATAACAGATTAAAATTTACAGTGAGACATTCCAAAAATATGCGCTAACTCCCTTTCTTGCTTCAGCATAACCATCAGCGATCTTCAAGTAATCAGGTTTTATAAGAATCACATGAGCATTACAAAAAACTTGGGCCATTTCACTTCATAATCTCAGTATTGAAAGGCATCTGGCAGAATCTAGCGAGATAAGGGCTAATGTAGAACACAGAAATATTAAAGAAAATAGATGTTATATATATTCCACTGATGAAAATATTCCAATGCAATGAGAACACTTCTTGTTTTTCTGTTTTAATCATAGGAAACCCCAAAGTTAGATGTGAAATAAAAATGCATACCAGAGTTAAGCAAAACTAAATCTACAACCTGAATGTAAAATTGCAAAAAATCAGCACATATTGGAAGGCTCTTGGCACAGTCAGATAAGTTGGATATCACCCAGAAAGGTATGAGAGTGAATTAAGTTCTGTACAGACAGAAATGATTTGCATATCAGGGTTAATAGGAAAAAGCAAGCAACAATGAAGCAAGCTAAGTCACTCTAAAACAGCAGTATAGAGTTCTGTAAAAGTATTAAAAGACATACAGAGAGATCTGTATGATGACATCAGCAGAGACGAACTTCAAAAGGGACAAAATGGCAAGGGAATTGATCAGGAAAAAAAACCAAACTAAACGAAACCTACCCAGGAATTAATTAAAAGATTACCTTAGAGAGTGAAAAAGAAGACATACTAAGTGAAAAAGCAATAGAGTTTAAAAACTGTATAAGGGATGTCAGGTGAAGAAAAAGGCTAAGGTATCTATATTTGGATTTGAGAAGCATGGAAAAGAAAATAACTGTTGCTAGGATAACTTATTCAACGAATGCAGGGAAATATTCAAAATATATTAGGCAAAGTTTCATAGGGATAGAAATGAGGAAGTGTCAAGTAACTACAATCCTCTATTTATACAGCAACCTGCATTACAATTGCAGCTAAAGCGTTCTTGATTTCCTTTTCCAAATCAGTGTGTCTGTGTACGTGCACATGAACGTGTGACTGCACAAATCGCTTAAATGCAGAAGGCAGTGGAGCAGAACGGAGCAGCTGTTTAGAACTGCACAGTAACAAGACATGGCACTTTAGAACAGGAAGTAAAGGGGAATATGGTATCCAACTGAAGCTGCAGAAGGGATTTTATGTCAACAGAATGCAATTACTAAAACTGGAATATTTCCAGAACAATAGAACTAGCATAAGGGAATAATCATTATTGCCTGAAATTGAATATAGTAAAAGAGTTAGTTAGGCAGAGATAACTTGTTCAGAAAAGGGAACAAGATGAGATGGCAGAAGAAATTGGAAAGGGTTGTAAAAGGCATAGTCTCCTAATAATGAGTGATTGCAGTTATAAACTAGGTCATACTGAGTGAGGGATATGAATCAAGCAGTTTTACAAAAGTTAAAGTTCTTTGATCTTTTATATTCTAAAGAAAGGTAAGAATTAGGGCCAAACCTTTCTTTGCTTCAATGAACTATTCCTTCAACGAACTATGGGATCATGAGAGAGAAAAACAGCATCTGGCTAGTAAAATGGATCTGAATCTTGCCATAGCTATGAGTAATGCGTGGATATGTGACAGTAGACTCAGAGGCAGCATGTCTGCAAAACAACCACAAGCTGTTAAAGTTTGTCATTAGATTTGGAGACTGTCCCTGCTCACCTTCTGAATTTCTCTGTGTACATTTCAAAGAAACAATACACAGAGAAAAAATTTGAAGATCTGAAAGTTTTAAAGATCAAATAATGACTTGTTGCTTTTCTTTGCAACTAAAGAAACTAAGGCTGACAACCATAAAAACTAGAATGAAAATCGAAACGTACAGCTGCTTCATGTGTCTCATAATTTCATCTCAATAGCTTTATCAATGAGTAAAGCAGAGGCCAAAGTTGTCAGGAGCTGTGACTCTGTAACATCTGTGTTAATTTAATCCAGTTGAGGGCCCAGGAAGAACATTTACCTATGTGTTTCATTCCACCTGCACAGACAGCACTGTAAATGCACCTTTCAGTGGAGTGTGTGATTAGAAAGAATTGATAATACATGCACAGTGTTACCCTACAATACCAGAGAATAAACGTGAAAACATTTACTAAAGTTGATGAGCTGTGATCTTTCTGAGTCATAAGTCACCCTTTCCTAAGATACTTTTATTATTTTGCTCTATGTTTTCATTCTTTGAAACTTTAAGTAACTTTTATGTAAGTCATCAAAAAAGAGGGGAGAGAAAAGAACAATATTCTTTTTGGAATACGAAGGAAGGCAACACAGAGGGCTCCATATGAGACATTTGACTTAATTAAACATAAATCAGCTTGAGCATACACAACATGGTCATGCTTAACGTATCTGAAAGAACTGTTAGAGGAAGTATCCGAAAGGCCTCTCAGAGAAAAAGCTATGGACATATTTTACCCGGATTTTAGCAAAAGCTTTTAATACAATTCTATATATGAATCTAATCTCTCATCTAATCACTAAATTTATTATGAGGTGAGCTACTTGACTGTGCTAAACTCTGGAGTGTGAGTTGATTTGGTTTAGGGTAGGAAGACTGTGGGAATTTAGAGAAACAAGTCCTGGTGATGGCTGTCCCTCACTGTTCTTGCCCCTTGAAATGAGATTTAAGAGACATAAGATCAACTATAGGTGAAATGTCACAGTTTTTTTGCTGTTATATCCATATTCTTTCATGGAGGCGCTAAAACATTTTCCTGTATTAATGGACAAGCCTTGATTTTTAAGAAGCCATATTTTTTTATGTTTTCAGTAGCAAAACCTTCTTGAATTGAAACAGCTGGTACTTGTCTACAAAGTAATGATTTTAGGGTAAAAAAGAAGGAAAAAAAGATACTGAAAGAAAAATTAAATAGGTTTGGTATTTTTATTGTTCTGGTTTCTCTAATTTATTTTTTGTGTTGCAGTTTTTAACTTTTCTCAGTGGATCTCTCATATGCACATTTAGTGGTCATAGTTAACATTAGAAAAACATCAATGAAACTAAGAATACTTCCAAAGCTCTTCCAAGACTCTTGGATCATTTATGGCCAGTGGATGTTCAACGTAATGTTATGGTTTTGCAAGTGCATGTGGTCCTTTCAAGCTTACAGATGTGAAAACAGTTAACAGAGATTCCAACTGCATTATTCCTGCTCTTCCCCCATGCTTTCAAAAACTCCAAAGGTCAACATATTTCCATAGACTCATTCCTCATGTTAATAGGCTTTACCTTGAAAGATGATATTTGGAGATCAAAATGTCTTACATCTCTCTGTAAGCTGGATGTATTTCCATGGATTGTTCAGTGGATTGCAAAACTATTTCCACTTCTCCTTCCCCTAGATTTCCTCACTTTTTTGCCTGACCAGGCAATGTTTCCCTGCAGCATGGCTCTTATGAAGGCTGAACTGCTCATCAATCTCTTCTTTCAGACCAGACATGAGAAAATTTCAACTTTCTAATTCTCAGCAGGCAGTGGTGAAAATCATAACCATTTGAATGGGAGTAAGGTCTTTTTCTTTGTGTATCAAACATATATTCCATGTTCCTTTGTGTTCAGAGTCTACACAGCTTACCTGTCAAAAGTATATCTCAGACATAACTCTGTGCTTGCTACCAATTTCCAGCAATACACAGTCTTTAATTATGTCATGTTATGTCTGTTCCTGAGATTATGATAGAGATTTCAAAAGTGGTAAATTTTCTAAATTATCAGTGCAATGTTTCTTTTTGTATTAAAGAATGACATATGGAAATAAAACAGACTGAAGAGTGCTCCAGACTCATTGTGTATTTGCACATAAGGTGCTTAAGGACATAGTCTCAGGTTTTCAGGGTATGTTTGAAGACAGGAATCAGATTGGACCAAAAAAGGAAATAAATTTGGCTTCCATTTCTGATATCCAATTCCTCCCCTACTTAATTTGTTCTCAGTAATATGGTAGGGATTCTTTCCAGTTTCAGGGTATGGCTACCACTGAAAGAATTTTGTTCCTTAAAACACTTATATATGCTTGAACCCTTATGACATCAAAGCATATGTTTGCTACTCTTCAGTTGTCTTTATATTGATAGGTCAGGAAAAATCCCTTAGGACATGCAAAATCTGTAGGAAAAGAAAGTGTTGATTACATCATACTCTGTAACCTACTGAAGATGGCCACCAACATTAAGATTAATGGGATCAGACACAACATCTGGAGACACTGTCCTGTACAACCTCCTTTTATGGTCCTTCTTATGCAATGGGATTTATTCTGGGTTTATGTGTTCTGAACATAATCCCTGCAAGAGAAACAATTTCTGATAGCAAGACCTGGCAGAAAAATCACCTCTCACTCACCTGCAGAATTATTAAACAAGTCCTCAGCCTTATTTATTGCTGTCACCCACACTTCTCTTTCTTCCTGTTTTTCAACTGGCAAATAGACCTTTCTACAGAACATGAGCCTTGCAATTCTTTTTAGCGTGGAAGCACAAATGTTTTATTCAGTTCTTATATCTTTGCCCAGAGCACAAAGCAAGTCCTTAATAATTTAGTCTTACAGATGACTCAGAATCATCATATCCTGAGCTTAGTCTTAAACCGTAGCTATTCATGGACTGAACTTAGTATTATAGCTTTTAAATTCATGACTTTGGGAGCAGAAAGTACTTATAAAAGCACATCGTATATATTTTTTGTACTAAATGTCAAACTATTAAGGTTTATATTTCCTAACTTTTCTGAAGATTAGGGAAAATACAACTTAGTTGCTGTACTTCATAGAGCTGAAAAAGCTTGAGAATAGTTTTTGTGATTTCAGCCTCTCTGCAGCCGTATTCATAATGCTGCAAGAAAATTACTTCAAAGTACTTTTTAACAGTCATTCCTGGATACATAGCAATTACTTTTATGCATTTTATGCAACCATTCTATAGCACTTCAGTGTATGTCCCTGCTATGGGGATTAAGAGTCAATTCCTAGCTTCATCAGAAAGGATCACTCTTCACCAACTGCTTCACCAGATAGATTTTTTAACAGATAATGCTTTATTTTATAGCATAAATCTCTCACCATAATCCAGTCTGGAGGCACTTGGGAAACACATAAATAATATAGGGCTCAAAATATGCAACTTTTTCTCTTGAATGACACATCTCTCAATTGAATGAGATATCTATTTCACCTGATCTCAGGTAGTGATCTCTTTATGCTGAGAAGTCTGAAGAATGCTCCTTTCTTCATACCATATGTCCATGCAGATGTTTATATGTCCATGCATATGTCCTCATCATATGTCCTCTGAAACATTTTTAGAAATATCCTGAAGTGTTCCTTTAATCTCACTGGATTAATGAAAATTAATTATTTTAATTTTTAGTAATGTAGCACTTTGCAAGTGTTAACAAGTGAATGAGTTCTACAGGTCCATAATATGTCAAATCTGAAAGTGGGAAAAATCCTGTTAAAGAATCTGTAGTCAGTTTGATGGTGAATTCCTGGAAGATTACAGGTGTTGTCTCTGATTTGTTCTTTATCTTGACATTCCTTGTAGATGAACTGTAGCAAGATTACAATCACAATCATTCGTCAGAGCCTGCATCTTTGGTAAACAGCAAACTTTAACTTCATGTATTCACATCCTGCAGAAATCAATCCTGTTTAATCCTTCTATTGCATACTTACAAGTCGTAGGATAACCTATGGGTTTTAATGTGACTGCGAGCTCACAAAATCAAAACCAAATGAATTAAGAAAAGCTGTTTAAAAATTAAACTCCTGTTTAGCTTGTCACCTTGCAAATTAAGGTGAATGTTTATAAGCATGACAGTAGGAAGTCTAATGTAAATGTAGCTGAAGTAAAGGAGAAATACAAAGAGAGAAGTTACTTTAATCAAGCCATCTTTCTCTGTTTGTGTAGGTGTGAATGACCATGTATGAAGAGAAGCAACTAATATAAGCCTCTTAGAAGGTAGGACAGCATTCATAAAGTGCCTGATGGAAGAGTGAGAGAGTACAGGCAGGCACTGATTATAGCTGTGCATATGACTGACATGATTCTAATACCTAGGGTTAGAGCAAGCCTGGATTTTTTTTTTTTTTTTGAAATTGACTTTTGATTGCTGAATTCTGTTTTTTCAGTATACTGAAAATATGCTATATATACAGTCTGGCAAAACAAGTAATGTTTTTTCATTACTTTTGTCATTACAAATAATGTCAGAATATGACAATATCTTTTTGACCACCAGAAGTTTGACTTTCTAAAATTTTATCTAACTAAATGAAAAAAGGAATGATTTTGTTGTGAAGTCAAGAAGCCATTTATTAGCTAAGTTTTCCATAGGATTTTGGTCTGTAGCATAGGTTTAGATTGTGCTTCAGTGGCCACCAAAACTAATTATAGCTTTTATTTGGAAAGAAGAAAACTAATAAACCAATAAGCAAACCTTCCTGATCAAGACAGGCTGAGAGGAACAAGAAGACTGAATGTACAGAACTGGAATCATCCAATCACCCAATCATCATCATCTTTTTTTTTTCTTCTTCTTTCTTCTTCTTCTTCTTCTTCTTCTTCTTCTTCTTCTTCTTCTTCTTCTTCTTCTTCTTCTTCTTCTTCTTCTTCTTCTTCTTCTTCTTCTTCTTCTTCTTCATCTTTCTTCTTATACTCCTTCTCTTTCTTCTCTCTCTTCTCATTCTTCAATGAGAAAGTCAAAAAAATGTACAGGACCTGCACTCAACAGATCCAAAGATCAGTAAATATCCACTACTTAATCCAGCCAGGTTCTGCAGGTCTAAGATGGGACGGCTGTGATACAGGGTACATAATTCAAACTGTTTAGTGGGTTAAGTAATGGACAGATATATTAAAGTGATGTAATAGATAACCCAGAAATATGCACATACTGCTTTGCTAAGAGCATGAATTTGCCACTAAATAAATTTGCTTGATAATTGTCTGTAGTTGTTATGGTATGGTATCTGACACTAAGCAAGTTCAGTGTTAGGATCCTCATAGAGTTATCACAACATGATAATCAGAGATGTTAAATGTTGCTTTATGCTGCTCATATTTATTCAAGCATTGAAGTGTACAATATGATAACCAAAAATTACTCAAACAAATATATCATGTCTTTTAGAGATATTTTTCTTGTTAAAAGTTGTCCTAATAGCAACACTTTTCCATCTTTCTAGTTCTTTTACTAAATCTTTGCCTATTGATCTCAAAAAACCTCATAAATTCAGTTCCATTTTACTGTCTCAGTTGCATAGTAATGAACCACAGCTGCATGCAACCCTGCTAGTATTTATAAGTATTTGTGCAGCAGTAGGTGTGTAATTTTTTTATTTCTTTACAAAAGACAAACTTAATCTTTAATACCACATACTGTCTGAGGGTCTACTACATTATTTTTACCTTTGCTGTTGTATCCTTAGACTGTGCTTACCAAGCCTTGCCCATTTTTCTGTGTGCTGCTCAAAAGAAGAGTAGCAGAGGTCTGGTCTCCTAAAGATCTGTGTCTTTTCCAGCCTAAACAATTGTCTGATTCTGTGTTTATATGATGAAATTTAATATAGCTGGTGGGTATGTTGTGTCTTCCCCAAGTCAAGAAGATAAACTGTACTTTTTCTTTCCTCTGTACAGAAACATAAACATCTTTTGAGAAAACAATTTTAAATGAGAAAAAGTACATGTATGTGTCTTAAAATGTAATCGATCAAAACACATCTTGAGGTGATATCAGAAGAAGGTTGAGTGACAAAAAGTCTGGTATTTTTCCTGTGGCCTTTCCAGGAGAAAGAGTCAAACCAAGAGCTTATATTGGTATCTTTAAATTAGTATGTCACTATTTAATAACATTTACTTTGTAGTTTTTTAATAGTAATCTTTCGGAAGATAGACTGTATTTTGAAGAAAAAGTGAAATATGCTTACCAGATTAGAATTAATATTAGCATATTTCCTGGTTATCCCTGGATAACTCAAATTGAGCAGGCTTGGTGGCAAAGTTTAGACAATGATCTTATGACCCCATTTCAGATTAAGGCAAAAAAAATTCAGCACTGTACAATTTCATCTGTACATTATAATTATTCAGGACACTGATTATTTTCTTTGAATTTTGTATCTCCTTTTGACATTGGAAGTACAGTTTAGCTGCCTAATCAAAGACATATATATATATATATACACACATATACATATATATACATTTATATTTTATCCTCATCTAGGATTCAATCCTTGTTCATCACAGTAGAGATTACATGATGTGTGACTAAGAAGAGGTTAAGCCTGGAATACTTTATTTTTGTGCTGGCAAATCTTACTTTCTGCAGATGAAATAGCAAAGGAAATGATGCAAAAAGCTGGCTGCTTCATCTGCCTTTATTTCCATTGGAGGTGTGTTCAAAGTTATTCTCTTCTGTGAATTTTACATCTTATTTGGAAGATGTAAAAACTGACTGAATCTCCAAAAGTCACACTTTTTCCTCCTAACTCTCACTGTTTTGCTTGACAGATGGACTTAGGTGCTTTTCATTTTTACAGAGTGAAGGGCTGCTGACATTCATCATTTCACTTGTACTGTTTTACTTCCCTTTTCTTTTTTTTTTTTTTTTTGAGGATAAACAAATAATCAGGCACTGATATTGAAAAAAATTTAAAAGGGCACTGCAATTTGCTACCATGCACCTTGCTCCTCATTTTCTAACAATCCAATGAGTTGACTTGTTTTCTCATTTTCTTGAATATACATTATAACCAAAACCTGATTGATATTCTTTCATACATCTACGAATTCAGCACATGCAGTAGAAGAAAAAAAAGTATTTTAACATGCAGTAAAAGAAAAAAATCTCACTGCAAACTGGGATATGCATGCACATCTTTGTATATATATGTACATGTGTAAACATGTATTTTCAGAATTGTTTATAAGTTTACAGTTCTTACTGTATATTAAGTTACGCTTACCCACTTATTCTTACTTTCACATGTAAGGGTAATTGTAAATGAACCAGGATAAAATCAGAGTGATCCCTGAATGACAAGGAGTGTCAATGAGCATATAAATTCAGAAATACAGTACTCTTAACCTGAAAAAAAAAAAAATCTAGTATCTCCCTCAACTATTTTTTTAATCCATTTGTACTCTAGACAATAAAACTTTCAGTTATCTAAGCATTAAGTATCTGAACACTTAGATTTTATTAAGCATGAAACAAACCTGAGATTAATTGAATTCTGTAAAACCTTAGGAAATTACAGCTGTTGTTTATAAAAAGGATAGTTCAAATAAACAAATATTTCTTTTTAGATGGTTTCCAAATGTAAAATCACTTCTTTCTATCACTCTTTCTCTTTCTTCCTTTTCTCCTGCTTTCATTCTTCCCCTCATCCTTCCTCATTCCTTCTTTCCTTTCTTCATCCCTCTTTTTCTTTTTTCTTTTCTTTTTCTTTCTTTCTTTTCTTTCTTTTCTTTATTCTTGGAATGTATTTTATCGTCTGTCAGTTTTGCCCTATGATATGTCCTCTTAAATTGGATCTGTAAGCCCTTCATAAAGTTTAATAAATCTTCAGCATTTCACCCTAAGGAAATTATATTAAAAACCTTCAAATGTGAAGTTGGGCCTGCAGACGCTCAGCACTGGGAATTATATCACCATAATCAGCTTGTAATGAAAGCCTCTGTCGCTGTTCTCTCCCAATCATAATCTGCCTGTCTTTATGAAAAAAGGGGGGTTTGTCTGGGTTCATCTGCAAGCTTTAATTGGAAGATGTCTTCATTTCATTCCAGCCTACTGGGATAATAACTCAGCCCCATGTTTAAACACAGGCCCTTGCCGCTGATATTTTTTCATTTAGTAAAGCATGTCTCTTTAAATGATTTAGCAAATCACCATGAATGCCAAGGCTGGATGATTGGCAGCTCATTGCTGGTGCACCATTTGCATGACATTTGTTCTTCAGCCCGGAAAGCTGCGGCAGGTAAACAAGCAGGCCCTGTACCGACTCCCTGTGAGTCTTTCCCTGTTTATTTTCTCATAATCAAATGACATTTATGGAGAGGCAAATGCAGCTGCACATATATGGAGAAAAAATGCAATCAGGCCAAACATGATGACTTCATTCAGGTGATATTTTGATTAGAGAAAGGACAGCTTTATGGCATAAAGTTTCTTGCAAGTGAAGTCAGTCAAATTCCATTTTACAATCTCTATATTTAATATAAATACTAGGTTTAAGTAATTCATTCCATCCAGTGGCACTGTCAGTGTTACAATGCAATATCTACATGTGCAAATTTCTTAAAATTCCTACTTCAAAGAATTTTTTTAATTTCCTGAACTTCTTTTCTGCTCTCTTCTGAGTCATACTTTTTCTAAGGGTCATATCTCTCTTTCTATGTATAAAGCTGTTCTGTTGTGTCACTGGAAATTTTTCCTAAAAGAGATTTCAGAGAGGAAGGTTTTTCTGAAGTTAAATGTTTTAAACTTATTTCCTAGCATATCATGGTGTCAAGAAACTTGGAAGAAAGCAAATTGAAATATATAACATATAATATATATGGCATTGCATGGTACTTGTACCGCAGCTGATAGTATTAGTATTCTTCCAGTATGTATGTTTCACTTCAATTTCAAAGGTCATTTGAGAACAGAAATAAAAAATGACAATTACTGAGCAAGGAACGGGTGTGTCCTTTGAGGGGTTTGCAGCTACATTCAGGGGCTACATTCTGTTTTTCAATTATTCTTAAAAGGAAGTACCTTCTCATCTTTTTGCTGGAGGAGACAGCCTTTTTTCATGTTGTCGAAGATTTTCCCTAAGAGAAACCAAGAAATTTGAGTAGCTTCTTCAGTAGCTGTGTAAAACAGGAAAGCAGAATCATATATTCCCCACATGACTTGATCCAGGGAAGCTGAGAGCAGAGGGCAGGGTTTTTGCCCACCTGTAATACAAGTTATTTCTGAAACAATATTCAAATAATAGAAGGCTGGTAGTTGTACACAGAGGAAAGAGCTAATGGTCTGTTTTTAATAGGGTGTTAAACATTAGAAAAATCTGCTGACAAGGGTCCCACAAAGAGGGGTCATACAAAGAGGGGGCTCATCCTGTTGTGAAAATTTGGTCAAAGACTATGAGAAAAAGTTGCTTTGGCAGAGAGGAGAGCAAATAAGTTCTGTGGAGTTGTCTTAACCATATTTTTTTCCCAGTAGAAATTTTACTCGTGTTTTTGGGTCTTTGTCCAGTTTTTTGGAAAGACACACACTTCCAGCTGTGACACAACACAGATGTATTGGTATTTAAATATGTCCCTGAGATTGGTTTTTATTGCATCAGTCTTTAAGTAGGCACTAAGTAGTCTTTAGACAGCATTCAAAATCAGACTTAATAATTGGGCTGATGGGGTTTGTTAATACTTGAAGAGTATTCTTGGGGTCCTCACACAGAGCAGGGGACAAGAATTGCTTAGGCACTGGCTGAATTTTTGAGCATCTCAGCTCTATCTCAGAGCAACTGTGTTCAGTGTGAGAAAACACAATATACGGAGTGCAGCCTGAACTCGAAAGGAATCACTAATGTGGCTCAAGAAATTGCTGGACCGGGTAACTGGCAGAAAGGTGAAATAACAATTGTGCAGAGGTAATTGGGCCTGCAATTGGAGCTGAGCTGAGTGAGAGGAACAGGAAATATTGTCTTTCAACTTGGTAGCTCGAAAACTATGAAGGAAAGAGTGAAGGTACATACAGAGAGGCAGATGTGACAATAAAACTGATGGATCAGGGAGTCATTTGGAGAGTCTGGGTCTGTCGTGCCCAGTGCTGAGAAGGTAATTTGGTTTCAGAGTTTGGGAGGAATAAGGGTGATGAGACTCACTGCTTGAAGGAGATGTGGTTTGGGAGACCAAACATCATGCATCTCTGGCTGTTGCCAAAGGGAGACTACCAAACCAGAGAGCAGGGAAGGTTAAAAAAAAATAATTAAAAATTGCCAGTACTTGATAGCTACAGTAATTTGAAATCAGTGGAGGTAGCCTAATGAGTGGGATTCTCAGGAAGCTGGGAAATCAAGGAACTTCTTGCCTGCTTGTATGCATTTATGCATTGAGGTAAGTTGCCATGTTTACAAACATATTTGATAACGTGCACTTTTGAAAATCTCAATATAGGAGTTGCAGCATCATGAAATTTTGAAAAAAAAAACCACTCTTATTTATGAATCTTTTAGAAAACATAAAACATACTGTCTATTCTTCCTCTTTTTATCATTCTGAATTTGAATTTTAGGCAGAAACCCCCCCCATGCCTCATGTACCTATTATCAAATTAAGGTAGAGGTTGTCTAATTTACTTCTCCTAGTTGCTTTACTAGAAACCTGATGGTGCACATGATTTTAATTGCTAATGCTTTCTTCCTTTTTAATTCATTACTCTAAGCAGAATTATGTGACTAGTTGTGAAAGGAGATTCATCTAAAATAAGGATAAGAGCCTACAAATTACTACTGCTTAAGGATATCTTCAAGCTGTGGAAATCTGAAGGCACTTTGCAAAATTAGTAAGTTAAAAGATAAAAATTCCACCCCCATGTCTCTTTATACCACTTCACTCCACACAGGTGTCACAAAAGAATAATTTCTGGAAAAAATCTCTTTATACAAGAAATCTGTCCAGCAGCTTCCAATGTGACCCTTTATGATTTCAGTACAGGGGTCAGATGGATAGTGCAGAAAACTGTTCCAGTTACCTTTTTTTCTATTAGCCTTGACTGCGATGTGCAGAAAAATCTTACAGGCAGCTGAACAAGCATCAGCTTGGTATTTGACAAGACTGACAAGATGGTCTCCGTGGACCTGTTTTATTCACTATGTGAATTCACTTTCCCTTCTCAGGTTGAACTCAGAGAGCATCAAAAGATCATTATTATCATTGCTTGCTAGGTGAATGAATGCTTTATTCTCACAGATATTGGGAGAATGGCAACTGCTTGTAACAATTCATCCATTCACACATGCACAGGGTCGGATGTTTGCTATTTATTATATATAGAAACTACATCACTTGGCCAGAAAAGAGAAAAATAACTGTAGCGATATACCTAGAGGTACTAATGTACATACTAAACAGCTTGCAAGCACCCTGTAGTTTCAGTTCTGTTTGTTCAGACTACACAGCAAACAGACATTCAGAAATCGCTCGCTTGCTAAAAGGTTGGGAGCTACATGTGTGCTGCAGAGTAACTGCTAGAAAAGAACTGGACACATCCTATAGGAGGAATACACACCTTGAGCCACTGCCAAGTCAAAGCATCTATAATGTTTGTAGGGTTGTCCTTGTACAGTTTTGGACTGAATTCAAAGACCTTCCAAATATGAGGGATAAATGGATTAGGAAATGTTTTCACTTCTGCTAAGATAATCATAGTTATGACCAGACTTGGTCAAAATTTCTCCAGAGCTTGAAGCAGGGGGAAAGGGAGAATGAAAGGAGGGCTAGAGGAAAGGGATAAAAGTAGAATAAGAAGGAGAGGGAAGAAGTAAAGGGAAAGGGAGTAAAGAAGTAAAGGGACAGGAGAAAGCAAGAGAGAAAGCCAGAAGAAAGAGAAAGGGGAAACAGGAATGAAAATTGGAAAGGGGGAAAAAGGAAAGGAAAAGGGAAAGGCAAAATAACAGATGCATCCTCAAAAAGCGCTACTTCCCCCTTGTCAATAATGAGAACAGGATAGTAGTTTGCCAGTTTTATGAGGAACAGCACAAACCCATGCTTCTTCAGTCTTTGTAAACTCTTAAGTACAGAAATTTCAAAAAACAACACTGCATAAAGAATTTTAAAGAAGGTTCTTTAAATACACTGATTCATAAAGAAGTAACTTCTAAAAGTTTTAATATTTTATTTTAAAATCTTATTAATCAAGATTACTGGGGTTCTTTGCAACTGGACTTATTTTCATTCAAAGGATACATCTTTCCCCAAATAATTTATGTACTCAAATAATTTTCAGTGTTTCTATGTTTGGCTGAAACAATATCATCAGGATTTAGTACAAGCTGATATGTATGTATTTTCAATGAGTATAGAAAGAAGAGGACAAGCTCTCACAATATAAGCAACTGGAACAATAGAAGTATATCAGTACTGCTAGACAGTATTACAAAAGTATGAAAATGGGATTTAATGATCAGAAATCTCTAACTATACAAAATCACAGTAATGCATTCTCCTCTAGTTTTTTTCACAATTTCATTCTCAAATTTCATTCTCAAAATTTCAGCATGAAATTTTGCATTCTACAAGGCATCTTGGCTTCTAAATATTTTCATGTTTAAAAACCAAAGTGATTCAGTGTTCACAATTCTTGAAAGCAGTAGATGACCACATGCAAAAAAAGAAAGGGATGGTAATAAAAAGCTTTATAAGAGTCATGATTTCTTTTGGAGAGGTATTTGAAAGTAAAGGGGGTTGACAATATTATCATGTAGAAAAATATCCCAGGGTCAACTTCCAGCTGAAATTTTTTGACTCTTTTAGTTGGCTAAAAATCATATTGAAATAAAAAGTATTCATAGTCTGCCAACAGCTCATATTCTTTTGCTAGAGAGACTAGATGTATTTCAGGCATTTCACAGAGTACAAGGGCATATATCCCTTTTAGAATAATTTGAACACAAGACAGAGCACCGAGGAGATTGGCAGTGACACTGTCTAGTCTGATCTGTTCATAGCAAATAAAGCTGCTCAGTGCTGAAATATTTTTTTTAATTGAAAAAATTATCAGACAAAAGTTTCATAATTTTTCATGCATTTTTAACCAAACTCTGTCTGAAACATAAAAAATAGACTTTGGCAGGATAATTCTTCAAAAGCATATCGCAGTATGTCTAGTAATGGCATTATCTAAAACATGAAAAATTCTGGTACAAGTCCCCACATCCTAGATAGGTACTTTAAGACATTTCTTCTGAGATATGTTTCTGTCAGTTTCTTATAATGGAACTTGCCCAACAAACGAAAGATTGAAAGAAGAAGGCACTTGTTTCTTTCGCCATTAGTCCACTAGCAAGTTTTACATTCAGTCACCCTGTTGTCATGTCCCATCCCACCATGCCCCTTCCTGTCCACTCTGGTTTTGATTCTGTAGTCATTAATTTACACAGATCAAAATGTTTTTAACAGAAGAGACCAAGGCCTCTCTCTTCCCTTTCCTGCCTTATCCATAGTGTCAAGAGATTTGTGTCCACATCATGCAGCTGTATTTGGGTAGCTGATGCTGAGGACCTTCAATGGTCAGTGGCAAAGCAGAGCCTGAGATCGAAGCCCCAGCTGTTGATAGGTGGGTTCGCTTTCTCTCATGCCATGAAGAGTATGGGTTTCATTAATGAGCAACAAAATGTTTGACACCTCTTCACTGCAGAAGTTTAGGATATGTCAGCATCTTTCTCCTCTGTGTTATGTGTTTGAACCTCTCTTGTTACAAAGAGAGTATGCAAAATGCAATATATAACCTTTGCTCAGTTATTTATTTTCTTTTTCATTACATCTTGAGCCATGGTTGGCCTGTACTTTCTATTTTATTAATTTAGCATGAATATTTAGAAAGCAATATATACCTCTCTACACGGTCTCTTGCTTTTAAAGTTCCTGTTTGAAATCATTCTGTAGATGTTATATTCTATATATGGTGGAGGAGCAAAATCAAGTCAAGAAGCCTGTCTTTTATTATCTCCTGACCAAGAAAACTCTGTCAGAATCTGTCTTCCTTTGAATCATTGTAAACAGAGTTCAGAAAGGGAAGATAAAAGAGAAACAGGGAAACACTGTTTATTGCCAGAACTGTAATGAATAAGAGTTAATTCAAAATATGGGCAATAAAGAAACAAAGTCTGTCAGGAACCTGTTGAGATCTTTGAATTCTTGAGTAAAAAGTAAGGCATAAAGACAGAAAGTGACAAAATAAAAATCTTCAAGAAGCTAGAGGGCAGCTTGTAGAAAACAAGGGGGGGGCTGCATGATATATGCAACACTAGGCAATTACCTATTAAGTATAATAATTGTTTACAACAACCTTCAGACAAATAGAAGGCAACAGTTTTGTTCCACACAAAATTAAATCAATGGCAAAGCATCAATCTTGAAGGAAACAGCAGTCTTTGTGTCTAACTGAAAGAAGTTCACCGTGTTTCAACAGTGTCAAAAGCTCATTTTCTTTTTCAGTTTTCTGAGTTCTCAGGTCCACCAAAAGAGCTGAGATGTGAGGACTGCATAGGCAGAATTCACCAACATTACCAAGGCAATTATATTTAAGATCTGGGGAGACAGAACTTACTCCTTTCTTTAAAGTATGGGCTGCTGGCAATGCTAATACAGCAATAACAAATTGAGAAAACAATGGTCCTGACCACACCAGTAACTTTTTAATATGATTTTGTGTAAATTCTTATTCTAGCTCTAAATTGTTTGCAGGTTTGAGGAACAAACTTTTAACTCTTCTGTTCTTTTCCTAGAAGCATCAGACGGATATATTGGAGAGCTTTAATTATAAAACAGAACTCATTCAAAAAGTGTTCTGTTCAGGTTGTGAATGAATGGAAGGTTAGGATCAAATAGTAATTTTGTCTAGAATTATAACCAAAGAAAGACATGCACTATCACAGGCAAGCCTGTCCAAGCTGGTTGAAACCTCTGGGCCTCTGAACTCCTTGTGGCCAGCTGCTTAGGCAATTGCCACCACGAGTTTGGCAGCTGTAACTACACCACTTTTCTAGGGTGTTGTATCAACACCTGCTCAGTGTATGCCATGACACTTGGGGCCTGGTCAGAGCCCTTCACCCATGCAGGGTCTTTGGCGTTCTCCCCTCCCTCAGAGCACAGCAGCCTGCATGGGCCCCTGGCGAGGCCTGCTGGCCCTCAGCCCCTCAGCTGAATGCCCTGCACTAGGTATGGACAGCAGCTTGCCCAGCGTCCTGCATGCTGGGCACAGTCTGGGGAGGTGGCAGCACAAATATGGGCAGAAGTAGGTCTGGAAAGCTTGGGTAAGAGGTTGAGGATGCTGGACTAAGAAGTAGGGGAGGGGATAAAGGATAGGAGGACAAAATTCAGAGAGGTATATGGATATAGGAGGTGTACCATCTCATCGTGGTTACCTACTGGTACCTGGTAAATTCATTGCTGTAAATACCTGTACATTTGCAGTTTCAGTACTAATATATTGCTCCATGGTGATTGCTTATTCTCAGAAGTAGCCATAGTATGAAACAGCAGGTCAGTGATGGCAGCTTATCTCCAAAAATAAGCAATTAGTACTGATGAAGATGACCACTGGTCAAAAGGTGTGAACAGCTCCTACATCCCCATAGCTAATGGATAGTGGCAGTTTGCTCCAAGTAGTAATTAATCACCGTCTTGAGCTAGGCAGCGCTGATTCCACCAACAGAAATTTGCTCCTAAGATTCAAATACTTCTCCCTGGAATTTCCTGTAATTCAATGTTTTCCACATATGTGCTCCTTCCTGAGTACCCAGCAAATATCTTGGTAACATGCTGATGCCATTGACTTGCCTGGGCTTTCTGGCTGTCTGGCAGAGCCATTTAAGCTAACCTGTACAGCTCTGCTGTAAAATGGACTGGAAGCACTCACGCAGATAGTTACTAGGTAACAGCTGTGAGGATGCAAGAATCAGCTTCCCAAATTGTTTTCATACGCAAGTCTTCTGGGTAGAAGGTTTGGGCCATTCCCAGGAAAGCTGATTTAAGTCTTGAGGTCTGAGTGGTGTGCTGATTTACTTCATTGGTGACTGTAATTACCCTGTGCTCAAGTTCCCAGTTATCATTTTTGTTTCAAGAGCATTTGCTGTGTGGATGCTTAGAGTAGAAAGCCTTAAATTTCAGCTCATTGACATATTGTTGCCATACAAAAATGCCTCTGCATTTGTCCTGAAATTCCCCCTGCTCAGACCAATAATGCCATTTAGTTTCAGCACTTTAATTCAGCACTTACAACTGCCCTTCCTAACTGCACTTCAGAGACAAAGTCACTAGCATGTACCTTAACTATAAGTCCACACAGCAGATCTTTCCTTGCAATATTTTTATCCTTATTGTCTTAATGACACAGACCACTGGTTCATACCGCTTTATGTATTCCAACTCTGTATCATGTTAATTTATTTTAATGGAAAGAAGACATGAATTCTGTTAAATAAAAACTTCATTCTGTAAGCTTACATTTTTCACTCTAACATTCAACTATGCCTAAAGGAAGGAAATGTTTCATTTATTTTATAGGAAAATGACATTAAGCAGCAGAATTTATCCTGCAGGACAGAAAGAATTTTAGAGTAATGTCCCTATGGTATTTTTACAGTGAAAATTATGAGTGGCTGCTTTCAGTCAGAATTTAGATATTGCTTTCCACTGATAAGAATATAAACCAAAGAGAAACAATTGAAAATATATTGAATAGACAACTCTTACACTGTTGATTCCAATCATTATTAGATGATATATAATGGAATACTAATGAATCAATTTATTAATGCAAGATGAATTAAAATTATTCTAGAATAGTGCTAGAAAAATGCCTTTGTCATTTTTGAGAGGGAAAAACCAAAAGAGGTGACTCAGAGGTGACCTTATCCCTCTCTACAACTCCCTGAAAGGTGGCTGTAGGCAGGTGGGGGTCGGTCTCTTTCTCCAGGCAGCAACTGACAGAATGAGAGGACACAGTCTCAAGCTGAGCCAAGGGAAATATAGGTTGGATATTAGGAAAACGTTTTTTACACAAGTGGGGATAAAGTATTGGAATGGTCTGCCTTGGGAGGTGGTGGAGTCACCATCCCTGGATGTGTTTAAAAATAGATTGGAAGTGGGATTTTGTGCCATGGTTTAGTTGAGGTGTTAGGGCTGGGTTGGACTGGATGATCTTGTAGGTCTCTTCCAACCTTGTTATTCTGTGATTCTGTGTGTGTGAGCTATGTCAGACTATGAGAAATTCTAAGTAACTCAATCTCTCTGCAGTTTTTGTTATTTGCTTTATTCCTGCTGTAGTGTTGACCAGGTGTGTTTTCCAGTATGTTATGCTACACCCTTTTCACATCAGGCTTCTTTCTATGCTGAAAGGAAGTTACACTGATTTTCAGTGTACCTAATATCTATGGAAAAAACGGGAAGTAAAATCTCTCATTTCCTCTTTGTCTGCCCATGTGACACTTCACCTCTTTTGATTAAGTCCCAGAGAATAGATTTAGTCCCAGAGAATAGAAAGAACTTGTTCCTGTTGGAGAAATTACAAAATGGTTGGATTATCCTGGGTATGAAAGGTTCAGTGTAGAAACAGAAGCCTTCTCTTCATTTCACTGGCATGGGGTGGTATCGTAGAACCATACAATCACAGAATTATTTGGGTTGGAAGAGAACTTAAAGATCCTCTATTTCCAACCCCCCTGCCATAGGAAGGGGCACCTTTCACTAAAACAGATTGCTTAAAGCCCCTTCCAGCCTGGCCTTGAACCAGGGATGGGACATATTCTGGTACCTCCTCACCATCACAGGGAAATATTTCTTCCCAATAGCCAATGTAAACCTTCTCTCTTTCACTGTGAAGCCATTCCTTCTTGTCCTTTCACTACATGCTCTTGTAAATAGTCTCTATCCATCTCTCTTGTAGACTCCCTTCAGGTACTGAAAGGCTGCAATTAAGTCATGCCAAAGCCTTCTCCTCTTCAGGCTGAACAGCCACAATTGTCTCAGCCTTTCCTCATGGGAGAAGTTCTTCTTTCTTCTCCAACAGGTCCACGTCCTTCCTGTGCTGGGACGCCAGAGCTGGATGCAGCTCTGCAGGTGGGGTCTCAGCAGAGCAGAGCAGAGCAGAGCAGAGCAGAGCAGAGCAGAGCAGAGCAGAGCAGAGCAGAGGGGCAGAATCGCCTCCCTCACCCTGCTGCCCACACTGCTTTGGATGCAGTCCAGGACACCTTTGGCTTTCTTCTGGGTCATGTCCAGCCTCTCATCCACTAGTATCACTCAGCCTTTTTTGGCAGGGCTGCTCTCAATCCATTCTCTGACCAGCCTGTCTTTATGTGTGAGATTGCCTTGACAGAGGAACAGCACTTTGCATTTGGAGTTGTTGAACCTCATGACATTCAGGGGTGTCAACTGCACCACTCATCTTGATGTCATCTGCAAACTTGCTCTGGATGGATGCAATCCCTTTGTCTATGTCATTGATGAGGACATGGAACAACACTGGTCTGAATATGGACTGCCAAGGCACCTCAAGTGTCACTGATTTCTGTCCAGACATTGAGCTCTTGACCATTACTCCCAGGACATGACCATTCCTTATTTGCTGAACAATCCACTCACCAAATCCATCTCTTGCCAATTTAGAAAGAAGGATGTTATGAGAGATCATGTCCAACTCCTTACAGAAATCCAGAAAAAAGGTATCTGTAGCCCTTCCCTTGTCCACTGATGGAGTCACTCCATCACAGAGGGCCACTGGGTTGGTCAGGTGGGATTCACCCTTGGTGAAGTCGTGCTGGGTACCCTGAATCACTTCCCTGTCCTCCATGTGCCATAGCAGAGCTTCTAGGGTGATCTGTTCCAGGATCTTCCCAGGCATAAAGAGAATGTTGATAAGTCAGTAGTTCCCAGGGTCCTCCTTTCTACACTTCATAAACTGGATACTATATTTCCCTTTTCCTAGTCCCTTGGAGCCTCACATAACTGCCATGACTTTTCAAATGCCAGGGAGAATGGCTTGGCAGCTGCATCAGCCAATTTCCTCAGGACTTTGGGATGCATGAACAAGTGTATGTTCAGGTTCCTCAGATGGTCATGAACCTCATCTTTACTTACAGTGGGAGGAATTTTGCTTTCCAGGTCCCTATCCTCGTTACCATCAACTTGAGGTGTGTGGGAAGAGGGATTTCCAGAGGAAACTGATGCAAAAATATTTAAATATATTTAGCCTTTTCCTTGTCTATACTTACTAGTTTTTCACTCATGTTCATCTGTGTGGTTATGACTTCTTTGACCTTCTTGTCTGATAAACCTTTAGAAGCCTTTCTTATTATTCTTTGTTTCTCTTGCCAAGTTCATCTCCATGCTTTTGCCTTCCTCAACACATCCCCACACAACTGGATTGTGTCCTTATGCTCTTCCTAGATTATCTGCCCACGTTACACTGCCTGTACACTTGCTTCTTGTGGTTTAGTTTGACCAGCAGTTCTCTGCTTAGTTATGTTGTTCCTTGTCTTCCTTGCCTGATTCCTTACACCTGGGGATCACAATCTCCTGCACTTTATGGAAAGCATCCTCAAAGATCTTTTCCACTTTCTTGTCCCTGAGGGTTGTTTCCCTACTCTTTAACTCCTTGAAAAGCTGGAAGTGTGCTTTCTTGAAGTTTAGGCTCCAGATTTTACTCTTCTTCTGACCCATATCCCTCAGGATGTGAACTCCCCCACTGCATGATCACTGCAGCCTGGGCTGCTTTCAATCTTGACATTCCAGATTGGCTCACCTACATTAGCGACTACAAGATTCAGTAGCACATGCAGCTAGGGTCACATGTAATTTTTCTTCAGAGGAGTGTGTTGGTGAATTCCTGAAGCTTCTCCTGTTCTGCAGCAAGTATTCTCTAATCTGCTAGTGCTGAAATCAGTGAAAATAGCCTAGTCATATACTTGATTCACACAATCATGCTGAGTAACTTTGGCTGTGGTTAGAATAGAATCAAGTGTTTTTGACAATCAATACTGTTCATTAGGCATGGACGTTTCTCCCTGAATTCAGTCGCTCCTTAATTTTTAGAGCAATCAAATATACAGACATTTGGTTGAGCACTAGCCTTTTTTCAGAAAAATAACCTGAAGCTTTTGACTTCTTGTGTAGTGTAATGTCCCAATGAGATTTTTTCCTACTTTTGTTTTCTTCCTTGCTGCCTGGCTTTCCTTTCTCTCCACATCTCACTATTCTGAAAACAGGACAAAATGCCATACTGTTTAATGAAACTGCAAACAATTTTGGCTGGAGGGAATTTTGGAGATGCTTTAAGTTAGATGGTAATGCCCACTTTCTAGTGCAACTGTCTGCTTTCTGCTTTCAGAGGAACAAGGAAGATAATATGCTGTGGTGAGCACAAAATTTTGCACTGATAAACCTCTATTCTTAAGGAAAAAGTGTAGGGCGGGGGAATTGGGTGGGGGGGAGGATAGAGAAAGTACCCATGTAGCTCATTAGTACACCATGAATCAGAAGAATATCAAGAATTCTGAAGGCATTATGGCACAGTTTGGCATGTCCTTAAACCAACACTGCAGACCTAAGAAGTATGCTGGATGTCAAGCACGAAAAATGTTGTTATGTTGACAAGAGTACTTATTATATTCAATTCATTATTTATCTGGTCTGAAGAAGTAATCCGTGGCAATGGCTTGGTTAAATATTAGCACGTTGTTGAGAGAAATGTACAAAATATTCTTAAATTATTCATCTAAATTGGATTTGGTTTGCTATTATGGAGGTAAAGAGCTAGACCAAATTAGGTCATAAGAACATTCAGGTTGTTTTGTGAGATAGCAGCGGAGGTAGATATGCTAGACTGCATCTTCGACAAAATAATCTCAAACTTAGTCAAGCTACTGATATGTCTAACCCGAGTGTAAGATGTCTCAGTGTAAAACAATCCCACAAAAAATGCTTTTGTATCTGGTAATCACAGAAGCTATCTCTATGTAGACATACTAGACAACTTTAGAATTTTCAAGCAGGGCTTCTTTGCACCCATTAGGTGGTATCTTGCAACCTCAGGTCACTCACATCAGTCTATTTTTCAGTACCAACTAGTACTTGGTGTGCTTAGGCAGTCTACCACTCAGTCAGCCTTTCTAACTTTTTTAGCAGTTAATCCAAAGACTTTTTAGACTCTGTGCTGGTTGTGACTGAGATTGAGCTAATTTTCTTCACATTGGCAGGTATGGGGCTGTGCTTTGGATTTGTGCTATGCACAAGTTTGATAATACAGAGATGTCTTTGTGGCTGAGCATGTCTTGCACAGAGAAAGGGCCTTTTCTGCTTTTTGTACTCCATGCTGATAAGAAAGTTGGGGGTGTGGGGGAGGGGAGGGGGAGGGTGTGTCAAGCTGCGTCAATGAGCTTTCCAACGTGAGAAAACACCTGAAAATATCTCAGCAACAGTGCTATACCTAAGAGCTGTCACACTGAGCTGGCAGAGCATACCTTAGGTGAGACCTTCTCCAGCATCCTAGCCTATATCAAAATTAGAATAATAAAGATACATGTTCTGCAGGGGTAGTCTGGAGGAAATATTTGGTCTGCAACTGGAAATGTCTTGCACTGCTTTCATTCAACTTAATAGAGTATCCCTCTGGCTGGAATTTTATTTTGTTTCACTAATCTAAAGAATCTTCAACATTCAGAGGAGAGAAAGTTGATGGCTTCTTAAAATTGCATACTGTTGATAAAGTGTGGAAAACTTCTCTTCCTGAAAACAATATACTACATCTAATGGTAAATCACCAGCAAATTCCATTATGTTTGTGGGCTTGACATGTGATGCTTATTAAATGTAGGAACAAAGCCACTTTATACATCATAATGTTCACATTACAAATTCACTGCTTATAATGGTACTGCAAGTGTGTATGCAATTTTTCTGAACTTATGAAATATATTTCTGACACCTCAGGTATTCATGTATGCATGCACGATATTGTCCCAGTGCAGTAAGGGAGACTTAACTGATGTCTGCAAGATTTGATTTATTACAAGTAAATATGATTGCCTTCATAATCTGATTTTATTATGTTCGGGGCTCTCGCAGGTAAACTTTTAGTAGATGGAAGAAGACCAGTTTTATTAAACCAGTCTATTTCTGCAAACCAAATCACTTCTTGACAAAAAAAGAAGAAAAGAGAAAAAAAGAAGTAAGGTCAAGAAGAAGAAGGGTGAATTTTTTACGCCAAACTTCATTCCCCCACATGAATATTCTGGAAAGCTGAAAGTTACATTTTGTGTCTGTTAGACAAGAAGCCAGAGAAACAACCCATCTGTGTCACTGAACCTCTGTAGAATTGAGGCAAATGCTGCCACTAAAACTTCTGTAGTTGCAACATTATTTAAATAATGCCTCAGAAAGTCTTCCCATAAAGCGTGGCATCAGATCTTCAAGAATTGTTCAGAAGAAGATAATATTCCATACACACTTCTGTGCACCAAACTATTTCCTTTGGTTAGGTTTTTTTAGTATATTAGAGGTAACAAATTGTAAAGAAAAATTCTTTCCTGAGAGGAATATGGGGTTATACATATTGAGACATTTATGCAAAAATCCAGAAAAATTTACAGTAATTTTCTGTATCTTTCCATGCTGGTAAGCCAATTGTTATCCAGGTTAAATGCTGTCTTATTCCCCCATGAAAGTCAAAATGTTCTCCATATTGTCCAAAAATCATCTGTAGATAAAAAAATGTTTTATCTCTTTTATGTTGATGTAAATTAATACTCAAACAACTCACAGAAGACAATACAGTTGTGGGCACCTGATTGTATGAGAGGAAGATAAATAAAATTACTATTATTAGCTCTTTTACAGCTGTCTAACCTGCATTTCAGAGAGCTGGAGAGCATCCTTTCCATAAAAATAAGGCAGCAATTTAATAGTTGTTTCACCAGAGTAATTATCTGACTTGAAACTGAGGACACCTTATGAGTGTTAGTTACTGTGAGATACTCTTTCCTGGTAAGACTTCAGAAATCTAGTATGTATCCTACTATATATACTATGTTGTCTGGCTCTGTGACTTGTAAGGCTGCTTGTGTTCTTTTTGGCTACGGACACTTAGACATCTAAATTTAACATAAGCCTTTAAATTGAAAAACATTTTGAATACAGTGTGGAAAACAATGTTTCAGAGAGCTGGTTTCTTGGTTTCTTTACTTTTCTGCTCATGTTTCAAAAAAAAAAAAAAAAAAATAGAGACTTGGTAAAAGCTGCTGTTTTACTTCTTTGAACAGGACTGGAGCTTTTGTCCCACCTGTTCATTTATCATTAAGTTCCTTTTCAAATGTAAAAATTGGAAAGAAACTTGTTTGATATACTACCCCAATTCTCTAAAATCTAGTTAGCCAGCTTAATGATACTTTTGGAATGCTTACTAGTGTTTGATGGAGGCTAAGCATTTTTTTTTAAAGTGAGAAAATTTAGGTTGTTAGGATAAGATTAGATAGGTATGTAAGTTTAGAAATGGAAACTGAGCTTCTGTTTTTGCTTTGTTGCCGATGTGGTTGGTAGGACTGTCAATTTGGATGGAGAACAGCAGATGAGCACTGAGGGTAGACCATTATAGTGATGAAGCTTAATTTTTTCTTGTATATGCAACTATTTTCCTATATAAAATTTATTGCACACTGTTGTTCAAGGATATCACCTAGAGAAACTTTTTTTTTATTTCCTTTGATTGCTACTGTATTCATGATGATTTCTATCCTGCAATAACACAGATCTATTTCCAGATAATGTAGCTGTCTCAGACTTAGCTTAATTGTTGCTGTTACCTATTGCTGCTCTTTAAGCGGTAACGGTGGTAACTGTGCCTCTACATCTAAATCAGGAAGAGATACCTAACTCTGTTTCACTGTAAGCTGATTGCATGTGTTGTTTTTCAGAGAGTTATTCTTACACCACAACAAATCCAGAATCACATTCAGAGACTGAAAAGATGTAGAACCCCAGATGTATAAATCTAAGGAGCAGAAATTCCATCATATCCAGGGGACAGATGAACTCATTGCAGTAGCTCTCAGATGGACTAGGAAAAACACCACATTATTAATGGGGGTGTATGTGTGTGTTTACTCGCATGAAATACATATTTAGATGCTGCCAGTGGGAAACAGAGCCCAGCAATAAGTCTTTATATTTCTTCAATGATGTTAATTTCTTCAGCAAAGGGTAACAAAAAGTTTAGTTACTCTACAGACATAAGTCTCTGATATGGTATAAATATAATATGTGATGGTGGACAGTGTAATGGAATTTTATTTTTATCCAGTAGAGATGACTGTACAGAATCCATTAGTGGCTTTGCTTTGCTCTGCCACCTGTGAGTTATGCAGTCATTCCTAACTCATGAAAATGAAGTATGCTGTCCTTCCTGCCATTGGAAACCCCATATTTATGAACACATACAAGGCAGAATATATTAATGTGCATAGTACTAGCTCATCTGTGGACCTTCAGGTATACATGGACTACACATAATGTTCATGCATAGATTTTAATGTCTGGCTATATGCCCGTAATTATATAGGCCTGAGGTCAGTCTTTATGGCAAATGAATTAATAATTGAAGATAGGCCAAAAGATGTGTTTTTACAGGGAACTCAGCCAGCAGGTAGTTGCCAATACAGGAACAAAGGCAACAATTTTGTTCTAAACAATAAAATTGAAAAATTCAGAATGTCATATTATGCCAATGACACACAGAGTCGTAACAACACATTATTATCATTTATATTGCTTCATTTCATGACACCATCACTGATAAATTGAAAGTAAAATGACAATAGCATACTGCATCACTCTTTTTTTTCCCCCCGTCTCTAATTTTTTGGTAAACATAATCCTGGCTAGCATTTGAAAGAATTCCTCATATCCTCATTTGGTACTTTCTTGTGACTTAAAACTCTGTGTGACAGGGGACTTTCTAATACCAAAACCACACTTATTGGAGAGAAATAAAGCTGTTCACTGCTCTTGTTTCCTGTCAATCCAGTACATTTCATGTGCACTAAATTCAGTTTAAAGAGAAGAGACCACAGGAATTACAATTGAGTACTTGAGGTGGGTTGCTGTCTTATTTTAAAATTCTCTGTAAAATATTAAACTCATTCAGGACCCAGGAGTACAGCACATATTTGATAGAATAGTCTCCCAAATGCTATAGTACAGTTTTCTGTAAATTTGTCAGTGTCCTACCTACATTTTAGCAAGCCCTGGTATTTGGGTTAAAATTTTCTTCTAAAGCTTTTCATGGGCTTCCATAAATTGTGAAAACATCCATCAGCTAAGGAAGATTCA
The DNA here is from genome assembly GCF_971803275.1 of Cyanistes caeruleus. Classification (NCBI taxonomy): domain Eukaryota; kingdom Metazoa; phylum Chordata; class Aves; order Passeriformes; family Paridae; genus Cyanistes; species Cyanistes caeruleus. The sequence continues at coordinate 45,858,796 of NC_141732.1, read as the reverse complement.
GTACCAAGAACTGAGGGAATGAATATTCTTAGCAAATTGTCTACCACTTTCAGTTGAAAGGAGGAGAGATATTGCAGCTTTCAATGGCATCTGAAGCCAGTGGTGTAAGACTGGGGCATCATATGATGCCACGTGTTTGGGAAGTTTGTGATAGGCTGTGTAGTTGGTTAGTATGCCCAAAGCTACATCATCTCTCTATGCAATACAATTATTCTCTTTAGTTTCAGATTATGGAAAGTCAGCTGGAGGAAAGGGCTCAAATAAAAGAGTTTGATTTATATCTTCTTGCCCTGGATGTTTCTGCTTACTGTTTAATAATTTTCCTCTCTTCAACAGTTTGATTAAAATGGGTTTTTTTAATTAAAATTATAATTATTTAATTAATGTTTTTGTGTTCTTACTAACAAGTGTTTCAAACCACTGTGGTCATTGTTGACATGCTTTCAAACCAAAATCCACTAAAGTTGACACAACATTAGAAAACATTCAAGATATCTGTAAGAAGAGAATGCATTGGATGTAATTTCCATTTTCTTTTTATTCAAGGGCTTACCAATACTGAAGACCACTGTTGTTCCTTCACTCTCAAAACAGACTCAAAACCTAAAAATTAAATTTTGCAGAAAAGGTCTGTCACAAAATGTCTTGCCTTACATTGCTGCAGGATAATTCATATCTCCTACAAATAATATTATTTATTTTCTGAAAGTGTAACATACAGAAGGCTTTTAAAAAAGGAACAAATTATAGCTCAGTAAGTAGTAAAATCTCACATTTTTCTTTATATCCTTAACAGAAACAAGTCAAAAATTCCACTGAATTTTGCATATTTCAGTACATGTCTTTGTTAATGATTGATTATGGAATGATCATTAGTTTCTGCAAAATGCCATCATTTTGATCATTTTCAGCATTTCTATGTTAAATTTAATAAAACAGAGGAGAATAGCAAGAATATATGGGCATGGACCAGATGTATTTCCTGACTCCATCTAAAAGCCATCTGCCTTTTTTTGTTCTTAATTATTACTGGGATACATACCTGTGGTGTATATGTGTTTGTATATATATATATATATATATATATATATATATATATATATATATGTATATATATATATATATATATATGTGACTTGCTGGCTGTGTTCAAAGGGGCTATTAAACCCTCAGTTTCCTAGGCTTGATCTAGCTACTGAAGCTTAAGAGTAGATGACATAAAAGGTATCAGTCAGAGCACATGAACTACAGCCAGTTGTGGTTGTTCTTGATTCTGAACTCACACTTATATCCAATTCCTTTTTCTAAGGACCTGAAAAGTCACCCTGACTGTCCAATGAAAATGGGTATGGAAATATATGCCCAGACATTGACTTACTTTAAGAACTGCTTTGCTGTGGGATAGAAAAACTTCTGAGCTGACTGGGGAGTCCTGCATTGTAGAATGATGGATGACTCATAAAGTTCTGTGGAAGCATTTAATTTTGTGATAATTCTGGGATAAGATTATATGTTAAATTCAATTATTTTTTGCTCAATTTATTTAATTGTCCTTTCTTCTTTAAGGTAACAGTCTAAGGCTATATCCTCATGGTCTGTTTCTCAAAGATACAGGTTTGCTCTGAACGAGCTCTGAGTAGACTGTAAATTTTTGCGCATGGGTTAGCTCAAGACTGAACCCAAGCTAATAAATTCTGCCTCTGATTAGTGCATATTAAACTGGGCTTTTTGCAATGCTGAAGTATCATCAGGTCTTTGCATCTGGTCAAGGATAGAATGGACAGACCAAGCTTGCTTAAACAATTAAAAATTTGTCCCTCTTGCTCCCAGTATTTTTCATGTGCTCTATCTTTGAACATTTTACATATGCAAAACTTGTCTGACCTAAGCATATGACTAATGGTATTTCCACAGCTTTTTGTAGCTTGAACAAGGTAAAAGGCTTTATGCTCCCAAAAGACACAGAAATACTGCAAAGCCTGAATGGAAAATCTCTTGATCTCACCATCTCTTTTACTGTCCATAAGTGTCCATAGACACACACAAATTTTCTATTCAGTTAAATAAAGTGTTAAATGACTGAAAGCAGAGACCTGTAATGGCAAATGTCAGGCAACCTCAAATTGAAGTAACTTTCTGAGTAAGGTCTAGAAAAAAGCTGAAGATGTGCTGTTCATTCTTTTTAGTTCAGAGAAGCATGTGGTTCTGGGGCAGAATTACTGGGGGATCATTTGGCACAGACTATCAGAAACAGTCTTTTCCTTTTTGTTATCTGTAGAGAGATGCTGAGACAGAGAATTGTGAAAAATTATTAGAAACTTGACATACATTATAAGACCTGGATTCTTCAGCTATATACACAAAAGGGTATATCTGATAAAAGAGTACAGAGTATATCTGATGCTATTTGATCCTAAACAGCATTCATTCCCTCCACTGAAAAATGAAAACCTAAATTCAGACAAAAACTTAATATTTATTACATGCAAGTCTCAACATTAATATCTGTCCAGTGAAGCAAACAGCTTCACCTCAAGCTGACAGATGTCTAACATGGTGAACCATAGCTTAAAACAGCCATAAGTAAGTCAATGGGACATAACCAAGCAAAATATAGAATAAACTCAGTCTTTCTGATACAGTGGAGTTGCCTGTTAGAAAGGGAAACTATAAGGCGGTTTTCAAAAGAAGAACTACTTTGAAGGTGCTATTGATCTCACAAAGGTGAGACTGAACCACAAAGATGCTTTCTTTAGAGTGGAAGACTTGCATCCTTTAGTTCCCACAGGCGAGGCTTGACATTAAATAAGTCCAAGGAAAATCCTGCATAGTCCTTCAAGTAAGGAAAGAAATTGCCTCATAATACATAGCAGCCTGCCACAACGGGAATCAAGAACAATAGAGGAGAAAGTCAAAAGATCAATCTTAACCACATTGTGAAGGCCTCTGCCAAGAATAGGCTTTCTATATTGGATGCTAATCCTCAGATACATTTCAATGTCTTTTTTGAGCCTGTTGTTCCACATAGTGTTTTTTGAAACTTTTTACATTGGTCAACATATGTATAAATCATCAGGCAAACAAATTTGAATGTAATTGCCAAGGTGAGGAAAAGGAGTGGGAGGGTCAGGAGTTCATGAAAACATACATAAAGAAGTTGCAGATTATGCTTCTAGGAGAAACAAGGTTTGTGGTTTTCCTGTCCCTGACTATAACAGATGTCTGCTTCTTACATCCTAGTAAAACAGGAGGTTTTCTGGATCCTGATTTTAATCTCTTATTCTTGTTTGTATGAATGTGGGTGTTTTCAGGACATCCCTGGACAGTTATTAAACTACTGACCGGTGGAGGCTCTGCTACAGATGGATTTAATTCAAGACTGGAGCTATTATATTAATGGGTTTAATTTAAACAGGACTAGCCTTCCTGGCCAAATTACTGCCATTTAAATCAATTGGCTTAGGGGAAAAAACAGCCTGACCATAGCCATTAGCCTTCAATTTATTACTGTATCAGTTTTAAACTGGGTAAGGCATATTGCTCAGTGTCTGTCCTCCTGTCCTTTGGTGCTGCTTCCTCTCCCCACCATGCAGTAATAAAAGACCTACAGGGCAAAGAAAGAAAAAAAAGAAAAAAAAAAAAAAAAAAGAAAAGAAAATCTGAAACATCACATTAATTTAAAGTCAATGTTTCATGAGCAAAGACCAGGTATCTTGTGAAAGAGACTCTCCATAGGATCCAATACTTGCCTTTGATGTTACCTCATTAAATTGAGATTCAAATGATCTAACAGATGTATTAGTTTAAAAAGACATTTTACTGCATTTTTTTAAGATATAAAAAAGTTGCAATGTCTTTTTTTTTTTTTAACACATTTCAACCTGATTCAAATAGAAAAGCAAAAGGGAAGAAAATGCTTTAGATGTGCTCTTTTGATTTTTTCCAATCTTGCCTGAATAAAATGGAATGGGAGATCAAGAACACTCAATTAATTTCAACACTGGGTGTCAGAGGGAAAAGTAGAGGGAGGAGGGGGGAATATTATAGATGCACAACACTTAACAAATGCATAGATTGAAAGAAGGAAATATGGAAGGGGGGGGAAGAGATAAAAAACCATGTCTATATTTTATTGCACTCAGTAAGCTTTTCACTTGTATTTATAGCTGCAATTATATCTCAATGAGGTTTGTCTACAGTGTTGGCTTCACGCTAATTTTCCCCCTCACTGCATTCTTGGAATAGCCTCGGACTGTTTATGAACCAGACATATTGACCTCATTTACAGCTAGCAGTTTAAATCCATAATTTTTCCACCCACAATCCCTCTTTGACATTCCGGCAATGCGGCCGGCTCACTGAGACTGAACTAAAAGTCTCACACTTCATTGAACACCATTATGCGGCTTTATGCTTATAAGCCTGTTTCCCTCAGCTGCCTTTCAGCTTTGCTGGAGATCCGTTTGGCCACAGGCCGGCAGTGATTAACTGGAAGAATCCAATAAATCAGCCTGTCAGCCAGCAGGCTCTCCTCACTGTGTCTACAAATCGACATTTGGATTTGCACTCTCTTTTTTCCTCCCCCTTTGCTCTCATTCCTTCCCTCACCTGCCTCCCTCTTTCCCTCCTTCCTTTGCCTGCCTTTCTGCCTCTCTTTACTCAGCCCCCATCATCATCTTCCCCTCCTCCATCACACACCCTCCCTGAGGGCAGCAGGTTGCCCCTTTTCTCCCCACTAAAAGGTGAGCTTGAAAGAAGGCTATTATTAGCATGGCTGGACCTTGTAAACAGTCCTTTGGTGAAACAAGTTGTTTTTGAATTGTGTGGTTTTGAATTGAGAGCCCCTCTATTTCCACATTTCATTTAAATTCCATCCTCCCCACAACACACACATACACTTCACACACACACCTCATTAACTCTTGCTGTTCCACTCACATCAGACAGAGATGATGGAGGTGATTGAGAGGGAGAGAAGGTTGACTTTCTTGCACTGGCTTTCCCTGTTAAAATCTCTGTTTATCTGCTGTTAAAACAACAGGCATAGAGAGAGCACAGGAAAACGGGGTGCCTGCCACTGAGCACAAGACCAATGGCTCTTCAAGCTCTGTGTGACCTGACCCTTTCTGCTGCTTTTATTTTAGAAAGCTATAATTAGGTCCTCTGCTTGTTTGTTTGTGTGGGTTCTTTTCCTCTGATTTCAGATCTTTGGTAAGTGCTGCAGTGGAAGCCAGCCTGCTCCCTCAATGTCATGCTTGTGGGCATGCTTCCAGGTGTCTCTGTCTGCCTATTTCACAGGGATCCTGATTCCCCCTACTCCTCTCTACCCCAACTTTGGTTGTGGTTCTGAGAGAAGGAAACCTGGACCCCAAGTGCCTCCTTTTTTATGGGCTCTGTATGACCAGACAGGGCACTTCCCTCCTCCAGCATGCTCCTGGTCTTCATATGGGGTAGTGCTGGACTCTCCTCCATTGGTATACCCATGGAGGCCACCTTGTTCTTCCATCCATCTGCTCTCTGAGCACAAATATTTTCTTGGCATCTGGAGGTTAAACAAAGCACTGCCTAGCAGCTGTGGGGAAGGAGACCACCACAGATTCTGAAATCTCCTGAGGCAGCCTCACTGGGAGCTCCTCCTTGCCATCACAGCACTGTTGCATCCAGCATGTGTGGCACAGAGGGCAAAGCCATGGGCAAAGATCTGGGCTGGAGATGATTGGCTAGGCTTCTGCTAGCCACGCAATTGCTGGCTGTGACAGGTGGTGACACTCTGGATATATCTGCTGTCTCTCCAAATGTTCCCAGAAAAGAGAGAGAAAGCTGGACAGACCTGCCTGTCTCATCTTTGGATGAAATTAAAAAATTAAACCCCAAATGTTTGGGTTCTCAAATTCACACTAAAGAAATTGCAAAACCTTTAAGGCTTATGTAGACATGTTTTCTGAACCTGAGAGAATTTCAAGCTGTCAGATGCTGACTGTTCCCAAGGGAAAGTCTTGGGAACCTTTTCTCGCTCAAGGATTATTTGTGTAAATAATTACTTTCCCAAAACAAGACACAGATGTTCTGAGGATGCTGTCTCTCATGTCCCACCAATGGGATGAGGGAGGTGTTGTTCCTTCTACCAATCAGGATGACCTGATCAGAACTGCTTATATAAAGGTTGAGAAAACTCCACAATGAAGACTTTTTTTGCCTCATGAAAAAGGCAAAAAAAAGGTCTGTGTGTATTATTATCTCGGAACCCTTGCAATACTTCATGTCCTCTAGCAACAGGCTTACTTCTTCTCTCCCATTCTTCTGGGTAGAAGTCCCATTCCCCCTCTCCTATGAACTTTTGCCTTTCACAAGCCCTGTGCTGAGGATCCAAGAACACACTATTGACCCTAATTGTAGGGTCTACCATTGTAGACCCTAATACAGGGAAGGAAGGACAACTGGGAATTGCCTGGCCAATTATCCATGGCTGTGCTGGCCCTTTGAGTCACAGCGTGACCTTTGACTAAAGCTGCTATTTGGCTCTATGAGAAGAGATTAGGTTGTATCAGTAAAATTAATTGTGACTTAGATATGAGAGATGCATGCAGGTCCAAAAATACTAAATTTTTGGGAGTGTCTGGTGGCTCACAATTACAGCCCCACTATGAAGGCAGTAAGCTGTGGAGAGCAGGCAGACAGAACTATTATGTGGTATTTAACTGGTGGGTCCTTCTCACCTCCTTTCTCTTCAGATGGCAGACAGAATAACTTCTTCATCAAAAACCACTACTATCATAATATTTTCTTCTTTTCGGTTTCACTGGAATGGTGACTATCTCTCTCTTTTCATTTACATTGCACTGCTTTATTAAAAATAGATGAAAAAAGCATGTGAAATGTCTTGCTTCAGGTCAGAAGATAATTTTATTTAGATTTCAACAAACCAAATATATAAAAGGAAAGAAAATGGCATTTTTACTGAAGTACACTACATTGTTATTTCCTTATTTGCAAAAAAACCTGTATATTCTTTGGCAATAACTGATAAAAAGTAAAAAATATGCAGCTGACATGAAATTTGTCATTTTAAGAATATGTATACACTGCATATAACTTCTCACTACGTTAACTAACCATTTAACAAGCCACACTTCAGACCTTGATGAGATACTGTAGTGATGTATTCCTCAAATTCATTATAGACAAAAGGCCTTTCCGAAATTTGGTTGCTTTCTATTTTCTCCAGCTCTCATGTTATTTGAAAGAATAAATCTGAGCTGACGATTTACTTTCTCAAAATTGTTCTATGTGCCTCTGACTTCATCCTCCATGAATTAAAAAAATCTCATTTTGCCTTTATATATATATCATGTCTCTCCCTGATTTTATTTTGTTCTTCAGCCTCTTCTATTTTATATTTATTTCTTTCACAAGAAAACATGTTAGGCAAAATTTTCAGACTCTGAAAATACTGTTGAATTAGTTTCTGTTAATACATAAAATTTTAAAATTATTATAATTTATGATTTTTCCTTATTTATAGAAATTATACCAAGAAATTACTTACAAAAAATATCTGTTATAAAACTTCTATACTTCTAAACTTCCATAAAATTCTTAACATGGAATGTAGTAAAAACCAGCAGGTTTTGAGAAATGCAAATAAAAACTGCTCAAAATTTCATCTTTCTTTTCTATCTCAAATTAATTTTCACTTTTTAATATAAGCCCTAATTTTTAAATACCTCTATCTTTGTGTGCTTAGCTATTAGATTCCTGAATGGCACTGAATTTTAAATTATTTATTTTGAGTTGATGTCAATGTGTTTGTTTTAACTCCTAAGTTTAGTATAGCTCATCCCTATCTCTTAAGTCCAGCTTATGTTCAGTTTGATATGAAGTAAAATGATACTTCAAGCTGGAGACTCTGAATTAGAAATAAAATTATTTGTTTTTTACTTAACATACAGGTTTTCTTGCACCACCTAGAGAGGGAAGAATTACAGCTCTTATAACTGGACTTGTGGGCACACTACAGCTGTCTTTAAACAGCCACACTAGAGCACCAGTAACTTTAATATCTTTCTACCTTTATTTCACTTACTGATGCGGGGGATACATATAATACCTATATAGGATATATGGTGAGGCAGGTGTGTATAAATATACGTATACACACACATATGAATATATATATGTATGTATGTGTATATATATATATATATATGTATATGTATATATATGTATACATACATATACGCACACACACAGAGACATATATACATATATATGCATATTACCACCTTGGTAGCTGAGGACTTGAGAAAAGCAGTTCCAAGGGATTTCACGGCTAGGGTGAAGGAAATTGGACAGAAGGAAGATTGCTTAGAATGTACTGGAGAAATGAAAGCTACCTTCCTAGAATGACAGCATAGATCACAATACCCAAACCTACTCTGAACCCTTACTAGCCATGACCTTGGATTTCTACTCCTCATGTCCTTGATACATGAGTTGATCCTTATGGAGATCCTCTTTGGTCAAGATCTGCTTGCCATGTCTGGGCAACACACAGAGAGCTGTGTATAGCTGGGGCCACCCAGCTGTGTGTCCAAGAAAATTAAGCAGCTGTGGCTGTGGCAGAGGTGGATAGAAGAAGCTGTAAGTTATTTATTCCCCTCAATAGATGGTAAAATACTGGTTTGCCTCTCTTGGAAACCTGGGTTGCTCAGGAATGACCATGCTTCCAGTATTTTTGCTGTTTGCAGCATTACTTAGCACTGCCTGCCCCAGGGGCCTGGCAGAGGTTAAGAAGAGGTCAAGCTGCCATAAACCTGACCCTGCTAAGAGTGAGGACTTGTGTCTGTATCCCCTATTGTGCTCCTAGTCTCTCTTCTGTTTAGACAGTGTGCAAGAAGATATTTCTGGGTATTTGGATGTAAGTATTTGGGCAGTTTAAAACCTATCAAATATAATAAGACTGATTAATTAATAGTGGTCACTTTGCACTACTGATCCTGGAAATATCTGCCTTCTAGTGTCTGCTACTTGCAGTCTATGAAGAGGAGTTCCCTAGCCAAATGGGCATTTTCATGCTTAAAATGATGCAATTCAGTCTGATCCATGCCCACCTTGAATCATTATTCCAAATGGCAGTATGCTATTTCTTATTTACTACTGACTTCTATTATTGATTGCCTTTCGTGACTTAGTCAACAAATACACTCTAATCCTGGGTGTCCTTTCAAGCCAGATCTGATGGGTCTAAGTTGCATCTAAATAACCTTAAGGGAGGAACTGATTGCCTTTTAACTATGCTAGCTTTATTATTTCTGCATTATTTTAGCATCAAACTGAACTGTTTCCAGCAGCTGCTGCTAAATTTGCAAGGCTTCAGAAGGTACTAAACATCCTACTCTAGCTTAGATGGAAAGGTAAACCGTTGCTCCATTTTTTTTTTTTTTTTCTTTTTTTTCTTTTTTTTTCTGTACAGCAGAGTGCCTTCAAGTTATCTCATTAAGACTGTATTTCACAGCTATGATGTTGCCACTTCCCTGCAGGCCTCAATATCTTTGATCAGAGATCCAGCCTGAAAAATAGAGGCTCGAGGCTGAGTCCAAGGGAGTCATGATAACATGTGTTCTTGGTCCCTTTTCTTGAAGAGAAGCTAACTAGTGTGTTCCTTGTCCTCTGCTGCAGAAAGAAATAGCCCTTTTATTACACACACATGCACATACGCACACACAGTTCCAACACTTCAATTCAGACTTGTTGCTGCTCTGCCTCCTTCACTGTCCACATTCTGGCTGTATTGGCAGGAGCGGTAGCACAAGGGTAGAAGAAGAGGCAGCATTTCAGGTGTCACTCTGACAAGGTGACAACAATAGAAAGTGCTGTGGGTTCACAGCAGTGGGAGCAATATCTGAGAACACCAAGTGCAGCCTGTAAATAGGGAAGAGCATGCCCCAAGCACGCTTATCTCTTGTTTGACACTTGGTGGCTGCTCAGAAAAAAAGAGTTAACTGCTTTTTCCTCTGCTGAGGCCTATAAAGGGTGTGTGTTCTTGCCCATATCATGCCTGTATTCATGACAAATTGAACACAAACTCTTGTATGCTGTCTAAGCATATAATTTCGGGTATTAGATGGGCTGCTGGGAAGCCACAGCTTATCTTGTATCTCTCATATCTCTCAAATAGCCCAAATGGAGCACATGTAGAATCTGAATACAGAGTCATGTATGGCACTTTTAATTGCTAAAGTGAAGCACTTTCAATTCCTGGCAAAGAGGTTTCTGCTGCTGACATTAGAAAACCAGTAATATGTCTGTACTGTAACCACTTAATTATACACAGAGGCATAATCATATAATGTGTCACTACTCTGTAAAAAAATTCTGTCTGTGAAACTTGTATAGAGACATCCACAGAAATATGAATAGTATTTCATTCTCACAAACGTAGTTTTCAGAAGTGACTGAAAAAACACAGTTTCCTTCCTGTGGGGACTATCCCAGTATCAAAACCGGTTTTTTTTCTAAGCTGAAAAGCAGAAGAAGAATCTTTCTAGAACAGAATATTACCAAGGAAATATCAAGAATTAATGTATGAAGATATTTTAATTTCTATCAGTGTGAAACCTTGTCTCTTTCATCACTCTTCAATGAAATAGTGTATGTGGAAATGGGAAAAAGACTGATTTGGCACAATTTGCTTCTGTCATTTGAAATTTAGCTTGATTCTGTAATGAGGTGAGATGTTAACAGTTTGCTTTTCTATCTCCATTTGCACTCAGACATTCCATAAATAAACAACATTCCCTTCTTATTTTTGCAGAAACCAACCCAATAAATCATACATGGTTAGCTGTTTGAATACCATTAAAGTATTATTTCTCTAAGGTACCTATCCTACCTCTAGTGTCACCTAGAAGAAAAGCAGATTGTGGGGAGTATTGTGTGGAAAAATTACCTTCATTATCTGTATACAAAATTGCACCATCTTTGACCTTTATGAAGGGTCAGGTGAGATCTGAGTAGTACTATCCAGTCCAGGCAAGGAGCGCAGACAACTAAACAGTACAATTCATACTATTAACAGCTTTAAAAAAAATAATAATATGTGTGCTACCACCTGCTTTATTTATGTTTGTTTGTGCACAGCTTCAGGAGCTGCTAAGGCTAGACATGTGTGGGTGTAAGGCTTACTGAAATGGGCTGAGAAAACCTGAGAGATACCCATTATGATTACTAAGTAGTATTAGAGGGAAAGAAAGGACAGGAAATTAGATGAACTATTTCTTCTGTTAAGATCATCCCAAGAATTCCTTTTCTCCTCCAGCACAAGGCATTGCCCATTAGTGGGCTCTCCTTGGAAGAGTGGTCAAGGGATCATATTGATCAAAATAAACTGAATTACCTATGACATAATTTATGTATTCACAGCAAGATACACATAAATGGAAGGAAAATAATTAGTAATTCCAAGCACCATGGTGATGATGAGACACCTGCAGGATAATCATCCAAATCAAATATTTGTCTCAGCTTCTTCAGATGATCTATCTGTTCCTGTAGCTGCTGAATGTCAGTGGTGCAGAGCGTGTGCTGAAAGGCAAGACTGCCAGCTTGACAAAGGCAGGAATCCTCCTCCCACATGCAGCAGCAAAGCTCTCTTTCCCTCTCACTATCATGCTTTGCCCTCAGCAGCAGTCTAAATTTTGAAGGGAATCAACAGTATTGCATTGCATGAAAAAAGATAGCCTAATTTACTCAATGCTTGGCCACAAAACTTACACACTGAGCCACTTATAATAAATTTGTAGAAATCATTTTTCTTCATCTATATTATACTTTATGTAAAGAATATTGGCTTTCTGAGGCTCTCAGGGCATATCAATATTTTGTCTCAGATAGAAACTTGTCTTCTGAAGAGCTGTTTTGTATTTTTAAAATCTTAGTCAAGGAATGTCTAGTTTGAAGGCAGGCCAAATATAGAACAATGTGCTTATTTTCCTCAAGTATCTGGGAAAATAATTAAGTTGGGTTTTTCCAATTCACTGAAAGGGCATATTCATTTGACTGGGAATTTCAGCTGTGTCTAGGACAGACAGCTATCTTCCAAAAATTAGAGGAAATGCTAGATGGTCTTGAAATCAGACATTTGAAGGAGGTTTCCAGATGTGGCCTCAGCGCTGCCCTTTGCACCAGTCGTGGAGATTTGCACGCTAAATGCAATTTATTCTTTTTCTACAAAAAAAAAGTAGAGTAGAGGCACCTTTCATGTTGACAAACATTGCCACACTGGAGGAAACATTCACATTCAATTGTGGATGCTTCCAAAATCCATTTGGGGTACACAGGAATGCCAGCTGTCAGATGCTGTCAAATAAAGTTGCTGAATCAAGATCTAAATCTGTTTTGTTTCTGCTTCTAATGTGTGGCAAATTTCCATGGTTGTGATGGCCACTATACTATCTCAGCAAAGGTTTCTCTGGGGTCACAGAAATAAAGATATGGAGTATGTGTAGGTTTAAGAGATATTTATACATCCTACAAGTTGTGCCTGCTTTTTTTACCTACCTGAAGAAACATATCCTGAAATCACATCACACATATGGGCTAGAGCATTCAAAATCTGTTAGATTCCTGAGAAATCACATAGGCTCAGGTGGCCATGAAAGTGATTAGTAATTGCACTTCTATCAATGAAAATATCTCACCTAGAATTTCCAAGTCCAAGTTATTTCTGAAAATTAGAAACTTCATGCCTGTGTATAACTTCACAGTAGGCAGCAATAACAAACTATTCTGTGTTTATTTTCTTTTATGAGGTTAGAAATTCATATGGATAAAATTTAAGTACTCTGATATATACAATGAGTACATTTGTCATCTTGCCATTCTACCTCCCTGCATTTAATTGCTTCTCAGGTGATTTAGCTGAAAACCATCAGAAAAAAAAAAAAATAAACTAACAGACATGAACTCTCTCCCTTCCTCCCTCCAGCCTATATTTTGAATCCTGAATATTACATAAATATATAAATATGCATACAGTTGTGTATAGCTTGGTGATAATTAAGGTTCAGAGAGAAATGAATAATCCAAGTGACTGCTTGGGAAACTACTGCTGTTTTGACTGACCCATGTCTCCAAAATTTCTGAGAATTCAATTGTTCAGATTGTGGTTTACCCATTGTTTTGATAACTCCAGTTAACATGTTTTCAGATATAGCAAATATTATATGACTATACTACACAAATTGTTTGTGACTTCCCTGTGAGAAAATGTGTGTTTAAACAGCATAATTCAGCCAAGTTGTTCCAATTTCATGTCCTTCTTTCAAAGTGAAGTGAAAACAAAAGGACTTGACAGAAGGAAGCCATGCTCATATTTAGCTTACTTAGAAGTCTGTTTGCTCATTGATAACACATTGCTACCCTGGAGAATAGGACAGGGGTGGTTTGCCAAAGATGTTCAAATTCCTCTTAAGGCAAGCACCTCACCCATATAACCTATATATGGTATAGATTACACAAGGCTTCTTTCTCCCCCTTGTCCCCCAAACTGATGAAGTAGTGGCATAAATTCCTAAGATCCTATTTCTTCTTCTTTAGCTATAAAGCTGGCAGAAAAATAAGATCCATGTGTTGGGGTTTTTTCCCTATGCATATCATGAGCCTAGAGATAGATCAGAAGACATTATGAATATGAGTTAGAGTGAATGTGACAACAGCCTGTAGCCACACTTCCTTGGGCTGTAATCTAGTTAAATCTTGCTAGCTAAGCAGTCAGACATTTCCTGGTACTTAAGTGGAAGGACACAGGTGAATTTAGTAGGAGTGACTGTGCTGAATTTGCTTGTTGATGTGGAGCTAATGGGTCACTGCTGATGGTATTATCACTGTCTTTGGCTTCTAAATATGCTATTAGGAGAATGTGTCAAACTGAATTGTGAACTTTGAATGGAAAATCTCATTGCATAAGAAGCACTTTAGATATATCTGAACATAACTACATAACTTTAGCAGTAATTTCACTCAAATTGATTATTCAATGGAACAGTTAATACTTTGCCCCCGTTTTTGTAACATGCTAACATTTTTAGAGGGAACTCTTCTCCAGTTCATGGGACCAATCGTTTGAGATTTGAGAGTACATTTTTCTTTGAGTCATAATAAAATGCCTATGCCTCATCTTTTCTTCCAAGACACTGAACAGGAGGATTCAAATATGGTAATAAAGTAGATAATGAGAAAAAAAAAATTCTGTATATGTAGACAGGAACTAAGAGAATTATGAAAATTAATTTTACATGAGATCTGGAAATGAAATCTCATTGCTAATACTGATCAGTGTCTTCTTTGGAATTCTAATGTGTCACATCCCCAAGTCTGAAAGTGTTTCCCTAATTTTCCTCATGTTATTTCCATAAGAATATGAAATGCTGCTTTCTTAGAAACAATCCAGAACAATTTCAGCTATGATTTTCAACTCAGTCCTTAAGCCTAGTTATGGTTTAATCAGTGATTTCTCTAAAAAAGATAATATAGTTATCTGAAAGTTATCCACCTTTATTTGCTGTTGGTTTCGGGGTTTTCCACTTCATCCTTCCTGTTCATGTCAAGAACTTTTCACTGGGCACCTGACTGCCAGAAAGTCTGGGAATGGTTTACACTGCAAAATATTGCACAACATATTTTAGTAATACATAAAATGCTGATGTGGACGAATTTTGCTGTAGATGATATGATGATACATACTCAGGGTGATAGATTTAAACTAACTTTAAAGATGTAACGAAAACTTAATCTAAAGATCCTGAAAGGTAGTGTATTTACTGCTTTGTGCAAAATAAGAGCAACAACAAATCTTTGTATTAAATGATTTTAATCCTTGTTTCTCCTGAGGCCAGGATAAATTATTTATGCATGTTCTATATATAGACATTTCTTATAGACATATAGACATGACCTTTGAACATTATGTGTGTTCATTAGATTGTAATACTCTTTAAATGGAATTCTTTATGATTTTTAACTTCTAGTATTCCTACTACATCTGGTAAAATTTTACAGCTTCCATCTTGCATTACAAGACAACTAGTCCATAAATCATAGGCCTTTAATATTTGACTATGTCATTTTAATTCATATACAAAATTATGTTTGTACATCAGACAGGTAACAAAAGTAGACCTTTTTTTGTTAATGTTCTGTTTTGTTAATTTTCTGGCCAGCAGATTTGGTCTTCTAAAGACTGAGGTTTAGATGAGATGAGAAGAGAATGGATTAGAAAGAATCTGGAAGCTAGACTTGATGAGTTTTTCACAGTTGACACCAGACTTTTAGCTCTGCATTGAGAATCTGTGGCAATGTAATTGAGAAAGTAGGTAACTGCCATAATGTCATGACTTGGGTTTCACTTCAAGTCAGGCATGCAGGCATGTGAGTAATCTTTATTTTAGCATTTGTCTGGTTCAGATAGTACATATCTTTATATCTATAGGAAAAAATAAAACACTTTAGGAATATTCATAGTCATACTTCATTTAATGCCTTGTTTTTATCAAGTGATTCACATTGAATAAGCCCAAATTTTATACCCAAAAAGCTATTCCTCAAAAAGCTAAAATGATTGCATTTCTGTACTTCTATTATATCATATATATATATATGTGTGTGTGTGTGTGTGTCTGTGTGTGTGTGTGTGTGTGTGTGTCTGTGTGTATGTGTGTGTGTGTGTGTGTATGTATATGTATGTATATAAAGAGAAAAATATAGTTTCTTTCAGGAAACAAACTTTTCCTGATTCAGAATTAAATAAATTAATTTATAAGAGGTAAAGCAAGGTGCAATTTCAATGACTTAACACTATTATTTCAAAACTCCAGGGATGGAAGTAGTCTAAATTAGTGCAGTACAAAGAACTAGACATATTTTTATGTTGAATTCTGCCACTGGCAAGATAAATGTTTCTTCCCCAATTGTTTGTACCAGACTGCAGAATAATAGCTGGGGCATCCCAGCAATCTGTTCATCCATTTGACTGAACTTTCCAGAACTAGCTAGAAGCCTCTACCCCCATACTTCTCTCTGCATAATCTTCAAAATTTGAAAAGCTTGTAAAAGAGGAACATCTTTTTACTGGCAGTCCTTTGCTGACAGCTTTATACCATAAAGCAATTATGTTCACCCTTCTTTCCTCTCCAGCATTTCCTGAGCATTCTTCTTTGGCAGTATTCAGCCTGGCTTTTTAAGGGTCAGATACAATGGCACTGTTCTGATAGTTCCTGATAAAATAAAAATATCAAAAATATTCACGTTTCTTTGAACAAAAGATACTCGCTTCTTTGGTGCACTTTAGCAAAAAAAACCCACCTATCTTTAATCGGTGGGGTTCAAAACTCTTGAACCCCAAATCTTCAGGAAAAGCACTTGCAAGAAGATGGGTGGCCTGTAGCTGTAGCTCTGTAAAGGCTGCCTGGGAATGATATTGAGCCTCCTGTAGAGCAAATACTCTGTGAGTTCTTCAGAGTTTACTCAGTGTGGCAGGAAGGGAGGAACAGTGTATGGAGAGCCTGCAATGACACTCTGCTAAAGTGTCTGCCATGAATCTCACATTCTGAAAAAACTGAATTGATGAAAAAACTATCTCCCTAATCACCTACTGTATCTAATGCTTCTTGAGCATAGTTCAAGAACTATGAGAGATGGACAAACCAAGAATCAGTGGCCTCCAAGAATGAACAAATAGAGCTAGAAACATTTTGTGAAAAAAGTAGTTGAAAATACCCAGGAATAAAAAACCCACCTGAAGATGAAGACATTTAGCATCTTCTGCAGATTTGGATTCTTTCCTTAGCCTATTATATGAATGGAAATTAATACAGTGATCTTTCCCAAGGGTTTTATTCACAGCTGAGTAGGACTGTCTATACTGACCTGCCTCAGATTCCTAGTCTCGTTTGGACTATTTCATGTTTCAAAACCTGTGATATAATTTGCTATATTTGAAAATTACTGCATTATAGCCATCCAGGAATAGAATTATAGGGAGAAAGGGAGTTCAGCTTCTGAAAACATGAGCAGCATTACAGTAATGTTTATTCAGCACTAGAGAAATTAAACATTTCTTTTACAATAATTCCTGTCTAACTGGTTCCGCTGAGTATCATATAAAGACTGTTTTTCTGTCATAAGTCTTTTAATGATCATGAATTATAAAATTACTTGAGATTTACTCTCTTGGAACTTTTTCATCATTGATTTAAAGAATCAAAGGCATCAAGGAGATGGAGATATAAAGTACAAAGCCTATAAAATATATAGATACCAGTCTATAGGCATGAACACAGGACTGGCTGTCCCAATGTTATATTTCCCTTCCAACCTGACATGAAGAAAGTGCTGAACTCTCACAGTTTTGCACAAAAGTGAACTTTCTCATATTGCACATCAATCCCAAGGATTCCCAAATACCCAAAATTCTCTGCAGCAGACCTCATTCCTGCAGTCTTGTTTTCATGACTTCCATATTGATCTCTATAAAGTTCTTGTGCCATTTTGTTTTTATGTTCTGGGTCAAATTTTTCCTATTTTCTGTGTAACAGGTCTTCCCACATCAGCAATACAAAGTCTACCTTAAACTAAAACAAGAAGCACTAAATCATAAAGTACAGTCTCACAAGAAGTTAGATTCTCATTTAGGGCAAAATAAAATAAAAACTTCTGCGGGTGCAGTGAAGCACTCTTCTGCTGCTTTTCCCTTTTCTTGCACCCTTGTGTTCAAAATGCAAGTCTCTATCTTCTCTTGTTGACTGATGACAGAGAAATATGTAGGTAGAAGTGAGAAGGGGAGGAAGAAGATAAAAGAGTTTGCTTTAGAAAAGATCTTTCCTCTGAATTTGAAGTATCCCATAATCAGAATGAGAGGCATCCAGCCTAGGCAGAGAGCAGCAACAAGCCAAGTCTGATGCCTGTCCCTGCTTATCCTTTCCTGACCTGTTTCTACCCCCAAGAAAGGTTAAGCTGCATGTGAAACTGAAAGAGGTCTTGAAGGATCTAGCCAATAAATCCCTTCCCTTTTGCAGCACTGAGAGTGGAGGAAGACAGGTACAATTGGCCTGAACCAGCTTTAAGTAACTGGTTTTTGTTGGGTCTTTTTTTTTGTCTTTTTTTCTTTTTTTTTTTTTACAATGATTAGCATTAGTAAGAAGGACAAAATGACAATAAAAATGCTTCTGCTCTAAAGTGGCTTTAGTGGTTGATTTGTACTCACTCATCTCTTAGTTTCATAGACACTTAAGAGGCTTAAAGCCCTTCAAAAGCAATATTTAAGGACTTGATACATTTACTTTCTTTCCACAGTTCCTTTCTTTCTGGTCCTCAAAAGATGTTTTAAAAACAAAGCTCTCCAGATAGTCTTGTCCTCTGTCTATGTGACACCCTCTCTACATTTTTGTTACTGTGTTTCTGGTGCACTCTTATCAGTTGCCTCCTAGATGATTGCAGCTCTGTGATTTCAAATCTCGGATGTGGTCTAAATTTCTCAGAGGAAATCCAGAGTGCCAAACTATTTTCATCCCATTTTCAGAGATTCTCTCCCTGATTGTTGCCACACTTACAGCTTCTTGCAGGCTTCTGTTGAAGAGACCACAGGGACAGGGTCCTGTAGTAACCGGGAGATGTACTCCTGGCTCCTCTTGGTGGGCAGAATCCAACAACAGCAAATGCTGTAGATGTTGAACTTTGACTTTCAGCAACAGGCTCCTTGACTATCTCTTCCCTGATTAGAAGTTCTCTCTAATGCCAGTCAATCCCTTAGCTCTGTGTCTGCTTATCATCTTCTCACAACCACACCAGACCAGCCAGCATACTCAGGTGATTATTTCCCAATCAACAATTTTCATCTAGATGTTGGAGAGGTAGTAGAGTAAGCCAAGGGAAGAGAAAGTCATCTTCAAAGACAGATTCAGAAACTGCTCTTCTGAGTGACATGTTGACCATTGCCACCATTGCAACATGAATGCTTCAATTCCATCTTCCTTTCATACTGATCACCCAGTTGCAGTGGCTTGTATCTTTACAGTCTATGCTCAGCCTTCCTTCTGTACATAAATGGTAGCTTACACTCAATTTTTTCACTGTACTAGTGAAAAACATCCTAATAATGCAATTTCTGTATATTACATATTAATTATACATATATATCAATATTAATGCTATAGTTTGATTATATTTATAAATAGCTGTCTGAGACCATGCAGAAGATACTGAGGAAATGAATTTGAGAACACTGGAAAAATTAAGAAACCAAAAGATAGGAACATTATTATAAGAATAACAAAAGGCAAACAAACTTTTTATATACTGTGTATATATCTTCCAGCTTTGTGGGTTTTTTAAAGTTATTTTTCTTTAATGGAACAACACCTAGAAACTGAGATATGTAAATGTACTGTTTTCAACTTAGATGTTTGATTGCATTGGTTTAGTGCATGGACTGGTCATCAGTAACTCACAGGGGTTAATGCACATGCTGCTAACATCTTTTTCTTCCATGTCTTTTGTCATTTGGTTGTGCCAGTCAGTTTTTTAGCATTTGTAGATAAGATATCTGAGAAGGTCAGCTGTGGGTCAAAGATGCTTGGCTAGGTCTATATAAGCCAGTCTGATATGAAGGAGAATAAACCCAAGTTCAGACAATCTGTCCTGTGTACTCATCTGCTTGCTTGGTCACTAGCTCAGTAATCTGTGTTACACAACCAGCTGTCACTAATTTTCTTATATCCTTTATATCTTCCCTGTCCATCCCACTGATTTATATATAAGTTCCATGGCATATTTCTGTTTATTCAGACACTTTTTCTCAACTTTGGTGTCTGACTCTTTATTCAGGATAACAGAAAATTGGCAATATAGATGTGAAAAACCTCTTGTGTTTTAAAGAGCATTGCTTCTCTACATTCTAGATGTACATCTACATTCACCTAATCAGGGCTCCTTTTGTCCCTGGGAAATTAAGAACTTATCCACAAAATGGTTTTCACGTTCATATGTCAGATGGACCCTGCAGTTGACTAAATAGGAGCCTGTGTTTTATTTTGAAGTGTCCCCTTGGGATATAACCATACAGACACTACAGTTACCACTCAATTATCCTCTCCCTTTCTCTTCCTTCTTTCACAAGGATTTATTTTTACAATACTTTTAAGGGAGAGAAAAATTAAAAAAATAAAATTTTAAAAATTAAAATTAAATTAAAAGAGAAAGAGAGAAAGAAAGAAAGAGAGAAAGAGAGAGAGAGAGAGAGAGAGAGAAAAGAGAGAAAGAAAGAAAGAAAAAGAAAGAAAGAAAGAAAGAAAGAAAGAAAGAAAGAAAGAAAGAAAGAAAGAAAGAAAGAAAGAAAGAAAGAAAGAAAGAAAGAAAGAAAGAAAGAAAGAAAGAAAGAAAGAAAGAAAGAAAGAAAGAAAGAAAGAAAGAAAGAAAGAAAGAAAGAAAGAAAGAAAGAAAGAAAGAAAGAAAGGAAGGAAGGAAGGAAGGAAGGAAGGAAGGAAGGAAGGAAGGAAGGAAGGAAGGAAGGAAGGAAGGAAGGAAGGAAGGAAGGAAGGAAGGAAGGAAGGAAGGAAGGAAGGAAGGAAGGAAGGAAGGAAGGAAGGAAGGAAGGAAGGAAGGAAGGAAGGAAGGAAGTGGCGGAAGTGGCGGAAGTGGCGGAAGTGGCGGAAGGAAGGAAGGAAGGAAGGAAGGAAGGAAGGAAGGAAGGAAGGAAGGAAGGAAGGAAGGAAGGAAGGAAGGAAGGAAGGAAGGAAGGAAGGAAGGAAGGAAGGAAGGAAGGAAGGAAGGAAGGAAGGAAGGAAGGAAGGAAGGAAGGAAGGAAGGAAGGAAGGAAGGAAGGAAGGAAGGAAGGAAGGAAGGAAGGAAGGAAGGAAGGAAGGAAGGAAGGAAGGAAGGAAGGAAGGAAGGAAGGAAGGAAGGAAGGAAGGAAGGAAGGAAGGAAGGAAGGAAGGAAGGAAGGAAGGAAGTGGCGGAAGGAAGGAAGTGGCGGAAGGAAGGAAGTGGCGGAAGGAAGTGGCGGAAGGAAGTGGAGGAAGGAAGGAAGGAAGGAAGGAAGGAAGGAAGAAAGAAAGAAAGAAAGAAAGAAAGAAAGAAAGAAAGAAAGAAAGAAAGAAAGAAAGAAAGAAAGAAAGAAAGAAAGAAAGAAAGAAAGAAAGAAAGAAAGAAAGAAAGAAAGAAAGAAAGAAAGAAAGAAAGAAAGAAAGAAAGAAAGAAAGAAAGAAAGAAAGAAAGAAAGAAAGAAAGAAAGAAAGAAAGAAAGAAAGAAAGAAAGAAAGAAAGAAAGAAAGAAAGAAAGAAAGAAAGAAAGAAAGAAAAGCACAGTGCCATAGCATCTCCATATTCTGTCCCCTGTAACTTTCTGTAGCCAGTACTGTTAAAAAGTTATTAAAAGCAACTTTGTAGAGAGAGGGCAAATAGGCTTTGAGAATATAAAGTAAGCCTAAGGCAAGAAGAGGTGTCCTGAACTCTGATCTAGTGTTACTTCTGTGAAAAAAAGTCACTGTAAACCCTAGTATGTACTGCTTATTTTTTGAAACGAATAAGCAATTTCACCATCCCTTGCTGAGAACAAAGCATAATGCAAATGGTGACAATCTTCTGTAAATTTTACAAGTATTATCCATGTTTGTGGTGCTTAATTTGGGACAGAATTAGAGTATTTGTAGGATTTTTGTTACATCTTACTTTATGAAAAAAGGAGCCTCAAACTTATTATATCAAACACTTGCTGCATTACTTCCCCAGAAATGTACTTGCCTCTCAATCCAGCCAAATGGAAAAAATGCAGTCAGCAAGGAAACGGATTCATAAAGAGAGGAGAATGGCAGTTTTTCAGTTCAAAGTTCCTTGGGCACAAACAATATCACAGCAGAGCTGAACCTAGAAAGAAGAAGCTGTCCTGCTTGTCCCTGGGAGTACAAGCTTATTGTAACACTTTATTTCTGAACATTCTTTAAAACTTGGCAGAACAAATGAAAGCAATAACTAACAAGACCTTTTGTAGGTCTAATTTCAGGTGGTAGTTTGTACTTTTATTATTTCTAAAGCAGCTTGTAAGATGCTTTGCATCTGATCTACAAGAGTTTATTTATCTCTTGATCAAGCTTTGATAGAATTTCTTGTTTTCAGCTGTTCTTTTCTAACAATTGTCCACAAAAATCATGTCATAATCCTGTCTCAGTGATCTCACTTAAATTTGCAATAGCTTCCATTATTTATTCCTAATCTACTCCAGCTAGAAATCACTCTCAGAATCTCAGCCCCATTGAAACTCATTATACCAATTACATGATGGCAGCATTTGTCAGAGTTATTTATTCACTATTTCAATAGAGAATTACTGCATACATGATGATGCAGTTATATGTTAGCAGCAAGAAAGAAGTTAATACTGACATATTTACTATATTCTTTGGCTCATAAGCAAAGATTTTTCTGAGCATTTACTTCATACAGGTTTCGGTGGTATATGTGTCTCATGTACTGAATTACTGAATGTGGCTATATGCTTTTTCACATGTTGAAACAATTCAGGCACTTTCCTATTGTGCTTGAGACTTAGTGGTAACTCTTTGTGTTCACGAGCATTAATCATCCATGACGCTTGTTACCAGTGGCCTAACTTCCCTGCCATTTATCATGGAACAAGCTTCCTTTGTGTCCTGTGGGGTGCACTCACTCTTGAGAACACCTTCTACAGGGTGAAAGGTGAATGAGACTTTGCACTGCATATAGGTTTTCCTCTAATGATGATCCATTTGCTGTGTATGTAAAGTGTCAAATATGGCAGTTTATTTGGCAGCTGCCTAATTTCCAAGCTGACTTGGAGCAGAACAAATCAGGGGAATTAAATTACTTTAGATAACATTTTACTGTTAACACTGTAGAAATGGAGCATGTGTGGTAAAAACATAGAATATGGTACAGTTCATCTAGCTGGCACACTGTTAGTCCAGCTAACACTTTCTTGTATGAGTGAATTCACCCCATTTTTTATATTTATTAGGTGAGGAGGGAGAGGGGTGGGGGTACTTTTGGTACGAATTACTGGTACAAAGAAATGAAGGCAAATATATTTGTACAGTATATTTCATTACTGTTGACCTAAATGAAAGATTACCTGAAATTTAAGGGGTGAAAGAAATTTAGCTTGCAGGGTGAGACACTGTTGGACTGAATATCTTGTTTACGTGTTTGGAATCTCTGAAGAGAACAACTCTCTTCCAAGCAGAGTGCTGATGCTTACAGCCTCTAAAACATTAGCAGACTGAGACAGCAAGTATTTCAGAAAAAGCCAAGACAAGTTATTCTTTAAAGGTGACACAAGAAATTATATAGATGGCTACAGGTTGCTTAGAGACAACTAGCATATCATGTTAATGTGATTATTGTATGGAATAATTGCATTTTCTGTCAGTAGCTCTGGTGACATGGTCTTCATCAGTGAGATATTTCCCACTACCAAAAAGCTGAAAGCACGTCAGCCCAAACTTCTGTGTTAAATTGTAAAATCAGTTACATTGTATTAATCAACTTTTTATTTTTCTCTTCTTTCTCTCTGATCATAGCATTATATGGTTCTGCAGTCTGGGTTAGAGTGTGAGAGACTGCGAGGATTGCTGGCTGGAATCTCTGTGTGTGAGGGCCGGGCAGGCCGGGCCTTGCCCTGCTGAGGCGAGGCCCTGCCCGCACGGCCCAGCCCCGGGCCCGTGTCCCAGCCCCGCCGCGGCCGCCAGGCCCTGGCACGCCGGAGGCCGCGCTCCACACCCGGCCCTGCGGCCCCAGCCGGGCCTGGCAGTGGCCGAGTGACCGCGAGTCCCAGCCGGGGGAAGGGCCCAGCAGGCCCAAAGGGTATTTAAACCAAAGCCTGCGGCAAGCACGCGTCCTGAGCCTACCTCCTCTTGGAAATTCTGTCAGCTGAACACCACTGGAACCAGGACTGCTAGATGTATTTGTTCTTTTCTACATATTCTTGTTCTTCTAATTCCTTCTTCCTGGAGTTTTGAGTAACTTAAAAACAGATGGGTTTGGAGTTTGCAAAGTTATATAGGCTAAGTTAATGCTTTTTAAAATGTTCTGTGTTGATTGAATACTGTTCTTTTGGCAAAGTTCTCTGACTTTCTGAAGGTTGTCAGTGAAGTTTTTTGTTGTTTGATGTCTTGAGAATATTTTGTCATTATTTCTGCTTTGCATCTAACTCAGGGTACATCCAAATCCTTTTAAGAGTCTCATAAAGCAAGACTTTGGGGCCTTAAAAAGATAATTTACCATTTGCAATCTGCGTGCTGTAGTGTTGGCATAGTTGTCACTGCACTAAACCAAATACAATGCAGAGACAAGCTGCAGGCAATCCAGGAGACTCTTGGAATGCATGGCGGATAACCTCCTGAGGCAGGTAATAGATAGCTCTACCACAGAGGATGATGTGGTAATGGACCTGATCACCAATTTGAGCAAATCAGCTGGGGACATCAAGAGGCAACCTGACCGGCAGTGATCATGCATGGTTAGAGTTGGCAGACCTGAGGAATATGGACCAGGACCTTGCATTTTAGGAGGAGAAGTTAATCTGTAGGGCCTTCTGGGAAACTGCCCTCTGGAACAGAAAAGCAGAACAGAGCTGGCAGATCTTGAAGGATGCTTTTCAGAGCACAACAGCTCTCAATTCTCATGTGTAGAATGACAGCAAAGAATGTGAGAACACCGATATGGATGAATCAAGAACTGCTGGTCAGACTTAAACATAAGGAACAAATGCACAGTCAGTGTAAGTAGAGGCAGGTAACCTGGGAAGACTATAGGGACACAATCAGTTTTTTTAGGGATGGGGTGAGGAAGGTCAAAGCATGGCTGAAGGTTAATTTGGCAAGATTAATAATAAGGCTTCTGCAGGTGTATCAGCCATAACAGGAAGACCACACTGATGAGTACAAGTGGTAAATGGTAACTACGGATAGGGAGAAGGCAGAGGCACTGCCTGATCCCTGGAATTATTCAAGGCCAGGTTATACAGGGCCACAAACAACCTGATCTAGTTAGCGGTTTCCCTGTCCACAGCAGGTACTATGTGATCTTTAAAGTACCTTCTAACCCTAACCATTCTATGATTCATTCTATGCTATAAAAATATGTGTAAGTTTCTAAAAATATTAGACATAGAAATTTGTACTTAAAGATTGATTTGATTTGCTCGATTTAAGTCTCAAATGACAAGAGAAAGAAATAAACTTCTTAGTCTGAATTTACTGTACTACATTTACAGGTCACTTCTTTTGCATTGTTAGGAACAGCTTGCTATTTTTACTCAACTCTTCTAAAAATAAAAGCTTAATGTTGGTTTTAATAAGCTAGATGTGGGCTCATTGAAAGAGTTAGTTGGATCTTTGTTTTGCTAATGGACATCAGAGAATTCTTCATTTAAGAATGTGTGAGGAGAATTAGGATGAAAGAAGTACAATTACTTTTAAATATCTGTCCCCAAAAGCTGTGTATCAGATTGGTGAGAGTCCTTATTTTGAGCTGGGTCAGCAAATCTTATTCATGCCTAATGCTGTCCTCTATTTGTTTTCAAAATAGAGGTTTTATTAATTGTCATTGGTGTAGCTGGCTTCAAAATGTAGGTCCTCTGTGTTTACACAGATGTTTTACAACCATGGAAACCATTAATTCCCCCCAGCAATTTTCTGCCAAGTTTCTTTTATGCTTCTCTTGTGGTCACCCAGAACTCTCAAAGCGTGGTAATATTAAGCACCTGCATATTCCACTGGAGTGTCTTATCTGTCCCACATGAAAGGTCTTATCCAGCAGACATTCTTAGTATATTTTTGCCAGGTTAGACCTGGAGCATCTTAGAGACAGCTATAGCTCTGACTCAATGCTCAAGAGTATTCTTGAGTCTATTAGAGATCATGTTCTGTAATATCTGGATCATAAAAGGGTATTTGAGCACTGTTCTTGGGAGATGATCCAGCTATCACACTCAAGGATACTTTTATACTGTCTTGTCCAGAGTCAGCTTCTTTCAGGCATAAATATTCAGCAGTGGAAAGAGCATGTTTTCATATCATGTGTAGGATTTCTATGTGAGAGGAAGAAAATAGAGATTCCAGTTTTTTCTCCAAAAAGTAGATAAAACCTAACCTGACTTAAAACAGTAAAGTCCAAAGCCCTCTTCTTCTCTTGTTTGGTTTTTTTTTTTTTGCCTATTTCATTCTTTCTGTGAATTCATATTCAAATTTACTTCTTTTGTTTTATAGCCTTCATTAATTCTAAGTGATGAGTGAAGTTAATGGGACGTTTTCTTCCCACTGAGGTGCAGATTTAATGCATGCTTAAGAACACAGAGAATGCCTGTCTCAAACGGAAAGCAAAGAGAATGCATAGGCTCCTTGAAAGGTAAGGGTTATAAAAATAAATTGCCAACATCTTCACTGTTTTTTTCTCAGGGACTGAGCTGCCACTAGTACATTATGCATGTTGTTTTTTTTAAAGACACTAATTATTTTACATGATGTTTATTAAGCCCTTTAAATCATTGCTATTCACCAGCTACCCAAATTCTTCAAGTGCAAGCAAAAGAATTAAAGGTCATCCATGGCTTTGACGTGCTTTTGATGAATATGGTCTGTATAACATTTACCACAACTCAGAACAGAAGCCATTATTTAAGTAAAGCTGGTTATTGTTCATTAGTACAAAGAATGTGCAGTAAATACAATGAAAGATTGCTCGGTTTACTATATCTTTGTCATCCAAAGCAGCTCTATGAATAACTACAGGGATTTGTCTTTGAATGACTTATTTGCTTGCTGCCTAATAAATAACATGTAATTAGGTTAATATATTGTTTCCTAGTTATGCTAGCAATGTAGTGGAGGGAAATAAAAGGGTGATTTCAGATACAGAAGAATGGTAGATAATATTAACACTATCCCTTAAAATGCTTGGACTCAGAAGGTATGGCTTAAACTTCTGGGAGGTCTATGTGTAAAGGAAAAGCAGGAAATAGGTTTAATGAGTTCCTTATTTCTGAGGTACTGAGTTATTGCACAGGTAGTATAAAACTGCATCAACTATTCTGTGCTGAATAAAACAGCCATGGTGACCTGACACTGGAGAATGAAAATATGCTATGCTAGTATACAACTCTGGATGTTTTACTCAATCTACCAACATGTTTTCTGGAATTTGTATCTCAGGATCAACAGTGAATAAGTGTCCATTTGCATCAGCTGACTCCACTGGAAATAAATTTTTGATTAAATGTCTTCAGAAGACCTCATGGCACTCAGAGGAGTTGCTTCCTTACTGTGTGAATGTTGAACAGGCTAAATGCCATGATGTGTAAGGGCAGTGACAAAAAGCATTAGTAGGCAAAAAAATTTTCATTTGCTCTTTACTAAGAAAACAATGAATATGAATATGAGTCACCAGTGATACTTTAAAAATTAAAAGATTGTTCAGTAATATGTTTGCATACCAGCATCTTGTTTTAGAAGAAATTTAGGGATGCTCTTCAGGACATTGAGACAATGCATATGTCCCTTAGGCCAAATTTAGAATTCTCTTAAACTGCCAATTCCAAATCACCCACATTTTATAGAACTCAGTATTAGAAACAGTGAGGAACTTTACTCATCTGTGTAAAGTGGTCTTTACACATCTGAGGAGAGGCATGAGTGATCGTTATTCACATGCAATTTTTGTCTTCTAATCAAATATCTTATTTATTCTCTAATGTCACAGGCTTTATGAATTTTCAAACAGGGTCAAATATAGAGAAAAAAAAAAAAATCAACTTCAATCATGACAGGCAGTCAAGAACATACTTAAATGATTTCTCCAAATCTCTTTGGGCTGACAGAGGAATTAGAGGCGAGGTTTAAGTATCAGTGTCATGGATCTTCTACTGCTTTTCCTTCAGTAGCATCTCAGTTCATGTTTGCTAAGCCTGTTTATAAAAGATGTGGAAGATTCAGTCCTTGTTCTTAACCAGACTGAAAGTATTCACCTATGAAAGTCACCACATCACAGAACAAGCTCTTTTCCTGACCTGTACTTCTGAGGCAGCATGGCCCCTGTTGTTGGCAGAGGCCAGAGAAGAGGATGTTGGTGTCATAATCGGTGCAAGCTGCCAAGGAGATTGATTTTTCCTCAATAAAAATGAAAATAAATCATGTATCAGGTGATTGGTGATGAACTAGATTTGTGCACACAAATGGTGGTTCCTATCATCTGTGAAAGGATGTGTCCCAGGGACAAGAGCTGACTGTTGGAAATGATACAACTTTTAAAAAAATTTTTATGTAACTTTAGTCAGCAGCTCTTCTCCTTTGCCCAGGGTCAGAGGAGTTGAAGTTTCTCTTTAAAAGACTCCGTTCATCTGGTAAGGCCTGATGAGCTATGGATTGGGAGCAGACAGAAGATACACAAGAGAAGAGGATTAATGAACATAACTCCAAACATTACCCCCTGGAGAGGTCAGAAGCACCCGGTCTGGGAAAAGATTGATAAGAGAACCAAAGAAGGAGGACCAAATTAGCATTGAAGATGAAGGAAATGATAACCAATAGGAGATTGAATACTAAGAATTGTTTAATTCAAGACCCAACATATGAGAATTTCTTTGGGTTTTGTCTATATAGGTATGTGAAAAGTCTGGTAAGGAGCCATGTGTAAGGGAATGATTTTCACTGCACAACCCAGGCATGTGCGGATGAAATGATTTCTATTGCACATCCTGGCCAGAGTAAAGTAATGCCTTGATCCTCTTAACACTGAAAAGATGTTGGAGCGTTTCTATCTTTCCTGCATTTTGGTGATGACATGATTGAAAGAGGCTTAATTGGTGGGTGTCAGCTCTCTTGCTCTCTGTGCTGGGTCTGGCTGAGACAGAGCTAATATTCTGTATGGCAGCCCATAATATGCTGGTTCTTTATTTCCTTTTTTGGTAAAATGGTGTTGATACACCAATATTTTATCTGTTGCTGAAAAATACCTGTGTCGCCCTGAAAACTCAGTTTTCCGAGCCTGATGACACAGTTTCTGAAGACTTTCCCAGGACAGTAACTGTAAATATAGATATGTATACATTCTTTCTGATACACGTCCTTTGATAGACATCTCTCACGGCCAGTGTGGTTGGGAAGGTGTTATCCTGACTATCCAGTCCCTGGCCGTGGTCAGAAACCTATAAATTCTGAGAGAAGAAATAAAGCTCTCTTCCTTTCACCACTCATCGAGCTGTGTTCATGTGACCTATTTCGTATCCAGCAGCAACATACCTGAATATCTTTAAGGTCCACTATTTTTTCCCCCTGTTCCCAAATTGAGAAGCCTTGGGAATGTCAAGAAATTGAGAGAAGACAGCCACAACAGCTGATCAGATCTGACCGAAGTAATATACCATAATTTGTCATGTTCAGCAGCAAAAGTTCAAGGGAGGGGGAAGACAAGGGAGGCATCTCTTCTGTAGTTTGTCTTCCAAATTAGCTATTACGTGTGCTTAGGCTCTACTTTCCAGGGACACCTGGACACCTGACCACCTATGGCAAGTAGTAATTCCTTTGTTTTGCTTGCATGTACAGCTTCATTAAACTGTCTTTAACTTGATCCATGAGCTCATTTGCCTTCTTTTTGTTGTGTCCTGATCCTGCAGATTTGTGGGTGTTTGGTTGTTTGCTAGAGACATCCCACCACCCTTTCCTTTTAAACTCAGGACAGGTAACAAGCACTTTTAGGAAAGTAAATTGTAACTCCAGCCACAGTTCTAGGATTTCTGCATCTTCTTTTGTATCTTGCATGGTATGTGTTTTGCACCAACAATCTATTTTCAGCAATTTGAAAACCAACTTGTATTCCCTAAGAGTGGCTACAGGCAACGGACTCTGCACACACTGCTTTGAACATCTAACCCTAAGGCACTGGCAAATGCACTAAGGTAAGGAATTTTAGAGATGAGATTGTTCCTTTTGTCCTTACCTCACTGCCTTGGATTTACCAGCAACTACTATTCACTGTTTGGTCTGTATCACACACTGTTCTCCCAGTCCTGTGCATTGCCAGAGGCACAAAGGGACAGATAGGGAAACGTGATCAATTCTCAGTTTGAAGTGAAATGGCAGGTCAGTTGTTCTGTGGGTTTAGAATAGGCAGGAATATAAAAAATGGCTTTGTTGTGCAACAACTCATATTCATTGGGAATTGAAAACTGCAGTGTACCCTGTTTGAGAACAAGCTGATACTTACCCCTTAATTGCATGATTCCCAAATCTTTTCAGTCACTTTTCATGGACATTTTAGTAAATGATGGATTTTAGTGCACATTTAGCTTGCTTAATAGCATTATTTAATGCTGTGTGTTACTTTGAGTAAAATTGTTACCAATTTTTAATAGTGAACTGCATCAAACTTCGGACCCATACTGCTCGATCTTCCAACAGGTATGATTTAATTAAATAATAAATAATTATATCTATTATAATAAATATAATATATAACAATATGTTGTTTTATTATATATACTATACTACACTATACTATACTATACTATACTATACTATACTATACTATACTATAATTAATATAATATAATATAATATAATATAATATAATATAATATAATATAATATAATATTTATACTATGTATATAATATAATGTAATAGTAATAAATAAATATATCATTATACTGGAAATCATCCTTTATTTATTGTCCCACTGCAAATTGATCCTCTGCATGTTTATCTCCTGTCAATAATGCTTTAAGGCTTGTTGGCTTGTTTATTAAAATGCTCTAGACAACCATCTATTATAAATTTTACATCATGTCCTTTTAGATCAGCTGCCTGCATGAGCAAATTTGAAATATATGGGTGTGTGCACAAACACAGTGTGTGCCTGTCTAAGTTTCTTGTAAAAGAAGAATCTGAAGAACTGACTTGTAAGGGCCTTTCATTACCCTCCATCTTCCCTTTATTTTTTTGCACACAGTGAAAAGGACCAAGATGGCCCCTTTTCAGTGTTTAAGTATGCCCAGTTCAGGCAAGTGAGTGCTAGAGAGCTGCTGAACCAGAATGAACCAGAATAAGAGTGAAATATTTGCTTAAATGTTTTGCTAATGCACTTTAATGCAGTGCTTACATTAGTGCCTGTGTTAATTCAGTATCTATTAGCTGCAATTCAGCAAGATGATCAGGTAAGGGCATAATGTAACACTGCACAGTCACCCTACTTCATCACCAATATCTCCTAAACTTGAAGTTAAGCATATATTTAACTACTTTACTGAGCTGCGTCTTTAATGAATATATTTTATTTAAGGTTATCTCAAGTTAATAATTTTTGAAGCTATTCTGCCTTTCCTCTAGTTCCCTTCATAGTCTGTGTTTGCCACTGCCCATGAAATAATTAATCAAGGGGGAAAAAAATGAATCTTCTAATTAACACAGACAACATAAACAGAATAGTGGCATTCCTTAGTGCAATAAGACAGCTAATTGTTTCCTCTCCCTCCAGTGTGGGAGAGACAACTGCACAGGCAGGGAGGAAAGCTTTTTCCATTGCGCTGAAGGGGTTGTGCACCATTTATCAAGCTGACTGCTCTGTCATATCAGTGGAAGGACCCTGGAGAGCCCTGACCATGAGATTGAAGGTTGGTACCAATTTACTGCAACACAAATGCATTGAACAGGAAAGAGAGAGCTTCTAATCTCTTCAATTTTCTTACATTACCCTGAAGGCTAGGGAATTAAATGAAACAGTAGCTGGTGACAACTTTAGAGGATCCTGAATGCATGACAGGAAAAGTACTAAAATAGCTCAATAGTTTTATTTTACACATTATACACTTTATACATTTATACATTTTATACGTTAATCTTACCCCTGCATAAAGAAACAGGTTATGCCTCTTGGATATACGTCTTCTTAAGAGAAGGAGAAAAGCTTACTGAATTCAGTATCTGTCTGACTCAAATTTGTTAGCAACATTTATAAAAAAATTATTAAAAACATATAACATCAAGCAGAACATATCACAGGTCTTGTAATTTTCCTTTAGTTCATTGACTTTGGCAAACTTGCATTGCATTTTTGATCTTTAGCAGTTCCAATCTCTGCAAAATTATTAGAACAGGAGAATTTGTTGGGCCAGTCAGCTCTTATGCCCACTTCATCCAAAGTCCTTATACCAGTCTCTCCAGAAAAGTGAAAGAGATCCATCCCCACACACAGTGGGAGAAAACCAAGATCTTGTCCAAACACTTTGGCTAGAGAATGTTTTAAACAGCAAACATCCAGCCTTATTTCCTAATTAGTCATTTTTCATTTTGCATTAACTGTTGCAAGGCTGAGTATTTATATAAATGTCCATCTCCATCATTAAATCTTGCTTGGTTTTGATAACTGATGAATGCTGCATGGAATCCTCCTCTCTGTGACTGCAGCGTTAATTCACAAAAATATGAAAAAAGCGGCATTTATATGGCATCATCATCATCCCCTGAACAGATTTAATTCTTGCACAAAACATAGCACCTTCCCTTACAAAGCTACCCACAGGAACAGATGCATTTCAAGTGCTGCTAGCAAGATATAAATAATAATAGTACTACATGGTTATATATAAATGGGAATAATCTTAAGGCATCCCTATACCTTCAATTTAAAGGATTGCTAAAGGCCATCATTTCCCATTTCCTGGTAGGCTGGGGGAGTGGGGAGTCACACAATAAAAGGACATACAACAATTATTATAGCATTACCATTTGCAATCCTAGAGCTAAAGGTCAGTGTGGTTTGCTACTGTAATATTTCCAGGGATTTATAACTTGCCTGCATAAAATTTTTCTCCAGGTTAATATTTTCTACATTGAGTGCTAATCTGGATATGATTTTTTTTTTCAGAATAAAAAAGGAAGAAAATGTTTCACTATAGGTATGAACACTGTTCCAGTCCTAGGTTGTTTCAAATTTATGCTCTCTTGTAAACATACACATTTTAGACTTCAGAACTCTGCTTTAGAAAGTGAGATATCATATAAAATAAGTCAAAGTGATTTCCAGTTTGAAAACAAAACAAAAAATAATAATATTGAAATTATCATTATGAAGTCTTATAATGCTCCAAGCATTTTGTGTCCACACACGTATGTCATCTATAGATTTTATTAGTCACAAAATGGCACATGTCTTAAACAGGTAATCCCTCTTTCAACAATTGAAAAAGAATTTTATCTGGACTATAAGAAGTGTTGATCTATTATCACAGGGAGAACGTAACAGTTCTGCGAGGTAAGTACCATTGCCCTCCCAAGAGAGCTGCTAAGCTGGGCCTCAGAGCAGTAAAGTGTTTGAGCATATGGTTTGCTAGAGAGGGCCCCTGCAACTGGGGCGGAGTCTGATGGTTGCTGTGAGTCATTGTCCTGCATTGCAAGGGTCTCTGCTGTTACTTGGAAAGGTCAGTAGGGAAATTGCTGCCACCCCAGGCCTGTGGTCTCCCCTTACCTTTACTTCCACCATTTGCAATGACTTCCGGAAAGTCTCCTTGCTCCCACCCTGTGGCCCAACCAAGTGACCAGCCGTCCCCTTTCTATACAGACACATACTCCTTCCAGGTGTATTTGGAGCCCCTTCAGCTGTCTTAGCACCTTCTCAGCATTCTCACTGCAAATCTGCAGTGAATTCTGCACTTGAATTCTGCAAGTTTAACATAGTCTTTGAAATCAGCTTCTCATGATACTTCTCCTCGCTAAGCTAATGTGTTCCTTCATTAAAAATTAATCAGGCAGATTAAGTAGCTTTTATCTTCCCACCATTTTAAGCTTATCTCTTTTGCCATGTACCCCATCTAAAAGAGATTCACCCACACCAGAGTGCTGGTCCTGAGGACCAGGAACACCAGATATCGTTTTTAGCCTTTTCCCAACTTTTTGTCCCTCCTTCCTTTTCAAGACAAATTCACTCTTAAGTGAATTTCTTAACTCATTAACTCTTAACAGAGCTGGGTCATGTGGGTTTGAAGAAAAAACTGGTGTGAGGAGCTTCATGCTTTGAATCCCTGGGAGGGAGATACCTCTGTTTCCCAGCTTGAATATTTATGTTCCTTGTAAAGGAGAGGTCATTTATAGACCTTGAAGACTTGAATTTGTAAAGGGCTCATTTTCCTTATCTCTCTTTTCCTCCATGATTGTAATCCTTTTTTTTCTGCATCTTGATCTTTGCTGGCTTTGTTTATTTGGATGTTAACTTACAGCACAGCACCATTCTCCAGCCTCTGCTATACAGGATCTAGCCAACCTCATGCACTTCTGCATAGGTGGGGACAGACCTTTAGAAAGCACTTAAACCTTTTCCTGTCATTTGAAGTCATGAGCTAGTTTATGCTTCTTCTTGTTTTCTCCCAACTCTGTGAGTTACTCCTTTTTGTGGATTTTTTTTGAATTTCTTTTACTTTATTTCATCAAATTATGTCATAAAGTATTTTCAAAGGGAAAAATGTATCATTTCCATCCAAACACAATCTCATGAAAACACTAGTTTATCAAATGGTTACACTTTGCTCAGCCACTTAGAGTCTTTCCGCATGCTAAAATAGGCCTGAGACTTTAAGAAGTAGATTTAAATACTACTGTTTCTAGTTTTAAATCAAAAGAAATAGATGACAGCAATCCACTAAATTGATTTGCAATAAGATTGTGTCCCACTCCAGTGGAATTTTTCAGCTCTCTCTCACTGTGTAAAAGCATTTCCTATTTTAAACTTAAATTCAACGTGAGCCCAAAAGAAACAGTGCTTCCCTTTGTCCCACTGTAAATTGTAAAACTCTGCAGTGCAGAATTATGACGATGAATCTAAAAACTGCTTTTCTTACATTGACTAAATTATTTCCTTTTTGTGAGAAGACTTCTTCTTTGCAAAAGCATGTTAAATCCCTTGTCTAGGCACTTCTTCTCTCCTTAAAAGGTAAATGGCCTTATGGTGTTTTTTTTTCATTTCTCCATTGGAAGGATTTTCTTTTTGAGTGTTTTCTATTAATCATTACCTACATTGTAAGATCTAGTCGTAAGAAGCTTCCAAAAATGACAGAATCTTTTAAAATGCTATCTTTCTGAGCACAAATGCTAAAAGAATCTATTCTAATGTGAATGCAGTTCCTGATATCTGCAGCTGTAATGCCTTTTCAGGTAAGAAATATCGTGACATTTGATCTACTGTCATGGTGGCATCTGTGCAGTATAACTTGGGATGGGTGAGAGAGATGACAAAATGCTTTTTTTTATTGGGAAGGATAAGAATTAAATTGCTTTCTACAGAAAATGAAATCACGATGAATGATGTAATAAGCCAATCAGTTTTTATGTTTTGGTGTATTGAATGTTTGGGTACTGCTCTTAAAAAGTGATGAAAGTAAGCTCCCTGAAGGTCTAATCCTGCAGAGTCTGGGTTCCACTGATTTTTGGTTTGGTTTTGGTTTCGTTTTCCCTGGGGCATCTTTAATTACATCAGAAGGGTATGCATCTTACTATTTTAGCAGGATATGCTTCTTACTATTGCAGAGCAGTAACTAAAGGAAGGGTATTTCACAAACATTTTAGAAAACCTAGAACTCTTTGCTAAAGAATGCTCTCTTGTTACTTGTATCTTCAGTAGGGAAAAGAGTTTAGATGTTTCAGTCTTGGTGTGTACTTTCACATGAACAAGTTTGATGTGGGCTACCGTATGCTGAATGAGGCGACAGCAAGTGCTACTGCATCACACATCCCATGAAAATTGCTTGAATCATTTAGTAGATCCTTTCTGTGCAGCCTGACATATTCAGATTTAGCACACCATCGATCTGACTAATTAGGCTGGGCAGAGGGCTGAGCTGAGTGCCACAAGGGGTTTCCCATGCCTCAGTCTCTGCGCCTCACTGCACTCTGCCTGGGAAGCAGAGCAATGGGTTATGCACCCAACTGGAGGTCCCACAAATGCACCTGTTCCTCATGTCATGGTGCAGCACAGAGCTGTGACACTGACACCAAACTGCTGCAGCTCTTTTGTGTCACCAACCCAGTCCCGCATCCATCAGGAATAGGGGTGGTACTCCACCATGGAAAGAGAGTAGGCTCACAAGATGGGGCAGGTTGTGTCATCACTGCTTCTAATTGCTTGCTGATATGCTGGTGGACATGTCCTCTCCTTGTCCTGTTCAAGCTCAAACTCTAGAGGATCCGGTGGGCACTGGTCATTCAGTCAGAAGACTCAGCTTCCTGGGAACTTTTTGTAGTCCCTCATAACACTGTCCAAAGCAGTTTTTAGAGACTGAGGCTTGGAGGCAGAAGGCAGGTAGATGCATCGGGGAAAGCACCTGAATGAGAAATAGCAACTGCACGTAACAGGCTTGGGCAGCAAGCTGCTGAAGGGAATGTGAGCAACTGCACTGCCATCCGAATGTGTCTAGCTAATGGACCTTAACAGGTGTGATGAGTAAGGTGGCCTAAAAACACATAGAGCTTTTATGTTCAGAAATGAGTTTAAATATTTCTGCTGTGATTTATCTTTTTCCTAACATATTGGCAACAAGATGTGCACTGGAAAGGGCACTAAATAGCCACTAAATTAGTAGCCACATATGTTGTGGTTTGCAGAAGAAAGTCTTCTGTTTATTCAAATTAACCTATAAGTACACAATTTAAAAAATAAAAGCCAGCAGATTTGGTTGGATCAGAAGGAGAGAAGGGGACTTTTATGCACTAAGAAACCAGCCCTATTTCTTATTCTGAGGCTTGATAATTTTAAAAAATGTGACAGCTAAAACCCACTGGCACATGCTGCAAAGAAGGATGTGATAAAATAATGCTACTCATCTTCAAGGCTGTCAGTTCAGCAATCAGTACTTCTATTCATCTCCGCGGCCTGCTAACTCAGTGCTACCATGCGATAGATAAACCCTAATCCAAGTGACAGCGTTCAAATCAGAACTGATTTGATTGTTCACATATGATACCACAAGACACCAGAAGCCTAAAGAGTTTATAAAAATGCCTGGATGTCTCTTGTAGGCACACTTCCCCTCAGAATATCTTGCAGTGTAGGATACACCAGCTCTTAAACCAGGGGTAATTTGTAGGTCACAAAAATGCTTTGGTGGCACTGTCAGTTCTGATCACAATCTAACTCTAGCAAGAGAAGGGAAAGCTCAAAAATAAAATGTGGTTCAGACCTTGTGAAACCCACATAGTCTGCTTTCAAGTTTCCCTTGCAGGAAGTGAATTTTTTTTTTCTCCACAGAGATCAGACTTGCTCTTGAAGAGATCAAACATGAATACATTTGTTTCCATGCATAAAGCAAAGTACATGGGAGAGTGGTTTTATGGCACACACAGCAGTATCTCGAAAGTCATCCTTGCCTCTCAGGATGCAATAGAGCTCCTTTCAACAGTATCTGCAACAGAGCTGCTATTCAAACCTGAGGCAGTAATTGGGTTTTTGCAGGCATTCGGTGGGATCATTACATTTAGGTTCTGAAACATAATTCTGAACAAAGAACTCACGATACCAGTATTTTGTGGAGATTTCAAAGTTTAGTGTGCCTTTATTTTCATACTTTTCACTAGTGTATCCTGAAGTTTTAGAGTAACACTTAGGAGAATAATTGTTCAAGTAGTTCAAAAAGACAATGGCAATGAAGTAATTGAAAGCAGAATGTGACCTGTAGCTGTTCAAGATCAAGAACAAAAACTGAACGACTTTTCAAGGAAATTGTCAAAGTGCCTGAATACAGAGTGAAATAATGGGGCTTCAAGAGAAAATGGGTTTTCCTCTTGTGTCCGGGTCATTTCACAAAACAAAGAGTAAAGTTCTCTTTGTAGCCTTATGTTGAGAAGAACAGATGTCTCCATTTAACAAGGTACTTAGGCCTGTGTCTAGTTTCAATCTTAGGAAAAATTTTTCACTCCTGTGCTTTAAATATTCAGTTTAGGACCATGAAGCTAAATTGCTCTGCAACCAGACTTTGCATCAATCGTATGCACATACAAATTTACACATACACATGTATGTATGTATGCATCTATTTATCTATCTATCTATCTATCTATCTATCTATCTATCTATCTATCTATCTATCTATCTATCTATCTATCTTACCTATCTATCACGTATCTATCTGCCTACTGTTATTTGTGTGCTTGTTTGTTTGTTTATTACCAAGACTATGTAGTTCTTACCTTTTTCAAAGCTTATGAGTGTGAGAGAGTTTGTTCTCACACGTTTTATGTAAAGTGTATTGTTGGTCTCATAGTATGGCTACATAGTTTCTATTTATTCTTTTAATAGTTATTAAAATATGTAAATGTCTTCTTTTTTCCCTATACTTTTTCCTCTAAGATTTAGTGGTACATTGAATAATATTTTTCTAATGTTATTGTTATTGATAGGTAATCTGATGATTGGTAATCACAGGAGATAAATATTGTGTGTGTGTTAAAAGAAGTTTTACTGATGTATAGTTATGCTATTGTGGTTTGTTGTTTAGATGTCCTGTGTTCTCTCCATAGTCCCCTTTCCCCCTGGATGGTTGCCAAGGGACGGCCTTGGTGGTCGGGACATGCGGCAGGAGGGCGAGCTCTGTGCCCTTGCACGGGGCAGTTGGGGGCGGGGCAGGCTTGTTGCCAGGGGGTGCGGCATGGCAACACCTGACCGCCAATCAGGTTACAGGAGAGCAGTCTCCACCAATGGGCAGTGAAGAAGAGTTGATTGGCAGCCTCTGGGCAGGGCCAGGACTGCCTGAGGCAACCCCCAGGGGTATAAAAGGCAGGGCAGCCTTTTTGTGGGTGAGCACATGGTGTATTAGTTCCGTGCTCCCAGTGCTGTAACTTTTCTTTATTCAGTCCTTTGTTATATTTTGTTAAATAAACCTTTGAAATTTTTAAAAGTGAGCATCGTTTCTCACATTATCCCCAAGAAAAATGCAGTTTGAACTTGTCTGAATCTATGAACTTGTCTGAAACTATGCTTCTCAGTGTTCTGCTTATTCTGTCTTTGGTTTGGCTTTTGTTATTCGTTGTGGGATAAGTGTTAATAGAGAAACAGAGAGAAGTCTTGTACTGAAATATTATCAAGCTGTCTTGAGAAAAAGAATTCCCATGTGCAGTATACAAAAACATACAGCCTACACATGTACTTTGTGATGTCAGAGTTCAGCACTTGTTAAATTTCCAGACATACTTCAGTAAGCTTTAGGTATTTAAAAGTCTATTAAACTGATCTCTTGATTTTATTATAGATGGTGGGGTTTTTTTAGTACTTTAGGCCACTGTTAGAACTATTGCCTTCTTTATAACATGCAGGTTCAAACTGGGAATTTACATTGCACTCAAAAATACACATCTCATTTGGCAAGTTTACTTGGTATTGGTGTCACCCGCCTCATCACATCTGAGCTGCATTGGATAGCTGCGGTCTCTATCAAGACACAGTAGATTGTCTCAAACAGGTCACATTTCTCTTGCTCTCTGTATGAGAAGTTTTCTATTTACAACATGTATCACCCTGCCCCAGGTTTTGATGTGCTTGCTCCCGAGTCACTAATGCACACGTGCATGCTCTACTCAGTCCTGGGGACTGAAATGCAGGCAGAGTCTTCAAATTTGTGCAAAAATTAACCCTGCCTATGCTGAATGGTTGCTGCACAGTACCCACTGACTGGTTGGTCCCACTGTATACGTGATGTGATTTTGACAAATCAGGAATATTTGATCTTGGCCTGGCATCCCTGAGTATATAGCACCTGCTATGGAGAGTGTTCACATTATTCCTAGTAAAGGGATCAAAAATTGCTCACAGGGGCATGATTTTATGATTTTAAAGTCTGTTAGAGTGAATAAACAAAAATGAACTGCACCTCTTTGTTAATGGTTATTTTGATTAAAACCCCATGTTTTTGCATTTCTAGTTGAGGTTAAAAATTAGCATTAGAGTTTGTATAGTTTTTCTTTTTTGTTTGATTTGATGGTGAGAAAGCTGTAACCTTGCTGAGAGGGTGACAAATTCAGATACAGACAACCAGTACTTGACAGGTTCTATCAGAAAACCAAACAAGGGAAGAGTATGTACGCCTGCTACCAGCTGTCACAGTATTGAACAATGAATGTTTGATGAAGCTGACCTGCAAATACACACTTCCCTGTGAAAGTGAGCTTTAAGTACTCTCTGGCTGACAAAATTAAAAAGAAGAGGCCTTTGTTGATAATATATATAAATATAAATGAAAAATATTTATTTAGATCTCCCTTTCTAGAACTATGTCAGTAAAATTTGAAGCATAATTCCATTTTTGCAAAATGAGATCTGATGGAGAATTCAAATTATGATCAGCTGGCAGTTGAGGCTGATGGAGCTTTATCCTTTTACAGCAGAGATTAACTTGGACTATGCTGTCTATATCTTGAAAAGCTCTATTATCTTCAAAGAAAATCACAATGAATCTTGCAAATAGTACCATCAAGTGATGGTCTGAAGATATTTTTGTGTTTACTGTAATCACTGTGTATTTTTGCAACAAACAAAAAACAAAACAAGATCTAACAAAAACTAAAACAACAAAAACCCAAACAAAAAACAAACTAAAAACCACAAAAACCCACAACCCCCCCAAACCAACCAACCAACTGAAAAAAGCCAGAAACAAACAAACAAACAAACAAACAAACTCATGACAAAGAGCAAGAAAGTGTAGTTAGAATTGTCCAGCTTCTTTAAATACTTTGTGCATCCAAAGGATAGTAACCTTCAGGGTAAGCCTACTTTTATCATTAGAATGAAAATTTACTTGTGAGGACAACTTCCTGTAAGCAGCAGATTCTGGGTGTATTATCCTATTTCTTTGCAGTCAAGTGAGGTTCTTTGCTTTGCTCTTACTACTATTACTCTTGCTTTTACCTTCTTGGAGGGAAATCCTTTTGTGTCTTTGTCCTTATAGTTAGAATGCAGGTATGCATTTGATACGCTAACAATATTCCTTAATCCAGAGGATATTCTAACAGGGGACTGAGTATTTGATACAAATGATTTCTTGAACTACTCAGACTCCTGATCAACAACACTTAGCATTCATTGTTTTGTTTTACCTAGCTACAGCCACAATATAAAATGTACCAACCCTTAAACAATGAAAAGTAGCATAGAAATTAAAAAAAAAGTAAGAAAAGAA
This sequence comes from Cyanistes caeruleus, assembly GCF_971803275.1. NCBI lineage: Eukaryota > Metazoa > Chordata > Aves > Passeriformes > Paridae > Cyanistes > Cyanistes caeruleus. Next base: position 45,817,567 of record NC_141732.1, on the reverse strand, counting down.
AAAAAGCTTAAAAGGACACTGACGTTGTGCTGCTTCTGGGCTCCACTGTTCCTTTTTTTTTTTTATTTTACTAGGAGCTTAAGTTTGGGCCAGCTGTTTTAGGTATTCTCTACTGCTTTGTCCCTCAGGCTAGTATTGAGGAAATCTTCTTTTTGCATGGAAAAAACAGCCAAGGACTGGATCCTTAGTAGGCCCAAAAATAGGAGAAAAAGGAAAATGCTTATGCCCCAATTCAGGGAAACCAGTATTTACCAATCTAGTTAGTTTGCCTTTATATCCTCCTCTCTGACTCTTCCCTTTACTAAAAGAAAGAAATTTAGACTCCCAGATTTTAAATTACAAGTGACAGTAAGCAAAGTTTGGAGGAGAAGTTTTGTCTTTCGATAGAGTGGCTGATGTAGTGAGAATAACAGATGAGCCCTTTTGGAAGACAGATCTGCAGCTGGTCTGTTGTTTTTGGGGTTTTTTTTCGCAAACATGTCAGTTAGTCTACATAACAGATACGATTTTTCCCTACAGAACTTGTTGTGCTAATAATATTCTCAGACTCTTACAGTTAGAACTAAATCAGTGCTAGAGATGATAACAACCCATCTGATTAAAAAATAAATAATCCCATAAAATATGGGATGTCTGATCTCTCAGCTTTAATGCAAAAAAGCTGTATTTAAAATAAGAACAAACAAACCACAAAGAGTCACATGCTTTGTTGCACTTAGTACTGTAATTTCAGAAAATCTCCAAGATACAATTTTTCAGAAGATCATTTTGCTATTAGAAATGCCCACTCAGTGCCATAGGATTTGATTCAAAAAATGCCATTCTGGCTTGGCAGAGGCAGTAGTTGAGGACTACTATCTTGAGTTCTCTTTCAAAATTGGAAGGATGTTAATATGAAAGACTTGCTTTGGTACTATTATCTACATGTCATTGTCTTGTGAGACCTTTCCTTACCTGCTGAGGCCAGTGTACAAGTGAGCTGTTTGGTGTAATTCCACTGAAATCAATGGTAGTACTTTCCACTCCTAGGATGCAATTATTTAATATTTACCTGATAAGATGTCTTTCCCTGTTTCCCAGGGAAAAGGCAATTTTTCCCCCAGTGGTAAAAATGAGAAGTTACGTATATGCATGAGCATCTGCTTAGAGATAAAATATGTAGCATGTGAGAGAGAAAAAAAATTGTCCTACATCCTGTTCCTATGCAAATATTAACAGATTTCACTGACAAGTGTCAGAGAGAAACTTGTCAAAATTGTTTTACATCAATACCTTTTTTTCTATATCATAATGAAGGGATAATATACTGCAATAATAAACTTCAGGGGCTTTGATAATACAGCCTGCAGGTGGCTAGTAAGGATAAGTGAACTGGCATACTGCCTGGCCTGGCATTTGCTTCAATAGTTCTGTTCTGGCAGCTTTTCTCAATCTGAGATTACTGTCTCCCCCTTCCCACCTCTGATGTAACCTTTAAATAAACGTATGCCAGTGACAGACCAGATATTTCTGTGGAGAACTGAGCTAGTATTTTTTTTCTTTCTATAATAGGACCATTCCTAGGTTACCTGTTCATTGTAACCTGCCCCAGAAGATGCAAATAACCCAAGCTTTTGTTAATATATCCCTTAGATAGATTGAGTGAGATAGATAGATAGATAGATAGATAGATAGATAGATAGATCCCTTAGATACCTAGGTAGATCCCTTAGATGGATTAGATATGATTGATATGAAATATGAAATGATATTCAGTGATTGACATATATAAATGTATATATGTAGGTCTTATTTTAAAATTACTTGGTTGCAATTTAAAGCAGGTATGTAGCTGTTTTAGTTATTATTAGCTATAGTGATATAGTAATGTAAAAGCATGAAAATATCACTTAAGAAATAATATGAGGAAAAGAAAGGGAAAGAAAAGATAAGAGTAGAAAGATATCACTGCTCCTAGATCCACTGACAGTAGTATATGAGGAAAAGAAAGAAAAGAGTAGAAAGATATCGCTGCTCCTAGATCCAGTGACAGTAGATGATTGTTGCAGTTTAGAGGTTCCTTGGTTGAAGTCATGGTCACAATCTTGATCGTCGGTCCTGGGAGAAGCTCAGAGAACACAGTTCAATGGGTGATATACATCCAGGTTCAGGTGGGAGTGCACAACCGTCTTCCCTGGTGGCGGGGAGCTTAACACTCCCTGTCTGATGCAACACTGGAAGGCCCCAGAAATGAGTCTGGGGAAACACCAGGGGTCTTTAATGGTATATGACACCTCCCAAGACATGACAGCTGCCTTTCGCATCAGTGTAGTTGAACCAATCATTCCCCACCAGAAGGAATGCCCCAATACCTTCCCCCACGTTGTAGGACTGAGTCAGTTCTGTAAAGGAGGACTTAGGCAGGATAAAAAATATTATCCCACCTCGAGGGTGCAAAACCCCGCCCCAGCAAAGCACCCTGCTGGCCCTGCAAATGGTCCATTGTTTCGAGTAGTTAACCATTAACATTCCAATCTCTCACCCTTGCAGTATGATTGCAAGTGCATGGTAGTATCAGACTGTGTTATTTTCTAAGCATATTTTGAGAACACTGTTGAGTTGTATAGTCATTTTAGGAATTATATCAGGGATAATCTCTTTTGGCTATGTTGTTTAAAATTCCGTCTCACTGGTACCTTGGAGAACAACAGACCGGTGTAAGTAGCTGCCTGCTGTGAGCTATTGAGATAGTATTACAAAGAGACAAACTGGAAGCACCGTAAGAGGCAGTGCATATTCTTGGTTTGGTGATGCAGTCTCGAATTGGATTGCTTTGTAATTCTTCAGGCCGAGACCACACATGCCATGTTTGCCTCCTCTGTGGAAAAGCAGAGATACTCTGGTTAAGCCACAGGCATTCCCACACTATAGACAATACAGTTAAACTTCTGGTAAAGGAGTCTCATCGGCATCAGCTTAGGTCAATTTACCTGTGTTTCACCACTGTGCAAATGAATTACGAATCTGACAAGCAAATGTCCTTAATGATAATAATAGTAATAGTATATATCTATTAGATTAATACATTTTTATGTATTATGAAGTATTGTTAAAATATTTGCAATTTTTATTAGCAATAATGCTCCAGAGATATCTAGCTAGGAAGTATGACATTCAGATGGATGCAGAATTTTGGAAGAAAATAATTCTGATCTTGCTAAAATACTTTTCCTTCCTTTTTCTTACCTTGGATGCAACATATATTCATCGTATATTTTTGTTATCCTTTGAGTAAGATGCTGTGATTCCACAGCACATAAAAAGTTTACATTATTCTTCAAAATCTGATACCTGTCATTTAAATCTCTTTTCTGACTCTGACACTGCCTTATTACCAGCATTTCTACCTTGATCATAGTTTTAATTATTTTCCCCATTTGCTCAGCATCTTTGCTATTCTGAGCCACTTTCACCTATTTTTCTGTCCTTCTGTCCCTGTTTCTTTCAATCCTCTTAGCTAAACCCTTTTCTATCCTCCATGTCCCTGCCCTCTCTCACACTCCCAGAGCTTGGTGCTGGCCCTGTGACTCTGTGAGATATTTGAAGCTTACATATTTCTGTCCAGCTTGGTGATTTACATTTTGGATAAATTCAGCAGTGCTTTAGAGCTGGACCAGCAGCCGGGTAAATGTCATCAGCTGGGCATGATGACTCAGAAAATGCTGCCAAGCCTCCAGCTTCTGAGGCTTTGCCCTGCTTGGTCAGAGGCTGAAATACTGTTCTGATATTCACTGCTCACCTCAGTGCCTCATGGTGAGCAGAATGAGCTGTCTCCCATTGAAAGCGCTGTAGGGCAATAACTGGCACTCCCCAAGGACCCCATGATGCCTCTGCCATTACTTTCATTCAAATTAAGTGAACTCTGAGTCTCACCTCAGTGCTCAACACAGAATTTCTCTCCTCTCCCCGTCAGGCAGATACTTCTATTAAATCATTCCTTTTCCTCTCTTCCCTCCATGGCCTGACCTGGTCAAAGATTTGCCTGCAGGTATGCTCCTGGCTGCTCCTGAAGAACCATGTTGTTCATGGCATGACTGAACTGGTCTTGGCTCCTTCTGGGTCTGGTTCTTTCTTTATGGGTTTCAATGTAGTCCAGCACTGTAATATAGGTATCTTCAGGGAATGCAGCTTTGGAAATCACAGCATAGTGGGAGTGCTAAATACGGGCTACTGACATCTGCACTGAAAAAACAACAGTGTCTATTGAGAAATAGTTTAAGAGATACCAAGAGAGGGTTGTAGCACTTGAAGAGGTCTCACCAGAGTTGCTTTGTACATAAGTTACAGTCTTACTTCTGGCTTTGAATGAGTTCTGTTGCACAAAGAACTTGGCAAACATGGAACAAAACTTGGACCCTTCCTGGAAAATATAAACATTCAAATATTATCCTTGCACAACAGAAAAACAATATCATTTACCTCCAGGTTGAATACTCCTTTCAGGTCAAAATCTTCTACTGATACCTGTATTGTTTACTTCTAGTTTTTACAGACTCCTAGATCAATGCTTTTATTTTGCAATGGATTTTTTTTTTTTTCTTTATATGGACACTGGCTCTTGAAATACTGACACCACTGCTTGGAGCAGTGGAAATGGGAGGCAAGATCTTTTTCTCTGCCAGAAATTTTCCTCCTCAGTCAGGCTCTGTCAGTGACAATAATGTTGGCATATCTCACTCTGGAAAGCCTGAGGTATAATGTGATTCAGGCTTTCATACTTTCCAGGTTGAAAGGTTTTTGGGGTTTTTTCCCTTTTTTTAAAGAAGATAATCTGTACTCATCAAATTCTTATTTCCTTGACTGGGTTACTATCAACTGTCTTGTCATGAATATCTCACAGCAAACAGAGAAGACACAAGCTCTCATGCTGTGGCTTGGCTTAGGTTCAGCATGTCCACACGGTTAGGACTTCAGATCAGCGTATTCATTTATAGATGACATTTTACTGTCCATTTCTGTTTTCTTGTCCTGCAAATGCTGCTGGCTGGCAGGACTAAAAATTTCTGTACTGCTCACATCTAGAAGTTATTGTGTTCATATCTTGTAGGCTGTGGGTTTCATACAATTTTCTGTCTTATCCTGGGTTCTCCATGTGTTCCTTTTCAACATAGGGTGTTTTCCCTTACAAAATAATGCTCTGTCACATTTCCTTTTTGGGGTGGGTGGTACTAATCTCTTCTGCTAAAGGAAGAATGGGGTAGCATCAAATGAAGTAAAAAACCCATCACAATTACAAGGTGCAAATTTATGGGGTACAGTAACTAACTGGATCACTCTACCTCAGGAATGGTCTGTCAGAGAGGACTTCAGAGACAGCTAAAGAGAACTGAAATATCAGCCTGAGTAAACCTGCTCATATGAAAAGGGACTGGAAACAGTCCAGTCCCATTTACGACACAAATGGCAGGTGTAGGAAAGGTAGGCAGGAATGTATATAGAAAGAGTGGACAGATTATGCTAGAACTCCAGATTTTAAAAATTACTCATCCAAATCATTGAAGTATTAGTATTACTAAGTTACTATTGAAGTATTACTTCCAATCTACTTAGTATTGGACTTAAAGAGGCCACAAAAACTATCATATTGGCTCAGACAAATGTCTCAGTAGGAAAGTACTACAAATTTATCGACTGCATGTTTTAAACTAAAATTAGTATATTTTTATTCCAAACAGAGTTGGTTTTAAGTAACCGAACAAATTGAGTAGACTGTGTTGCATCTTTTCAAACAATTTTGAGCACTTGTCTGTGGCATTTTAATTAGGAAAGGAGAAACATAAACTTCTACAGGCTTGCTCTGATTTTGGGTGGTGTTACCTATATATAACTATGCTAGTCAGCTCTTCTTGAGGCAACGGGGGCAGGGGGGAGAGTTGACCTTGTGATTATGTTAATGACCATCATATGGCAGCTCTTTGAAAAAATGTTTTTTAGAAAAGATGCTTCCCATTTGTCTGGAAAGATATGGATTGACTGAGGATTAAGGACGGATTGCCTCTTCCTGAAATATATACTGTAACTTTTTTGACTGCAACTTGTCAACACAATTAGAAGAATTAAACACCCAGTTCTGCTTTTGGGAAATTGTGAGTGATAGATGTGATGAAAACAAGAATGTGGTAAATCTGTTTCTTGGTAGGGAAGAAATTAAGGAATTGGAGAAGAAGAAAATTTTAGTGTAATAAAGTTAGAAATGTAAATCTGAAGATAAAAAGCTACAACACATAATATAGATAATAACATATAATAACGTTGGTGGTAAAACACAAAATTCCTTTCTTTTTAGAATTTGGGAGAAAAATACCTAGCACATTTGGCTGAATATTTTTTCTCTTTGAGGAGCTGCTTTTAGAAAAACCTGATTTTTCTTACAAACACTTGCAACATGAAATTACTTGAATTATATCTGTTCCTTGGTGAATGGGTAAACACCCAAATAGTAATTTTTATTTCAATGGGACTATTCATACAAATAATTGTGTTTAAGTGGGAGTGAAAAAATGACAAATTTCTTCTTTTGCCATTTCTCTGAATAGCTTCTCCTTTTTTAAAATTGACTTTAAGTGAAACCATCTCTCTCTCACGCTACAGTTCTCTTTTAGCTGTTCCAAGGATTAGATAGAATGCATTGGCACACTTAAGACAATACCATTAGCAGCAGTCTAGCTTGGTCTTCTGGCAGAGACTGTCAGCTCTGAGGTGCATGTTATCATTAAAATATTATATACACATACTGTACTCTTTCACCTGTACATGGAGAAAAATATCTGGCAGCGGGACAGGGCCAACCTAGAACCAGTGTTTTCCTGTCCCTCTACTAAATCTTCCTGATTAGTACACTATAAGTCCTAGATACTTTACACATGGAGGTCAGGTTGCCAACCCTCCCCATAGTAGTATTGCGTCTGGGTACCAGCAGTGGTTTCATTTAACGCATTATGGGGGGAAATCTAGCATTTTGAAATCAGTTTTCTGGAAATCATGAGCAAATTCTCTTGATCTCAGATCCATGGATTACGTTGTAGGAATTACTGCTACAGCCTGATCTCAATGAGAGTGGTCTACAAGCAATTCAATTTTGCAGCAATGGTTAGTTATTAAATTAGCTTAGCTGATTGAGGCATGGTTCTAATAACGCCAATGCTGCAGGTTCAGTCCCTGTTATGGGCCATTCACTTAAGAGGTCAATGAACCTCTTGTGAAACTTTTGGGTCCCTTTCAACTCAGAATATTCTATGATTTAGTTGTAAAAATAGTTATGATGAATTCCAGTGATACATGTTTTTGTTTGCAGAATGAGAACAACTCTGCAGTTACTACTTGATATTCATTTAAAGGAGCATTATTACGAAACAGCTGTCCCATCTCTTCTGCCAAATCCTTGTTCATGTGCCCTGCTTCTGTATTGTGCCACCACAACTAGCTGCACAGCCTTATAGAAAACCGTATTGATAAACCAATCAGCTGAAAAGTCCTCTTGTCCCCCTGTTTACTGTCATTTTTAGTTGAATCAGGCTCCCAGCCTTGTTACTTTACAAATCCTTTACCAGCACAACATAGGGATTGGTGTAAGAGCAGCAACAAATGAGCAGTGGAACAGGATCTGGTTTGGGGGGAAAGATGTGGACTTTTCTGGGAGGATAAATTTAATCATATACTTAAATTTAGGCTTCTAGTTTAAACACATTCAGAGTTCTTTTTCTATGGACATTTTTCAGTTTTCATTTAATTTGCTGTTTTCCTCCAACATTGCTACCAGTAAACATCCTTACATTTGATCTGAACAGAAAGCACCAAAAGGAAACAACAAAGTTTTTTTTTTTAATATCTTAACTTCAGTAGATTTTTTTTTTTATTACTCTTGCCTTGGTTTTTTCAGCTCTAATTAGTTCTGTGGAAAGATTACAGATTGGTTTACCTGAGTATAAGATTTTGTTGAATAGGCAAGTAGTACTTGTGATTAGAATTTGGGGAAAAAATAGAGTTCCTTTGTAAGTTTTTTCACAGTTCTACTGGGATAGATAATAATCCTTCACCAGTGAAAAAATATTCATTCTTGTTTCAAGGGGAAGTAAATAGATTGGCCATTAGCAATGAATTGAAATTATCACTTTTATCCAAGTGAATACACTGCTCTTGTAAAACACTGGTGATCTAGCTGTGTTTAAAATCCGTGTAAAAAGTAGCAGTTTTGCATCTTCTTTTGGCACTTAGTGTACAATGCATGATACATGATGCAGTTAGTGATTCCTGAAAAACTTACTAGACAACATGACCACTTTTAAGCACAGAATACTAATTTTTAAACCATTATATCACGTACATTTCCATAATATTTTTCACCAAGTATTTAATGTGTTATAGTAGAATAATTACTTTCCCATATTAAGTGATTTACTGAAAAACTAGAAATAATAAGATGCTGTATAAAGTCTACTGCAAAATTCCTGTTATTCCACACTTGGATTTCAGCCAATAGACTTAAAATAATTTTAGATTGTAGACTGCTTCTCGCTTTGGAATATAAGCATATATAAAGGCACATACATGGGACCAAATCAGCAGATAATGTGAAGCAATGCAATTCCATTTAACTCAGTCATTTATAGCAGATGGGGTTGTGCCCATATGCTCATACCTATGTGTATGTACTTGTAACACATACACATGTACTTATGTGTGACCTAAAATCGTGTGTGCATGTAACAGTGTACTCAAATGCAATTGCTTTCTTCTGCCAGCAGATTTTTCATTAGACTGGAAAAATGGAAAGCCTTCATGTATTTTAGATATCAATTATTTCTGATTATGAGAGGCACATGATTTTCCACATCCCTCCTGATTTTTAGGGTGTCCCTTGCTGAAACAGCACCAAAGTTATTTTTCTGAAGGCCATCAATGATAGAAATAAAAGACATGAGGAGAGGAGGAAAGATGGAAGTTTAATTTCACCGAATTTGTCCATAGAGAATACACACAGTTAATATTATGACTTTCAAAATGTGGTATGCTATTGAAAAACTATTTATAAAGCTTTGGTATGTACATAGTGCCTGGTATGTAAAATCTGCAGAACTGTGATTGAATTGGAAGAGACCTTCACTTTGCAACAGGTACAAGGTGTCAGGGCAGGAGCTGGCTCCTTTTCCTCCACTGGCTGCCATTTTAAGGGAGAGAAGATACTGATGGGCAGAAAACTTTTGAGCAACTTTAAAAGGAATGCTGATGGTATGAATTGCAAAATCTTTTGAAGGGAGAAAAAGGTTATCCATAAAATTTCAGGTGCAATGGGTTAAAAAATGGAAGAGGATGATAGACAAATGATTAAAGGAAGCACCTCAGGAGGCAGAAGCTCCTTCTCTCCTCTGTGTATGTAAACAAACTACTGCTTTTCCAGAGAGCTGTTGTTTCCATACTTGAAACTCTTGTTTGTTTCTTTCTTTAATTTTTTTTATTGTGGAGTTTTTTTCAGCTTGTTTGTTGTTATGCTTTAAAAATATACCATGAATTATTCCCAAGTGGACAACAAACCTAATAATTTTCTAAGCTACACCTTAATAAAACCAATATAATTCTGTCAAAATGAATGGATAGAATAGTACCATTATTTTGCAGAGTGTTAAAAACAGCTTTGTTCATGCAAAGGCAGGATATCTGTTTTTCTTTGAGCTTCCTATTATCTATATTAAGCCTCTAGGCTACTTGTTACTTCTATTGTGGCTGCTAATGTGTGTTCCTGTTTAGCACTGGTATTATCTCTTGCATGGTCCAGAGATACCTTGTTCTGCCTTGGTGTTAAGTGCAATAAAATTTTGTACCTTCAGACCACCATAAATGACACAGAAGAGGATGATTCATCAACAGCAACTGCTTTAATGGACCTCTTTAGCATGACGGGGTATTATGTGACTCAGATATTACAATGTAATCCGGAAATGTACCACTGAAGAAAAAACTGCAAACCCTAAAGAAAAAGAAGGTATCCAGGTCAGTCAAAGATTGATCTCAATCTGATCACTGATTAGAACCAACGCTTGTTTCCAAATCAGAATTAACAGGTCTTTCTTTGTGCTCCTGACTGGCTTCCTGCTAGTACTACACACTGGATCTTGGTTTTTGCAGCACTGTCACACTATTCATAATGTACAAAGTTGGTAGGACCATAATGGGGTCATGTGGTCCAACTCCTTGCTCAAGCAGAATAATCTCAGAGCACAGGATTGTATACAGATGGTTCTTGAATATCTTCAGTGAGGGAGACTCCACAAACTCTGAGGGCAATCCATGCTAGTGCTTGATCATCTGCACAGTACTATGTTCCAGAAATGCTCAGCACTTTCTTTAATCTGTCCTTTGTGTGTGTTTGATGCACCTACATTTTTCAACATCATTGCTTCCCATAGGTCTTTACCTCCTGTCCTTTTCCTCCCATTTTTCTCTCATTTTACTCATGGTGTACCTCAGGGTTAGTTTTTCTTCCATGCCTTACTATTTCCAGCAGGTCACCACCTTTTTGTTGAGACGATTCTGGTTTAAAATTAAGTACCACTGGGACATGATGCCTGCTGACATAACTGGGGACTGAAATCCCACAGAGCAGAGGCCAAATTTGATAGATATTTTATAACAATTTTGCTTCTGGAGGTATAGAAGAATAAGAAATTTAAGGGCCAAAGGAAATTTAAAGGATGGAGGATGGAGTTGAGGTACTCCTTTATGATTGTATGGGGCCAGAAAAAATTCAGATTTTGTTGATCATAACAGTTCTCATTAGATACATTGGAATAGAGCCGTGTGTGGTTTGGTTCCTACCATAGGATGAATACTTCTGAAGAGAGTGTCATTTATAGGACAGTAATATGTGGAAAAATTAAGATTATCCTAAGTAAAATGCATTTTTAAAATATACCTCCTGTGAATAAATCCTTTATATTAAAAAACATTTAGAAATCTTGAGAGTCTCCTGTAGCAAGATTCAAAAAACATGTGTTCACAGAACAACTGCAATGGTCCAGGCTTTGCCAGTGGAAACTTTTAGTCATTTCACCCATCTGTAACTGCAGGGGAAAATTACAAATATGATTGGCTGTAGCTGTTCAGATATTCAGAGACAATGCTGAAGAGTTTTCAAGCTAAGCACCAAAGAGTATATAATCACATCTTGAAAAGAAGTTTGTACTTTGCAAGTTCAAATGAACAGCTAAGATTGTTATAGAGAAAATATGTCATTTTACCCTCTTTACAAATTGGTTAATGAGGTACCATTGGAATAACTTTCCAAAGGTCACATAAGTCTGTAGCAAAGCAGTGAACTGAAATTCGCTCTCCAAGGTGCACAGTGTGACAATGCAACACTGTCTTTATTTCTATTCCCACATTATTTATTTAATCTCTGATGATATTTAAAATTTCCTTTTAATTTTAGACAATATTTAGAAATCTCTTAAAAAAGCCAAAACCCTTAAATAGCCCTCCCAACCTGTTTTCCTGAATGCTTTTCTGTCCCTCGGGTTGCCTTAGGAAATCATGTTATGGTCATGTTTAATTGTATAGGCTCTATTCTCTACAAAGAAAGTAAGCCTTGACATTAGGAAATCTGAGGGGAAAACATTTGAAAGGGAAGAAGGCATTTAACATTGGAAAGATTTGCATGTGTTCAGCATTAGATAGAGAGCTTTAGAGAAAACACATAAGAGTCTGAGCACTCAGGCTTTTCTGGGTTCCCCACTGGGGATGTGATACTGCACTTGGTTAATATGTTATAAACACAAACAGGCTAGCACTTGCTGAATTTACACTGCACATTAAAAGTTTGAGGTTCCAGGGGGAATTCAGAATTCCTCCTCTTAACAGAACTGTTTTTCTCTGGGGAGATGTAACAAGCCACCACTGTGATCAGCAGCAGTGGTTGGTTTCTGCAGGAATAGAAACACTCATTGCTCCACTTGTTTAACCCATAAGCTCTGACTCTACTCTCCAATGCTCTTTGCACGTGATTATTTACTATAGATTGTAAGTCATCCATATGAGATCTGTAAGAAGGGTCTTGTGATAAAAATCAAAATCTGCCCTGCACTATGCAGAATAATCTTTCTAACTGGAAACATAAATGGTTATTAAATTGTCTTACTTCTTCAATGTAAGATTTTAATAATAAAACTCTTTGGTATTTTTCTTTCTTGCCACTTTGCTAATAGAGTGATGCTTTTGACATATTTTTTAGAAAGGAGAGCATAATCCAGTTGTCCTAAACCATGTTCTACAACTGACAAGAAAATATTTTTGTTGTACATGAAGCTGTAAAAAACAGATCTAAAAAGAGGACATTGGAGTGGGAGTGTGAAAATTTACATTCCCTAAATCCTATATAGCAATCCTAACAACGGCTGTTTTGCTGTGTGCTAACCATCCCAATACTTCCTTTTCAGATGGTTCCCATCTCATACTTTCTACCAAACTACTAGGCATGCTAGGCATTCCATCTATGGGCCGTTGCAATTTTGCTGTCCCTGGGCCCTCTCAGTGCTTACTGGTGAGCTTAATGTCAGGCACTCAGTCAAATCATCAAAAGTTATGTGATGAGGCATCTAAAACCTCAAGTTTTCTGGTGACTCTTCCCTCATGGCTACAGCAGGGTCAGCAGCACAGAGCCTTCACCATGCCTCAAAGCAAAAATCTCACCCAACTCCTGCAAAGTCAGAAAACTTGGGCTTATTTGTGTCTAAGGTGAGTTTCACCCCTCATCTCCAATTCACTGGTTTGCAAAGTGCCTTAAAATAGCTCAGCTGTCAAAGCCAATGTATGAACCCCTCGTCACTTTACCAATGAAAATTATTACTTATCTAAAATTTTTAAAGGTGAAAATATATGGCATTGCATAATGGTGTTTGACAGCAAAATGTGACTGCACTAACTGATGTGAGCTTTCAGTGTGTGCTCCTAGAAACAAATGGACTGCTTTCACACATCTGCAGTCTCCAGGTCTGTCTGTGGTTACTACAGTGACTTCTCTTTGTTCTGTACTTGAGTGCTGTAAGAGTCAAGGGCTCATCTGTCATGTGCTATAGATAATCTCAAAAACACCTTAACAGACAACGTATGAACCCCAGGGCTGTTTATATTCATGAAAACTATTCCTCCCACAGAGGTCACATTGAGCAAGATAAACCATGTCATCAAATATGCAGCATACATTGCAACAGGGGTCTGGCATTGCAGACTTAAGAGTTTTTGTGAGTTGTGTCAAGGAGGACTGTTTTTGTCCTTAGCTTGATGAACAGTTTCAAACAGGCAGTGCTCTTGTAGTTCAAATGTAAATGAGAATACAAGTTACAGCTATCCCCACTTTTCTGTACTGAAATGACAAAATGCGTTTTCTCTTACCTGACTGCTTAATACCCAGAGAAGAGCTAATATACAGGTGTCGTGGTTACAATATCTATACAATAAAATAAACCTAATAAAATTAAACATCTGCCTGACAGCAACATTACAGAGGACTGTCTTTCTGTGTTACAGGCTGCAATATGTGCCTGACACATCGTCAGGTCACAGGTTGTATTTGTACCAATGGCAATAAAGATAATATTTAAAACTGATACAGTATTTCATATAAAAATTTTTAAAGTGTTTTCCCCAAAATATTTTATTACCTAATCAGGGGAACAGCCCTAGAAATGATTGTGTGTTTACTGTATAGTACTGCTGTTATCAAAATCTATCAGTTTCACCTGAAAATAAGAATAGGGATGTCTAGATACTTGGAATACATCCTACACATCCCACACCCAGTTTTCCCTTGACTTTAATGAGTTTTTGATTAGTTCTTTCCTTATTTGAAGCAATTTTTAAGGCTGCTTCAATATAGCTTCTCACAGGAATGCATATTGATAATTGTTTTGTCTTATACTATCACTATAAATAACTTCACAGCCATCACTGACTCTCTCTATTTCATTTTTACAGAGTTGATATCTAAAATGCAAGTACAGATCCATTTTCTAACAAATAATAAGAGATACCATCTATCTAAAACTTGTTATGAAGAATTTAGTGTGCATATTTTGCCTCCACATTTGTTTTATTCTGCTAAATAGCCTATGTGGAAAACAATTTACTTATCCATTAAAAAAACAAAACAAAACTACCAAACAAACAAACAAAAAAAAAAAAACCCAAACAAAAAAACCCCCAAGAACAACAACAAAAAACCCCAACCCTGTTCCATTCTGTTTTGGTTTCTGGGGTTCTGTTGTCATTTTATCCTAAAGTGCTGTTTCCTCACATTTGCATCTACCAGCCTTTTTAATGTGATATTCCATTTAAACTGCCTTTTAATTGTATGTGCTGCCTTGGCAGAACATGACTGATGTACTAGCGTTAATTAGGGCTCCAGTCAGCAGCCTATGCCAGCTGGAAACTGAGAAACAAGCGTAAATTATTCTGTCATCAATCAGCTCAAAAATGTTTGAATCACTAATTAGTTTGCAATTTGGGTGACAGTTTATCTGACGCAGGCGGTGTCAGAAACTTCAGATCTTAGATGAATAATTTGCCAGCAACAAGCACATATTCCCTGCTTTTAAATACATGAAGGTTTATCTGCATGTTGAAAGGTGGCTCAGCAGTCTTCATTAACTTCCAACTGGGACTATGTAAATCAGGAATCAGTGTGAGGCACTTCAGTCTGTGGTGGCTTAGCAGATGATATTTAGAAAAAGAAAGCCTCTTTTCTCTCTCTTTTTTTTTTTTTTTTATTAATAATCCATAAACTGGTAGACGAGAATGTTTGGGCTTTAACAGCTTAAAAAAATCACAATGGTTGAAAAAAAAGAGAAGGCAATCACCCCCTTTTACATGAAAATTAGTTGTGCTGCATCTTTCTGTTTAACTGATTTAGTCTCCTCTACTGTCATGTGTCTGGAATGTTAAGCAGCAAGTGATTAGCCCTTGTCCTTTAAAGCAGGATC
Source organism: Cyanistes caeruleus (assembly GCF_971803275.1). Lineage (NCBI taxonomy): Eukaryota > Metazoa > Chordata > Aves > Passeriformes > Paridae > Cyanistes > Cyanistes caeruleus. Next base: position 45,802,559 of record NC_141732.1, on the reverse strand, counting down.
ATTATTGGGGTTTTATTAAATGGCAGACTTGTGTTTCTATTTAAAGGATAAGGGATGTGGGGGAGGGGAAACAAGAAATTGCTAACAGGAAGCAGAAAAGGTTACCAGTGTCTCAAAAGGAGAAACTATTCAACATTATAAATGCAGTCGAGAGGGTCTTAACATCTGTGTTGTTCTTATCAATAAGAGAGATAAGTTTAATATCTTGCAACACATACAAGTATTCTGTGTCCCATAGATAAAACAAAAGTGTAAAAACAATTGAGGGAGACAGCATCACTGCAGAGAGACAGCAATTTGTCTTCTACCTACTCATCCATCCTTCTGGAACTGAAAGGCAGCTTTGATATGGAAAGATGCAACAAGAGCAGGGAAGAAAGCTGTAAGCTGACTGTGGTGCCAAATACAAAAAGCAGCTGAGGACAGGATTCTGAGGTTCTCTGTGGCTGGCAAAGGGCATGCTCTCTACATTCAGAGCTTTCACGAGGTGAGAGAAGCGGGGACTATGATACTGTGTAATTACGATTAGCAAGTGTCACTCTAAGCACAACACCAGTAACATGCATGGGAGTGCTGCTGCTGCTTAGTAAGTGTTAACAAAAGGATTTGAAGTAAGAAGTCAATGACAGTTTGGTGACAGTCCCTTTCCCTTCTGTCCCAAGTCCCTCTGCTCTCAAGTTCTATTTGTTTTAGCCAGAACAAATCATTCCCTGATATGTCATATTTTTAACACTTTATCTATATTGCTTTAAAACTTCACTGAACTTTGTCTACTTCAGTACATTTTTTTCCAATATTTTAAATAGACTTACATAAAATAATTTTGTTTTCAGAAATTTCTAGGAAAAATTAGTTTTCTGCTTTAGGGGAGGAAAAAACCCAACTAAAAAATATATTGGTTTTGTATATGGCAAAAACTGTGATTCTTGTGGCTGCTTCATTGAGAATTTTTAGAGGTTACAGGCAAAAATTTTTAAAGTCAGCAAAAATACAGTCTACATGACACAGCAGTATTTTGCACCCTTTTAATTAAAAGAAAAAGGCAAGGTTGGTCAAATTGCAATATCCTTAAACAACTTCGCATCGCCAAAGACCAGGAGAAAATAGATGGAAATACAGTAGGTGTGGTCTTTAGAAGTCCCCCAGCTGTTGGATCACATGAGATTTCACACACTGTTGCATGTGGTCTGTGTCCTGTGAAAAAATCAGTACTATACTGGGAATGATGCTGCAGAACCCTCAGGCCATCGAGGGTAACCAGCCCTCTCTCCTGTTGACCACCACTTAATCCCTCATCCAGGCTACCTTCCATGGATGGTCCCTGATTGTGCTCCTTATTAGCCAGGTGCCCAAGTGGGATTCTGAAAGACTGGGAAGTCCTGACTGCTAACTGCCCTACCTGCAATCAGGTGGGAGGGAGCTGCAGATACAGAAAGCCCTATGTAACAATATGTAGCCTAGGAGATCCAGTTTGTGAGGTATCAGATCAAGCGCTCAACATGAATGGCATTTCTGACTTTAATTCCTCTGTCTCAACTCTCTGTCAGCACAATGCTGGAAAAATAAATTACTGTTTGTCAAGCGCTTTCATGAACTATATAAAAAGCACATGCAGAAATTAATGAGTCTGGCTTTAGAGGAAAGTTTAAATAGTGGAAAATAAACAAAGGTTTGGACTGCACACTGCAGAACAAAGATAAAGCAAAATAATGAATAACTGCTTACTCTGCAGGCTCTCCTCTATACATTGAGTAAGGCTGTGGACTGCATAGGGACAAATAAAAGGAGCTACCTGGGAATTTCTTTTAACAAAAACTTTTTGCTTGTTTCTTTCTTTTAGGAGAAAATACCAGTTTCTCAAAGCTGCAACTTTTTATGGAAAAAAAGTTCATATGAATGATGGTTTTGTCAACAGGGCTTCAATGGCCCAGAGAAGAATTTGTTGTGAAAAGGTAAGCTGGAGAGTGATAAACCCACAAAGGCAGATCCAGTCCAGAGCTGCCACCAGCTTGATGGTAAAGCAACACTAAATGCAGTGCTACCATAGAAAAATTCAGCTGTCTCGTAGATTATGGCTGGGTTGCATCTGGCAACAGCCCTCCTTCTTCTGCATCACTTACCTATCTTCTTATGTCCTACTTAATACAGGAAGAAATGATGCTACTTCTGCACTTTCTTGACACTTCCCATCTTGCTTTCCACACCCCAGAGAAGATCTGAGGTAATTCAGACTGGAAGTCTGTTTCTTCTCTTTTTCTATAATTTGCTTTTATTTCAAAAGGTCTATTCTTTATTCCTAAATGGAATTTAAATCCAACAGTGTTTTACTAATAAATAACACTGCTGGACCCTATAAATATTTTTGACACTGTAAAGCAAATGGACATATGGACAACTGTTGAGATCACTGTAATACTGGCATTTCTTCTCCTTTGACTGATTCTTCAATCTTAATACAAAAGTACACATACATATATACATGCATCTGCCTAGTGTGTAAACATTTGTCAGAGTGTAAAACTGCAAACTTCATGAGATGGCTAACAAACCAAAAAAAATCACCAAATCATTTTAAGCTAGTACATATGGACTAAGTATTTACCTATCACAGTATTGAAAAAAGACTACAAAAATCACTGTCCTGCTCTGTATACTGAGTCCCTGTTCTCAGCCCTCTATGAACTAAATAGATGTGACAAATGACTGATGAGAAGAAAAACTGTTTTTTTTTTTCAGAAAGGAAAATGGTTGCTAATACTCAGAGAAAATAGTTTATATGTAGTTGCACTGGAAGCCTTTGACAACATTGGCAGCTGAGCAGCTATATAGTGAAGCTTAAGGCTTTAAGCTCTTGATAGTTCTTTTTATTTGCATGAGGTGCAGATAGCTTCTACATTATCATGTTGCATTTCTTTGTAGATGATTACAGACCTTTTATACGTCTGAGGTCAGCTTCTCTGAGTTTAACTTATCTTAAAAACAAAGTATATTTGTCTGTGTTAAACAGATCTTTGGACCAAGGGCAGGTGCTTTTTCTTTAAATGCCCACTGAACTCTAGAAAAATAAGAACAGTGAAAGAAGTATTTTAATTTTTTTTTAATGTGTAAGTTGAAGTTAGAATATCCATAACTCTGGTGTTGTAGAAAGCTGTTGTCAGAAAAGGCATACTGCAATTGGAGGAGTGCTATGAGTACTAGCTCTGTGTGGCTCAGCTGGAAGAAATCAATTCCCAAAGTCTACTCTGTTAGCTCAGGACTTGTTGCTGAACTACACCATCATGACATCAAGGAAGAAGAAAGAGTTAAAATAATACAAAACAGATTGTTTAGTATCACAGAGAATAAATTTCTGCTATGTCTTTTCTTGATGCCTCCTTAGCAGTTCCTTTAAATGCTATGAAGTATTTTAGAACTTCTTTGATTGTGTTTCTCTGATATTTTTCTATTCAGTGCAGTTGTATTTATCATATGTTGCTATTGTGAAGGAATGGAACCCTTACTGTTGTACATCAGCTGGCATGCTTTGTCACTGTTGAGGGAGAGGTATGCCAGGAAAAGGGTTAGCTTTTGTTTACCCATTACTGTCACTGATGTGACTAGTGAAGGGAACATCTCAAGCTATTTTTTTCAGAATAGAGTAAGACTTTTTTAAACCAAGTCAGTTCCAAAGGGAGTATAATACATGGACTTTTCTCTCCCAGTTTGTTCTTTTCATTCCTTCCATTTCACACATCTTAATAGACAAAATCAATGAGAAAGAAAGATGAGAGTAAAGTCCTTAAACTCAAATTAATATCCTTAAAGGAAACCTGTTCAGAGACTATTATGTAGACATCATCAGAGAACAAGTGAAGACAGGAAATACCGAGGGTAAAAATCATACTAATCCTCAACAGACTGTTACCAGTGAAAGACTAGTGAAGACTGTAAAGAGGCCATGGGTCTGGATGAGCTCTTGCTTATATTTAGATGTTCATAGAATCAGAGAATCAATTAGGTTGGAAAAGACCTCTAAGATCATCAAGTCCAATCTATGACTGCCTTGTCAACTAGATCATGGCACCATTTACCATATCCAGTCTTTCCTTAAAAAATTCTAGGGAAAGTGACTCCATCACATCCCTGAGCAGCCCATTGCAATGTCTAATTACCCTTTCTGTGAAGAAATTTCTCCCAATGTCCAACCTGAACCTCCCCTGGCAAAATTCAAGACTATGTCTTCTTATCCTGTTGTTGGATGTCTGGGAAAAGAGACCAACCCCCACCTGATTAAAACCTTTTTTCATTAATTGTAGGGACCAATAAGGTCCCCCTGAACCTCTTTACTTCCAGTCTAAACAACAACAGCTCCTTCGGCCATTCTTCACAGGGCTTGTGCTCCAAGCCCTTTACCAGCCTTGTCATCCTTTTCTGCTCCAGCTCCTCAGTGTCTCACCTGCAGTGCGGGGCCCAGAACTGGACATGACATGTGAGGTGTGGCCTCACCACTGCTGTGTACAGGAGGACAATCACAGCCCAGGTCCTGCTGGCCACACTATTCCTGATACAGGCCAGGATGCCATTTGCCTTCTTAGCCACCTGGGCACAGCTGGCTCACATTCAGCTGCTGTCACCAGCACCTCCAGGTCCTTTTCCACTGCGCAGCTTTCCAGCCACTCTGCCCCCAGCCCATAGCACTGTCTGCAGTTACTGTGATGGAAGTGCACTGGCACTTCACCTTGTTGAACGTCATACCATGAGGTCTTGGCACCTCAGTCCAGCCTGTCAAGGTTCCTCTGCAGGGTCTTCCAGTCCTCCAGAAGATCAACAATCCCACTCAATTTGGTGTCATCCATGAATTTACTGAGGACACACTTGGTCCCCTCATCCTGACCATAAATAAGGATACTGAATGGGATCAGCCCAACCCTGATCCCTGGGGGACACCCCTAGTGATTCAATGACAATTAGATGTAGTACCATTTATCACTGGTGTCTGGGCCTGGCTGTCCAGCATTCTTAACCCAGCAAAGGTTTTACCTGTCCAAGCCATGGGCTGCCCACATTTCCAGGAGAATGCTGTGAGAGATGGTACTGAAGGCTTTTACTGAAGGTCAGGTAGGCACATCCATAGCCTTCCTCTCATCCACTGAGCCAGTCACTCACTAAAAGATGGAGACCAGGTAGGCCAGGCAGGACCTGCCTTTCCTAAACCCCTGCTGGGTGGGCCTGATCCCTTGGGTGTATATGCTCTGTCATAGCACTCAAGATGGTCTGCTCCATAACCTTGTCAGGCATCAAGGTCAGGCTGAACTTGCTGTCAGATATGTAGCTCCCTGGGTCTTCCTCCTGGCCCTCCTTGTGGATGGGCATCACACTGGACAGCTTCCATTCATCTGGGACTTCTCCAGTTAACCAGGACTGATGATAAATGATGAAGAGCAGCTGAGTGAGCTCTTCCACCAGCTCCCTTGTCACCCTAGGATGAAGTCCATCTGTCCCCGTAGCCTTGTGAGCATCTAAGTGGCACAGCACTTATTCCTCATGGATTACAGGGGGTCTGTTCTGCTCCCTGTCCCTGCCTACCAGGTCAAGGGGCCAGTTGCACTGAGCATGACTAGTCTTACCGTTGAAGAACAAGACAAAGAAGGCAATAAGTATCTCAGCCTTTCCCTCATCTTTGGTGAATGTATTTCCCTCTTTGTCTAATAAAGAATGGAGTTTCACCTTGGCCTTTCTTTTGTTACTAATACATTTTTAAAAACTGATGTAACCGACAGCAAACAGATTAAGTGAATTTTTTGTCTTTCTAGTTTTATTTCTGCATGACCTAAGAACATCTGTATACACTTCCTGAGTTACCTGCCCCTTTTTCCAGAGGTGATATATCCTCTCTTTTTCCCTGACTTCCTGTGAAATCTTGCTGCTAAGCCAGGCCAGTCTTCTTCCCTGCCATCTGTTGGCACATAGGAATAGCTTGCCCCTGAAACTTCAAGATTTATTTTTTAAAGTATGTCCCACCTTCTTGGTCCACTTTGTTTTTAGAGGCTGCTTCCCAAAGCTCTCTCTCGGCCAGTATCCTGAATAGGCTATAGTCTGTACTTGGGAAGTTCAGGTAGATGCTGTGTTGTTCTCCAGGAACCTCCTAGGCTGTCTCCTCTTTGCTGTGGTTAGTTTCCAGCAGACATTTGGCTGGTTAAACAAGGGCTGATAATCAGAGATGATGTCTCTGGCTGAGACATCAGCCAGCTGACCACAGAATAGTTCATCCACCTCCTCATCCTGGTTGGGTGGTCTGTAACAGATTCCCACCAGGATATATGCCTTTTCAGCCTTCCCCCTGATTGTCACCCATAGACCTTCTTATCACTTAGCACTTAGCACTTCTTATCACTGTCCTGGAGCTTTGTGAAGTCAAAACACTCTATAGAGCCACCCCACTACCTCTGGTTCTTTGCCTGTCCCTTCTGAAGGGCTTGTAGCCATCCAATGCAACACTCTGGTCATCCTACCACATTTCTGTCATTGCTTTCCTGCTGCACTCCGGCTCCTCCTATTTGTTACCCATATTGTGTGCATTGGTGTAGTTGCACTTCAGCTGATTTTACCCCTAACCCTGGCATTCTGACTCTAGGCTCATATTACGTGAGCCTGGTCTTATTCCCACCCCCTGTCAAGCTGAATGCTTCAGGTAGAAACCTGCATGCTGTGCAGGTCCTTGCTGGTCAGTGGGAAATTATGAGTATCTACAGAGTTGTTAAGCGGCTGGGCTGTCCAAGGCCCACTACTGATTACAGTGTTCAGCTTGCTCCTAATGTGAAAGGAAAGCCTCCTTGGGTCTGGTCTTCTCTGATCTTCTTCCTGATCATTTGCTACTCATGGAGAGAAAGGGTACTTAAGGCTATTTTTCCCTTGTTCTTCTCATGCTAAGGACAAGTTGCAGGACATACTAACCACAGAACTATTCTGCAAAATTTGATAAATTCCCTGCCTTTTCAGATAATCTTGTATCACTGCTACCAAGTTCCTACACCTGGTGGTAGTGGAGTGATGACTTTCTTTTAATATTTTTTTTATCTTTTTTAGGATAAAAGGAACTGTTCTGTATCCCTGCTGGATGATTGCTTCTTCCAGGTGAAGAGGGCTGCATGGCTAGTAACTGGTCAGTCTCTAGCTCCTTGAAGTTAGTGTGGAGCATTTTCATTTCAAGGAAGTCTTGAGATATCCTAAAGTAATTGTAAACTAATTATCATAGTGCTTAAGATGCAGTTGCTGGTTTTTTTCAAGCATACAATGCATTTTAGAAAATATTTCCCATGTCTCACACATTCTGTCTTAAATTGGACATTTGTTAGTATAATCGTTTATAGTTTCCTAATGCTTAACAAAATATACTCCTGGAAACCTTTTAATCAAAATTATTTTATGATTTTATGCTTATTATGTTGGCCCAAGCCAACACTTTGGGCATGAAGGGTCAACCCTTGTGGTTGATGTTCTTGCAGTCTTTATGGTCTCTCTTTATCATCACTCATTCAGAGCACTTTCAAGCAGATTTTCCTCACTTACCCTTTTATTCTTTGGTTAGAGTGTTTAATGCCGTAGGGATGATCTTTCTAAGTATGCTCCTTCTCTGCCTTCTTTAAATTCTAATGCACATCCACTGGATCCTGATCAAGTGGATAAGAATTACTTATTGTGTGATCACATGTGAAAAACAATATTTTTACCTTGTGTAAAAATGCAGTTTTTACCTTGCAATTTTACCTTGCTTAAAAACAAAAAAGAAAAAACTCTGTCTTTAGTTCTCCCTCTAACCCTGCAGGTTTGAAATATTTGTAGGTTATTAAATGAGAAATGGAGTTTTTCTGAACTACAGATATATTTCCAGTACTTCACTGTCAATCTAACTTACTGATATGGGTTCTTTACAACCAACTGTTGCTTTATCAGCATGGTTATCAAAATCAGCTTCTCACAATACTTATGATGCAGTAGAAATTGGGGTGAGATTTGGGAATTTATTTATTGGATGCGATGGGAGGAGTTTATTACACTTTTCAACATAACAAGATTAAACCGAGTACACTTAATATTGAGAAATTATATTCAATGCATGATTTCCACATTGTTTTTGTCAGGAAAGTACGTAGTATTTCAACTTCTGTACAGTTCATGGTACTGGCTTTAGAACAAGACAAACCTGAAAAATGTAGATAGTTTTTGTTACAGGCACAATGTGAAAGGAAGTTCTTTTAGTACTTACCAGAGGGTCCTTAATGTCTTTTAGTGCTGAGTCTTTCCATTAACTATCATGAAAATTACAAATGTTCCTCTTTTTCTGTAATTCTGAGGTCATATCATTGCTGATGACACTTTCCCGTTGCTACCTGCTGTGGCAGAGGGTGAAGTGAATCAGCTTTGTAAAAATTTAACAGGTTTTTCATCCTCTGGACTTGTATCTCATCAGCAGGTAATGAAGCCAAGATTGTTCCTCCCATCTACTTCTACCTCATCTGATATTAAAAACTCAGTGTGGATTGTTTTGGAAAATGTTAGGACAGTGCTCTCTTCCTATGAGTCCCATTCATGGCATCTTGTACATTGTATAAATGCAATTAGAAACCCTTTTTTCCCACTAGTTTTAAAAAGGCTTTTTGCGTCCTGATATATTTCTGATTACATTCTACTATGCTTGCATTCTACTACTGCTTGAAAATAGCTGGTGTTAGATGTAAACTCTCCATTATATAGACATAATGTTTTTCCTCTTAATGTTGATTTTATCCTTTTACTTCCAAAGGGTAAAGCAGGATTATGTAATAGAGCTATCTAAAAATGCATAGCTTATACATTTGTATCATTCTGTATGTTGTATGGTAGCCTGTTGACTTTTCACAAGGCTCAGCTGAGTAATTGTCACAGCATTTTTAGCATACTTAATTAGGAAGTCAAGAATGTAATCTAATATGCTTTTTCCTTGTGATTTTGTTAAATGTGTCTTTAATTGTTAAACAGATGATTGACGACTTCAGAAAAGATACGCATTTTACATTAATACATCCAATTCAGGCTGCACTTTTATTCTTGCATCCTATTTAGAAGATAATAAAAACAAAAGCAAAGATGAAAAATTCATCTTGTCTTTTTAGCATCAGATTGTCACTAAGTGCAACTTAGCCCACCTTAGCAGTAATTTAGACACCATGTCAAGAACTGGTTCCCATTTTAATCAGGTTTGAAAACCATCATGGGGGAAGGAGGTAACTGAGTTGGCTTGATCAGTCAGGTAAAATTCAGCAGCAAACTTCAGGTTTATGAAAATGAAATCATGAAGCTTGGAGTGGGAAATAAGTTTAAACAGTAGAAATTATAGAAATAGAATCCTTGCATGAGCACTGTAAGTATTAAGACCTTATAAAAAATGCAGAGAAGGAAAGCTGGTGAAACCACAGAAATTCATAATCAAGACAGAAATTCTCAAAGCAGTACAGTGGATTTTAAAAAAGGATTTGAGAGGATTTCTAGTAGCACTTCTGTGCATAAACTTTCTGCAATATTTGAAAATCTTAATCTAATTTTCTGAAGTTAGATAAACAATGACCAGAGTAAGATATCAGAATAGCATATATTTTCACATATGGTGATAAATACTAAACGGAAACACTAAGATGGATTAAATCCATAATGAGGAATAAGATGATGACAGTCAAACAGAGAAAAAGGGATTTTTATTATTTTTTATGCAGTCAATGAGATATATTTCAGCCATAAAATATTATTACCCTCTCCATTGGAGCTTCAACTATTTATCACAAGGTTTTTAAAACTAGTTAGGATAAAATACTAGAAAATATACTGCTAGGATCCTTCCTGCAGTAAGGAAGGAGGAAATAGTGATATATTTACTTTTTGTAGCAGCAAAAACTTTATTCACCTAATGTCTGGGTGTTTTTTCAAATACTGTAATTTATTTCTCTGATAATAATAACAATGAAGAGTTGTCTTTTTATAACGATAAAGAGTTGACCCTGGCTGCATACCAGACATCCACCAAAGCTGTTCTATTCCTCCTCTGCAAATGGATGGGGAGAGAAAATATAATGAAGGGTTCACGAATTGAGATAAGGGTAGAGGGAGATCACTCACCAACTACTGTCACGGGCAAAACAGGCTGGAATTAGAGACACTAGTTGAATTTATTGCTGACAAAATCAGAGCAGGATAATGAGAAGCAAAAACAGACCTTAAAAACACCTGTCCTCACCCCTCCCTCCTGCCCAACTGTGCCTCCTTTCTCCAGGGATGCAGGGAGGTGAGGAGTGGGGGCTGTGGTCAGTTCATCAAAAGTTTTTCACACTGCTGAGAGAGTCCTTCCCCTTCTCCAGTGTGGGGCCCTCCTACAAGAGATCGTTCTCCATGAACTTTTCACCTCATGAGAAACAGTTATCAACAAAATGCTCCAACATGGGTAACACTTCCATGGAGTGCAGTTCTTCCAGGAAGCCTGCTCCAGCATGGGCTCCTCTCTCCACAGGTCTGCAGGTCCCCGCTAGGACCCTGCTTCAGCACAGGCTTCCCATGGGGTCACAGCCTCCTCTCAGGCATCCACCTGCTCCAGCATGTGTCTCCTCCATGGGCTGCAGGTGGATCTCTGCATCCCCATGGACCTCCATGGGCTGCAGGGGCACAGCTGCCTCACCATGGGCTGTACCAGGGGCTGTGGGGGAATCTCAGCTCTGGCTCAGCCCTGGAGCATCTCCTGTCCCTCTTCCTCCATTGAACTTGGTGTCTGCAGAGTTGTTCCCCTCACATAATCTCACACACTCTTCTCTGGCCACAGTTACAACTGCCCAATAATTTTCTTCTTAAATTTGTTACCACAGAGGCATTACCACCATTTTTAATTTGCCCAGACCTGGCCAGTAGCACACCCTCATGGAGCCAGCTGACGTTGGTTCTGCTGGACACAGAGGAAGCTTCTGACAGCTTCTAACAGAAGTTATCCCTGCAGTCACCCTGCTACAAAAACCTGGCTATGCAAACAATAATTTGCTGTTTTTAAAATACTACTTTATTTGCAGTAATAATAAGCCTGTACCAAACTTTCTTTCAGTTTAGGCTCAGATGGCCAACACATTTGTGCCTGTTCCCTCACCAGTAGGTCATTAAAATCCATTAAAATGGATCTGACTGAAATGGAAAAAACTTTAAATATATCTTGGAGGGTTCATGTATTTGGAGTCATAAGCACCAAGAAAAGGAACTGGATATTGGTTCAAAATAAATATATGAGCAAAGCCTTAGTGATTTATTCTGGTCTTTAGGGTATAATTTCCTCTCCTCTTGTAAGTGGGGTTGTAAATATATCAGAATATAACCATACTTTCCTCTGCACTCTGTTTAGGTTTCTATCATCTCTGGAAGCAACTGTATTAAGGCTTCATAGGTTTTTTTTTCTCCACTGTGGGAGACTTTCTTTGTCCTACAGCTATGCCTGGATATTTAACTACAGGCAACAGCATAATGAGTCCAAGAAAATGACTATTGAATTTCAGAAACACACTTAAGTACTTCGCAGAGAAAATGACTCTGCTGGGCTATGGTCTACTATTTCCAAAGTTCAAGGGGAAGAAAAATAACGAAGAATTGTACCTTTGATTATTGAAGAGCTGCAGCAAGTTTAATCCTTAGAGCTTGAAAGAGCTTTCTGTAAATCAGCCAATTTGTTGAAAAGCCCTACCATGAGTATTTACAGACAAATCACTATATGAAAATTACTGTGCCCCACTGAAATCCATAATGAAGTTATCACTGAAAAACCGTGGTTGTTCAGCCATGCTGATGATTATTTCTAGTGTGATCGGGTAGGGCTGGCCTGTGTAGAGCTTTATGCAGGCATTTGCTTCAGGTATTGAACACCCAATCTACTGAAACTATTGACGACAGATGGCTATTATATATATATATATATTATTTTTTTTTTTTGGTGTGTATCTTATAAGGGCAATAATGTGCTAGGTCTAGTTAATTTTTTTATATTGATGTATTGGTCAGATGGGCAGTTTCAGCACTGCAGGCACTGCAAATGAGAATGCCTGCCAGTGTTTTCTCTAGTCTTACCTTTATTGCAGGTATGCAGCTCAGCCATTAGTCAAAAATATAAAGGAACTCATTCTGACAGTAATGTGTTTTGACTTTATAAAACTACAACATCTGTAGGTTTTGGGAATCTTAACTTCTGATATGTAAAAAAATCTCTCTGTGTATCTTTATCAATTTTTCAAAGGCTTTTATGTTGACTAGATATTTCAGATTGATGTATATGATATAAAACCTTTGTTGTCTTTTTCTAACAAAGACACAGAGAATATAATTGAAGAAAATAAGACATTTGTAGGTAGCCTACAAATAAATCCTGCTTGCAGGCAGAATTAATTGGCAGAATACTTCATGATGTGCCAATACGCTTAGATGCAGAAAAGTGCTCCACTATGGTAGAGCTCTACCAGATTTCCAGGGCTTTGCCTGTCTGCAAAAAACACTTGGTGGAATGGTGGTTTTCATTTAGTCTGTATGTTTCAAAAATAAATTATCATGTAATTTCTAGAAATGAGAGAAAATTCTTCCAGGGCATGTATTTCATTTTAAGGACATAAAGTGAATTGTAGGCTGGAATTACATGCTATTCCATAGCAGTTCAGCATTTCTCAGACTTCAGCCCAGAGAATCAAAAATTTTCAAATTATTTTGTAAAAAAAAAAAACAAACCTTGGTTTACTAGAGAGATAGGGCTGACACTTCTCTACTTATACCTGCCCATTCACATTTCACTGTGGCAAATGCAGCAACTGCTTATTTAAAATACTGATAGTCAGCAAGGTAATTACTGTGGTTTTACCCATCTTAAGGCAATTGGGAAACCTATTCCAAATAATTAGACAAGTTTTGGCTTCACAGACAAAAGCCCTTCATCCTTAATTTTGGGCATCCCTGCCCATGTTTCTCTCTCTCTTTTTGGTTTTTTTTTGTGTTTTTTTGTTTGTTTGTTTGTTTGGTTTGTTTGTTTGTTGTTCTCAAAAACTTACCTTTTGAATAGCCTAAAGGGTGTAAGTGTCCAGGCTTCATTTCTGACTTCCTCATTCAAAAATACTATCTATCCTATATCCTATTCTAAGATGTCCAACTGAGGAATGGGAATCTTGTTATTAAATGTACAGTCATTTTAGGCATCTAATTTAAAACTATATGGCTAGCTTTTTCAGCATAATTAGCATTTTCTATCATTTAATTGATTAAGAGGATTGGATCACTGACCTCACTTACAGCTGTGAATGCTCAGCATTTTGCAGATTATTCAATAAGTTCTTAAAATGTCACCCATAAAATAGAAATGCACAATTAGTGTCTGCCTATGAAAACTTTGGTTTATAACTTGTCTCAAACAGCAAAGATCCTGCAGCAATGACCGGACATCCTGGAAATATAAATACTGACACAGCACTGCTTTCCAAGCTAGGCTGTATTTAGAATTCCACTAGCCTTATCCACTAGTCCTATTCCACTAGCCCTTCCATAAGCTCTATTCAGCGGCACCCCCAAATTTCTGCAATATCCTGCAGATAAGAGAAAGATCCCATCTCTATTCTTTTACAGCTGGTGTAATATGCCCAATCAAGCTTTTTCTTTATGCTGAAGGAGAAAGAGGTGAAAATAAATGTAGAGTTATTTAAATAACTATGCTTGAATGACTGAAATTGAAAATACTCTTAATAATGATATTTCTTTACTTATGCATGGTCATAATCCCACCAATCATTCTTTCAGTGAGTACTTTACATGAAATTTTCTGAAGTTTTCAAAAGCATTCTAAAGTGTCATGGCGGAAGACCTGTGACCTCGAGACCAGACCAGCCAGAGACGAAGTAGTGAAATAAATAGAAGGATGGGCTCAATTGGATGACCCAAAAATAAAGAGCTTTAATAGTGAAAACAGCAAACATACAATCCAGGGACACAGTAGAAGGTGCACCAAAAGGGTGAGGGGCAGGGTGATAACAACTTATATAGACTAGGGTCAGGGTGGAGTCTGAGGGTAAAGGCCTGTGAGGTGCCTCCTGCCCAGCGATTCTGTCCCACAAAACCCATCACCCTGCCTCTGTTCAGGGCTCTCTGCCTCTGGATCTGAGTTTGTTCCTGCACTGAATAAATGGTTTCCCGAGCAGAAGCCCATCTTGCTGAGTCCCATATCAGTCACTGGTAACGGTAACCTCCCTGGACATGATCCTGCAGTCCCAAAACGCAACAAAGGCCCAGTGGGAGAAAACGATTAGGAATATGTAAAATACTGCAGGAAATACAAACCAGTAACAGCAGGGGAAAGAGAACTTTCCAGTAACATTTATATACAACTGAACAGAAGGCAGGGTGGGTATTGTTTTTCGCTCCATGATAAGGAAGAGTTTTCCCACAGCCTTCCACCTGGGTTTTCAATTACCCCAACATCTCCTCCTTTTCATTCCTCCAAAAATAAAAACAATTCTTAACATTTAACTTTGGTACAACAATAACATGAAACAGAATAAGAATTGCATCATGTACTTTCATCTTTATAAGCCAAATTGTGTGATGAAATATTCTATGCTATTTTCTGCTCCTCTCTTATTTGTTGGATGTCCATTCCACTGTGTATCTTTTTCATCACCTCTGCTTGATTAACGTAGTGAAACTTAACTCAGAAGTCTGTTTTTACAGAACCCAAAATCTCCAATTCTTGGGATTCTGATGATCCATGTGTTAGTTTCCAGGCCCAGTAATCCCAATGATCCACAGGGTTGTGGATCCAGTTATTGTGGGGGCGGAGCTTACAGATGGCATCCTCGTTTAATGGCCACCCATCCACCAGCAACCCTAAACAGGTAGAAAAGCGGTTCTCCAGAGTCACTACTGACAGACATAGTGTTTCTTGCTTTCTTATGTTGGCCAGTGTTACCCATACATTTTGCTTTGGCTGTGAGACTTACCAGGTTTTTATGAAGGGTATGGTGCAGACCAAAAATTCCAAGGCACAGGACTCCTTCCAGGGTCCATGGATGTTTCTTCTTCTTCTGAGTGCTCCACTGGGGTCTTTTGTTGGTGATGTGAGCTCCTTCAGTGGCTGCAAGTGAGGTTTGATGCTCTTGGCAGGGACCCACCTGGGTCCTGCACCTGTGGACACACAAGTAAATCCCCTTCCCCAGGTGATAAGTGGGAACAGCCCCGAAACTTACCCTGTTTTGGGATCCTTCACTAGTACCAGTGGTCTCTCCTGGAGTTTTGCCTGTGTGGAATTTGTGAAATGTCTAAAAATCGGTGGGACTGGTTCCATAAATGAGTTGCTCAAAAAATTAAAAACATACAAAGTTTTGCACAGCCTCTCTACTGTAGACAGGATCTCCACTCCTCCTTTTCGTTTTTCTAAAAGGTGTTCAAGAGACTTGTGGGCTCTTTCAATAATTGATTGACCAGTAGAGAAGTGAGGACTGCCCATTGAATGTTTAATGCCCCATAGAGCGAAGAAGTCCTGTATTTTCTGGGAGGTGTATGCTCATCCATTGTCTGATTTCATTTCTTGGGGAATACCTAATGTAGAGGAAGTTTGTAGAAAATACTTCATTGTCTTGGGTTTTTTCCCTATTGTGGGCTGATACATAGGTAGCTCCTGAGAATGTATCTATTGATATGTGTATGTATTTACATTTACCAAATGATTGGTAATTGGTGACGTCAGATTGCAAAATGTTTGATCCTCGGGGGTTAACCCCAACTCTGACTGATGGTATGGTCTGTTTTTCTGGGCAATCTGGGCAGGAATGAATGATCATTTTTGCTTGGTCTTTAGTAATATTAAACATTCCCATTAATGCAGGGGCATTTTAATGAAAAAATGTGTGGCTTATATGGGCTTGTTCAAAAAAGTTAGGTAGAGTTGTTCATATGGCCATGGTCAGAATGTCTGCTTGTGTGTTACCTTCTGCCATGAACCCTGGTAGGGAGGTGTATGATCAGATGTGGGTAATAAAATTAAATTGCTGACGAAAGAAGAAAAATTAATTTTTTAAGTAAATCGTACAACTTATCGTTTTGAACCATTTTGAGCATGGATTCTTCTGCTCTCTCCACCACTTCTGCAACATAAAAGGAGTCAGTAACTAAATGAAAAGGGAATATAAACTTAGAAAATGCATGAACAACCACTGCAAGCTCAGTGTTCCGGGGGGAGCCTTCCACTTTCTCAATGTCTGATTCCCACTCTTGGATCTCTGGGTTTTTCCAGGTAATTACAGATTTCTGAGACTTCCCCAAGGCCATCTGTAAAAAAGGTGATTGCATCAAGTATGTATGACGTTTTAGAGGTTTTAGGATCAACTTAAGAGCGGAGTGCAACAACTTATATTTGGGATGATGAACTGAAATTTGTCCTGAAAAATTTACTAAAGCATATTGTAAACATTCAGATTGCTGTAACAACTAGTCTAAATAATTATGGGTAACATAACAGCATAACTGAGAAATCTCTTCCTGAAAGGAAGAGGATTCTGGATCTGGCTTTTATAATTAGCTGAGATAAGTTCTGGGCAAGTGGTTCTTGTCTTTTTTGATTGATATGACAGAAAGACCCATTCCAGGATGAGTAGCAGGCCAGGTATTTGTAGATCCCAGTGGAAAATTAATCCATAAAGTTGAGGACCTTCTCCTAGAACTACAAACTACAAAAAAAGGTAAATTGGGATCAAAATGATTCGCTTGACACAATTGGATGGCAGATGTAACTTTATATGGAGCTTCTTGGGCTTTTTCAGTCAATGTCCTGGGTCAATTTAATGCTGGATCTCCCTTCAGTAAATCATATAAAGGGGCTAAGTCTTGATTTGTAATCCCCAACAGAGGTTGGATCCGCTTGATTGTGCCCAAAAGTTGATGTATGTCACTGAGTGTTCTGGGGTTGTTAGTTGCAATCACTGGGGTGTCAGTCTGTTGCTTGTGTTCCTGTAATCTTGTGTCAGGGATACTTCCATTGGGGAAGTTGTATCTTTTCCTCAGCTTCCCACACAACTGAGGTGACTTGGTTAGATGTTTTTATAGAGGAGTCATCTTCTGCAGCTAATAAGTATGTCATCCATATAATTCAGTATAATGGACTGTGGGTGTTGTGGGCAAACAGGAGAAAGGATTTTGGCTATGTACCAAAGTACACAGATGGTGGGTGAATTTGTCATACCCTGTGCTAAGACTGTCCAGTGGTACCTTGTCAAGGGTGCTTGTTGATTCATGGTACTGAGAAAGCAAATCTTGGTGCATTGTCCAGATGCAAACGTATTGTAAAAAAGCAGTCTTTTAAATCAATTATGGTTAATTTCTAGTTTCTGGGTAGCATTATAGGGGAAGATAAGCCTGGTTGTAGGGATGCCATCTCCTCAATGATACCATTTACTTTTCTAAAATCTTGAAGGAGATGCCACTTCTCACTATGGGGCTTTTTAATTATAAAAACTGGAGTATTCTGTGGGCTGGTGGCTGGGATAAGATGGCCTTTGTCCAACTGTTCTTGTACCTATTGTTCTAGCACAACTAATTTTTCACAGGGTAAGGGCCACCGATCAACCCATACAGGTTTATTTGATGTCAAAATCAGTTTTAGGGTGTCATGCCCATCATAGCTCATATTATAAAATTTGTTTCCAGCCTTATGCCCCATTCTGATAGAATGTTCCTCCCACACAAGACTACTTTTGCTTTTACTACAAATGGTTTTGTGGTAGTAATACAACCCTCAGGACCTTCAAATGTGACCCAATATAAGCTTCAGAAACTGTCACTGTGACTCCCAATACCTGTTTGAACATCTAAAGATGATACAAGAGTCCATTCTGGAGGCCAGTAGGATCAGGAAATCACTGCCATGTTTGCTCCAGTGTCAATGAGCCCAGTGAAGGTGATGTTCTTACCCAGATGTTTTAAGATGCATGTAAGCTCAGGTCATTCGCAGCTGATCTTGCTGGCCCACACAATGAAACAGTCATTGGAGGTTTCAGCATTTGAATCTGGCAACAAAAACATTTGAGCAAAAATTAGTCCACTGGGGATAAAACATGGGGGGTCAAGGACACATAGTGAGAACTGTTATTTCTTGTGATGATGTTACTGTAAGCACAGTGGGTATAACAAAATCCCTCAGCCCTAGCTCTGTTCTTTCCCACAATCAAAAATTCATGTGGCCATTGTTCCAGGCCTGATTGTCCAGTAGAGATTGCATGATGGATGTAGTCTGTGAGAATTACTGGTTGGGCTGTTGACAGCTCCAAGCTGGTTCCTGGTGGTGTAGTGGCAGGGAGATTGGAGAGGAGGTGCTGCAGCTGTGAGCTTGTGGCCTGTTGATGCCTTCTGGCATGGGTGACAGGGATGTTTGCGTTGTCACGCTCTGCTGCCTTGCACTCAGCTGGGAGTTTCCCGACAGATGACATGCACACTCCTGGACTAGATGGAAGTTGTTAGTTTTTTGATAGTTCCCCCTGCACCCACAAGGCTTAAAAGGCAACCTCTCTCTTGGTTTGTGACAATTCCTGGCAAAATGTCCTTCCTTACTACAACTGTGGCAGTCACGGTTCTTTGCTCTGCTGTTGCTTGATAGTATCTTTGAAGGCAGCTAGAGCCTCTGTCAAAAATTTCAGTCTGTAGGGTGGTGGTTTATTCCTATTGTTTTCTTGCATCCTCCTGGGCTGATGCTAGAGCTTCAGAGAGGACCTGTGCCTGCAGCAAAGCAGTGTGCTCAGAAGAGGCTGAATAGTTACGGGCATCTATCATCTGAGTGATGGTCTGCCCATGCTCAGGTGGAAGAGCACATAATGCCTTTTTACACTGGGGATTTGCATTAGCTATTGCAAGCCTTTTTAACTAGTTCTTCCTCCCATACCCAGGAGCAAAAGCACTACCCACTTGTTTGCCTAGAGCGAGTTTGAGTCTGTCTAGATATTTCATATAAGGCTTATCCGGTCCTTACATATTATCAGCAAAATTCAAATTTGGTTTGTTACCTTCTGGAACATGAAATAATGCCTTCCTGGCCACGTTCTTGGTGTCATTGAGGATGGGCCTAGGGAGATTTTCTGCTTGCTGGTTGGGGTCAGTGTGGGCTCCCTCTCCTGCCAATTGTTCCAAATTCAATGCTGCCCTTGCTGGATCCCCTGCATAGTCTCTTAAAAGTGGGTTTAGTATGTGCTTCCACACTAATTCTCATAGGGAGTACTCCATAGTATAACATAGGATATAACATAGGATAACAAAGTTGTCATCAAATAGTGCATGTCGTGTGGTGTTAGCATGTGAGAGGCAAGGACAGCTTGAATTAAATTGCCAAAATATGGCCAGTCTTTTCCATATTCCCTTGAGGTCTTGCATAGTTCTTTTATTTCCCCAAAGGCCAGAGGCTTTCACTGGGGGTTGGCACCTCCCCTTGCATAGCAGACCGGCATCACTTTTAACTTAGAGACCATCTACCACTCCCCCGCCTCCTTCACTGCCTGCCTTCTTACTTTCTCCCATGGATCCTAGTTAGGGCTTGGAGGCCGAAGGTCTTCCTTGGATGATGAGGAGGAGTACAAGGAGGAATCGCTAGGCACCATAAATATTTTGTTGTAGCCCTTATAGCCCTTTAACTTTAAAGTAGGCCCCAGAGTAGGCCTTGGTGCTGGTGACCAGGGCGCTGCCATCTTAGAGGCAGGTCTTTCTGGAACCCAGGTGGATGAGGTTCTGGCCTCCTTGTAAAGGGTGTGGTCTCTGTGTCTGGTGACATCAGGGGAGGAGTGGCCCAAGGTGGAAGGGGCATGCTGCAGCGTAGAGAGGGCAGAGTTGGAGGAGGGATTACCTGATGATCCATCAATTCGACCAGAGGAAAGGATGTTAGTAGAGCTTTTAAAATGGCTGTCAGTTTCAAAATGGCGGTCGCTATCAGCACAGGAGCTGGTGTTAAAGGTGACTGACTGCTTAGTACTGGGCATGGAGGGACAAGGAGAACATGGAGAGGGATGAGGTGAACAAGTAGGTTTGGGTAGGATGGAGTGGGAGGGATCCAGGATGGCGCGGCCATTACCATCCTGGGCCCCAAGTGGAGGAGGTGGAGGTGGACACCTGAATTGTTATTTGCTCTGAACCCACCACAGGTATATGCATCTGCAAGTTTGACCCCTTATCTACCTCAGGAATGACTTAAGGAATGAGGGGGATGAGGTGAAGGGTTGGCAGTGCCAGACATTTCTGAATTGATTGATCTTCTCTCCCTTTCCTTTTCTTCATATTTTAACATCTCCATGACGAGGCAGAGAAGGAGGAGTAATTCTTGGACGAATTGGTGTATTTTTGTTGACAAATGGTACAGTTTCTTTCCTACTGGGTCCCAGAATGGTAGTGTAATTGTCTTGGGCACAGTAGTATTATGAAAATTTTTGAAAGCCCATTTGATAATACTGTTTGGCTCCTTCTTTGGCTCCTTCTTTTCCAATTTCTTCCCCTGGGATGCCAATTTTAACTTAAACTGATGATAAATGTCTTTATCTACAACTGTTTTGTGACCATCTTGAAATTCAGGAAGGGTATTGATTATTGGGATGATGGGTTAACTGTCCCCTCCCCTCCTTACCTACCTTTGCAGGTCTTCCTGAGACAATTCATTCCCTTGAAGTTTGTCCAAGGTATCCCATTGGGCCCAGTTTCCACACTCAGGAGAGTGTTGGCCTACTGGTCAGTTTCCCCTGCTGATCCTATCCCTCCCTCAATGTGAGGGTCCCTGTCCAGGTGCCACTTGTTGTGGTGGATGACTGGAGAACTTGAGACCTGACCAGCTGGAGACGAAGTGGTAAAATGATAGAAGGATGGGCTCAATTTGATGACCCAAAAATAAAGAGCTTTAATAGAGAAAACAACAAACATACAATCAGCACAAAGTAGAAGGTGCACCAAAGGGGCAAGGGGCAGGGTGATACAACGACTTATATAAACTAGGGTCGGGGTGGAGTCTGAGGGTGAAGGCCTAATGGGGGAAGACAATTAGGAATATGTAAAATACTGTAGCAAATACAGTAGCAGTATGTAGCAAATAGCAGTAGGGAAAACAGAGAACCTTCCAGTAACATTTAAGTACAATTGAACAGAGGGCAGTGTGGGTACTGTTTTTCTCCATGGTAACTTGAGAAAGACATGTAACATGGTAACATTGTTTGAATTGAAATTTGAAAATTGAAATTGAAAGACAGTAACACGGTACTATTTTCTTCCTGATAAGGAAGATTTTTCCCACAGCTTTCTACCTCAGTTTTCAATGACCCCACCACTAAATCATTGACTCCTCTGTCATTTCTGTCCCGAAAAATCACATGGTATCAAAGTGAGACTTGAAAAGCACTGCCTTCATCGCTGGAGCCAAGGGGCAGCAACAGCCATCACACTTGCTGTACTTGCTAATGGTGAGGGTATCTTGGATCTGATGGGACTTCAGGGAATGTGAGCAGGCATAGTTCCTTCTGGCTTTTTTGAGTCCTGTCACAGCCACTCCAGCTTGTCTTTTCAGTTCTACCACTTAGCCATCATTGTTACTTTCTTCTTTGCAGCCTAGTTACCCTCAAATCCTGTGGATGTTCCTCCTCTTTGCAGGCCATCATACACACTGTTTTACTCAGTCTTTTCTTCAAAACTATCTCTACTGTTTTGCATTTTTTCCCCAAAAATCTCTTAACCAGTTTTTTGTTGAGTCCCCTTCTGCTCTGTCCTGGCCAGCTGCACTGGACTGCTGCTGCAGTCAGCAGCACTGACTTTGCTTCCAAAGATCCCCATGAAGTGTCCACCTCTATTTTCCTTGAATCCATTTCGTAGTCCTAGGACATTGAACTAAAAGTCTCAAGTGTCTTGAATAAATGGTAAATGCCTCGAGGACCTGTGGGTTTTGGGAGGTCTCAACTTCTGGTATGGTAAGATATCTCAGTGCACATTTACTGATTTTTTGAAGGTGTTTTTCAAAGGCTTATATGATGACTAGATATGTTGCATAAATTTCTCTGCAGTAGCTAGAAAGTGTGTTTTCAGTGCAGACAGTTTCACCTGCTATATTTCAAGGAGCTCACTCAAAGTATTGGTGTTTTAGAGTTTCCTAAAATAATAATTTTTAATACAAACAAAACACTTTTTCAGAACCATCCAAAATATTTTGTCTAAACTTGCCAAAAAATTCATATTGAGGTGCTTAATAGCAAAGTAGAACTTCAGTCCCAAATTGGATGATATGATCAACATGATTTTATAATAAAAAATGTTAAATAGCTCTAACAACAGGGAAGTGTAATATGAGCTTGCTTGCTCTTTTATCTCATCGCTGTGATGTGATGTGATTCTGTCCATGGATTTACTGAAAGAAACAGGAAGGAAAACGCAATCCTATTATTCACCAGGCTGGGATTTCTTCCATATCGTCTGATGTAATTTAAATTGAGCAGCCTCCATTTGATGCAGTTCATCAGAGCCTGGCTAGCTCAAGTGATGACCCTGGCACTGTGCCAGGCGGGGAGAACTGCCTTGGTGGGGGTAGAACCTTTTGAGCCACTTGCTCAACAGTGCAGGATACCAATGTCAGGGATTGGGCGAAGGAGAAGGAGGAGGCTCTCTGAGGTTCCAGCAGGAAAGGTTTATTGACACAGAAGGGATTGGGAACAGAAGAGCTCAGAGAACCTCTGTGCACGGGATTAAATACATGGAGGTTTCAGGGGGTGGGTACAGTCAGCCAATAGGGGAAAGCCTGGGGAGGAGCACAGGGCAGGACTACATAATACATAAACCAATGGAGAGGACTGTGGATGCTAGCTTTGGAGCAGGCTGCAGGCCCATGGCCTCTCAGTCCTGCCTGAGAAGCTAGCCTGAGAAATTCAAAGGAGGATTTCAAAACAATCCTCAGAGACAGAAGACAACTGCCAGGTGCTGTTTGTCTGTCCTCTTGTTTTCCTTGCAGAAGAAAGTCAGGGGGGTGGTGAGCCCCACTGACCAATGATGGTAATGTAGCACTTTGCTAACCAATAAGAGTTTCTTTTCTGTACTTTTCCACGTATCTGTCTATAAGACAAACCTAGAGCAATAAACTAGAGAGATTCTCCTGTTGTGACTCCCTTGAGAGTCCGTGTCGTTCTTTCCCACCGTTCCTAATCAGAACGACAGAGGACAAGGGGAGGAGAGTGGATAACATGGGCCAGTGGGGGTCTCGAGGCTTAGGGGCTTTCCAAAGGCATTGTGTCACAGGGAGCTGGGCTAATAGGGCTTTGTCAGGGAAGGGTCCAGAACAAGGGGCAGGGCTTACAATGATGTATAGCATAGTGGAAGGTGCAACTTAGGGATAAACCAACTTCAGGGGAATCATAGGGGAGCACAGGAATAAGCCATATAAACATGAATCAGCAAACTATAAACACATGCCACGACATCCACTGGCCACCAAATGGATGCACTAGCCCATATGTTAATCTAGGATTGCTTCTTTAGAAGAAAGGAAGCCATTACCTTTCTGTAGGGAAAGAGAATTCATTCCATATGCTCAATAAATTGAGGGTTTTAAAATACTCACCACTTTCACTGGACATTTCGTTTATGCTTTGTTTAAGGGTGACTGAGTTGAACTCAGACTCAATGTGAAAATTGTAAGTGGCATACTGTTTCTCTGAAACTGCACTTGAATCTGAATTTGCAACTAAAGGGCTGATGCATGATAGTGAAGCATAGTTTGTGCTTTATAGAAAACTAAAGTTTCCATAGTCAATATGCCATGCTGTAGATGCCATAGAGCAAATTTTTGTAGTAGACATTTCCCCTGATTCAGGCAGTTTCTCTAAATACTGGAAATCAAATTAATTCATGCTGCTTTTCTGCACCAGAACACATTTTTTTTCCAAAAGATTAAAAAATATTTCCTCATTCATCTTAGACTATGTTGGATTTCTCAGCAGTCACACAGTAGTGACTTAAGTAGCATTATAATCTGACTTCCATTATTTGATGGTAAGTGAAACTGAGGAATTGGAAACAAGAAAAAAACTTCAAAAACTACACCAGTGGTGTATTTGAAATGAGTGGCAATTTATAGTTGCCTAGTAGTTAAGTGGTTAAAGATATATTTTGTTTCAAAGCCAAGAAAAATGAAATAACAATTATCTGATTTAGTATGGTTAAGTGGGATTATCAGCCAAGACATAGTATTTCATTTAAAGGAAGTACCCTGGTGGCACTAACAATATCAACAATATCAATTATATAAATGTTAGTAACAACAAAAACATTCAATTTCTTAACAAAGGTCAACAGTAAATCTGTCTAAAATATCTAAGGCTCATAAAACTCACGGCTTTGCAACAGTGACTGAAACAGATGTTCACAAAGTCAGCATTTAAACATGAAGATGCCATAAAATAAATGAGGACAGGATTAATTTAACAAGTTATCTCAAGAGCAGAATAAGGAAAATGAATTAACAGTTACTCATGCAATTCAAACGGACTCTTTTTTCTGTAAGGTAACTGAAAACAGAACTGAGAATATTGTGTTGAATTCATTCACTAAATAAGTTTGCTGACAGCTGTATAGATCTGCATGTGCAACAAGGCAGTAGAATCTATTGTATTGTATCAAGAAAGAGATCTGCCATAATAAAATTTCCTATGTTGTTCTTGTATAATAATGGAAAGTAAGCCTTTTTCTCTCTGTAAAAGTTTCATACTCAGCTGTTCCAACAGCATAGGTCTGCACCAATGTAGCTTTAGGAAGACAGAAGTCAGGAGAATCAGATCACATTTTTGCAGAAGAGCCAGTGTCTTCAGATTAAATCCATTTGGATTCTATCTTGAGGCCACCTATTTATTTTATTTTTTTTAATCTAAAAGGTAAGAGACAGTCTGTAATTTTTCATTCTGTCTTTGTCTTTTCATTTGTTTGCTTACATAATTGTTTTTTTCCTTCCTTCCTATTCATTCAGTCTTTGAAAGAAAGAGAGAGAGAAAGAGAGTTCAGAGAGAGAAAGGGAAGGGAAGGGAAGGGAAGGGAAGGGAAGGGAAGGGAAGGGAAGGGAAGGGAAGGGAAGGGAAGGGAAGGGAAGGGAAGGGAAGGGAAGGGAAGGGAAGGGAAGGGAAGGGAAGGGAAGGGAAGGGAAGGGAAGGGAAGGGAAGGGAAGGGAAGGGAAGGGAAGGGAAGGGAAGGGAAGGGAAGGGAAGGGAAGGGAAGGGAAGGGAAGGGAAGGGAAGGGAAGGGAAGGGAAGGGAAGGGAAGGATTGATTTCTTTCTTCCCATAGGTAGAATGGTTATATGACCTGAGAAATTAACAGGTCTAAGTACAAATTCCCACAAAGCCATTCAAAAATTACACTTAATAAATATAAAGGTTCTCTGAACAATATGATCCATATCCTCCATTAATCATGATATGGATCTAAGACCCTTTTTACTGAGGCGCTATGTTTTGCTGGATTGAAGAATAATGACTTGGCACATGGAGTTTCCTTAGTACTGTATTGGGCTGTTCATAATTTTCTGTCTGGTACATTGAAAATTATCAACACTGAGCTATTTCTTCATTCAGTGTTCTTTCTCCAGTTTTGGATAGTGTCTTCAGCATATTTTATCTGGGAGGACTATTCCAAAAGTAGTTCCTGAAATAACTGTTAGAAGAGCTTAAAGTTATTTCTTCATTGAAAGATTCTATATACAAGCCAGATCTTTTGCGCTTTTTATAACATACTCTGAAAAGAACTCGAGGTAGCAAAATATACAAAACCAAGCAACAGTAAGCTAAGAGAAATAGCACAGAAGTATTTCCCCTTAGGAGGCAATTAATTGTTTTGGTAGTCAAAGTGTACACCTAGTGCATATTTACTCATTAATTGAGCACAGTGGATGAATTTAACACAAACTTTGGATTCTCTTCATAGTTAACTTCTCTTTTGAAGAGTGTAAACCTTCTCCTGAAGGATGTGTATCCTGTGCGTATTTGTTTGACTGTGATATTAACTTAGTGTAGAGAAAAAACATTAAAATATCACCAACTGGAAAATGCAAGCCTACCTGAATAATAATAATAATAATAATAATAATAATAATGATAATAATAATAATAGGTATTTTATAGGTGGCTGTCACATATGTTTCATATTCTCTCTTCATTTTTTAAATACTTCTCATCTAATTAAATAAGACATTAATTTTGGAGAGTAACTTCCACTAAAGCTGTCATTCTAATAATATTGCAGTTTTCCTCAAGGGATGTTTTTGTCTATCATGTTGTGTTTTTTTAACACACATGCATTTAACTTTTCAATAATTTAATTGTGATGTACTTCATAATACAAAAGTAACCAAAGACTTCTGCTGAAATCATATAATAGCTTTTGACCTCAAAAATAAATGGCAGTCATTGATGTCTTCAGACATACCATAACACTTAGTCCAAAGTGTGTTTCAATCTTGCAGCAATCAGAGTTTTTTACAACTTTTGTTCTTCTCATTTAGACCTTGGAAAACTGAGAGGTATGTATGCTTATGATAATCACCTAGGTAATTGCTGGAATTTCTCAACGTCTATAGGCAAACATTAAATGATTTAGATACACAGTTTATGTTCAAGTAATCCTGTTAGGAGCAAAGGGTTGGACTTGATTGTTTTTTGACACTATCTCCCATGTTACCCTTATTGTCAAAGTCCAGAAGTGCGGACTGGATAAATGGATGGTGAGGTGGATTGAGAACTGGATGAATGCAGGATTCCAGGGGGTAATGTTCAGTGGCGTAGGGTCTAGCTGGAGGCCTGTCACAAGTACTTTGTCCCACTTGGATGAAGAGACAGATGCTGCCTTAGGAGGTCACTGATGACACAGAGCTGGGAGCAGTGGCCATATCCCAGACTGCAGCCCTCCAAAAAGGCCTCAGGAGGAGAGGTGGGCAGAGATGAACTGTCTGAAGTTTGACAAGAGCAAATGCAGGGTCTTGCACAGGGAAGGAATAACCAACCCCAGACATCAGCTCAGGCTGGGGCAGATCTGCTAGAAAACAGAAGGGCCTGGGGCTCCTGGTGGACAGCAAGCTGTCCATGAGCAGGCAGTTCTGGTGGCCAAGAAGGCCAATGGTGTCCTGGGGTGCATTAGGAAAAGCACTTCCAGCAGGCTGGGGGATGTGATCCTGCCCCTTTACTCTACTCTGTCCTGCCCTGCCATGTGTGGAGAACTGTGTCCAGTTCTGGGCTCCCCAAGACTAGAAAGACATGGAGCTTCTAAAGCCTAGTTGAGGGCTATGAAGATGATTACAAGACTGAAGCCTCAATTATGAGGAAAGGCTGAGACAGCTAGGAGGAAGATCTTGTCAATGTATTCAAGTATCTGAAAGGAGGGTGTCAAGAGGATGGAACCTCTGCTTGGTGATGCTGAGCAATAGGGCAAGAGGTAATGGACACAAACTGATGCACAGGGAAATTCCACTGAGGAAGAACTTCTTTACTTTGCAGATAACTGTACACTGGAACAGATTGCTCAGAGAGGTGGTGGAGTCTCCCTCACTGGATATCTACAAGAATTGCCTGGACACAATCCTGTGCCATGTGCTCTGGGATGGCTCTGCTTGAGCAGGGAGGTTGGACCAGATGACTCCACTGATGGTTCCTGCTAACCTTACCCATTCTATGATTCTTGATCTTTATGGGTCCCTTGCAACTTGAGAAATTCTATGCTCTTTCAGTCTTTCACCTTTTAATTCTAACAGGCATAAAAGCAAAGAAAGTGTATGAGGCTATTCAGTGCAAAATATTTCCACTATTCTTCTTTGCCTCCAGGAATATTGTATGTAAGAGTCAAAGAGAGAGCTACAATTTTATCTCTGCTTCCTTTCCCTCCTTCCCACAGCAATGAAGCAGTTTTTTCTAGCTCTCAGACTTTCAGGGTTTTTTTCCCCAAAATATTATTTTTCATTACTTTTCAATATCTGATCTAGTCCAAAATCCAGTCCTCCACTTGCTCCCCTACATATTTCCACTTGTAATAAATCTGCAGCAAGGATGACCTCAGAGTCACAGTTCCTGTTTTCCAAATCCTGTTCCTGTTTTCCAGCATGGACACCTGAAATCCTCACTGCCTCCTTGCCTCTTAGGTCTTTCAGTCAGAACCCTTTGCACGGCCCTCTATTCCAGGTCCTGTCATTCCTAGAGCCCTCCTAAGACCCAGCCTCCTCAGTTTTTCCCACTGACACCCTGGTGCAACCATTACTCCCCACGAGTAGGGTCTCTGGAAATCCATCACCTTTTTTTTCCTATTTCCCACCCTAGCTCAGCCCTTGGATGCTGTTGTGCAGGAGAGGGGAAGCAAGCTTGGTTCATACAGTTAAGGCTCTTTGACACCCAGAGCACGCTTCAAGCCACAGGTGGGCCTGTGACTACTTACCCCACATTTCCCATAGCTAAAAATACGTAACACACACTTTACACAAGTATGCCTCATTGAAAAAAGGTTAGAGGAAAAAGCACAAAACGGTGAAAGGAAGAAGTTAGAGGACAAGATGTAATTTTTCTGGTGCTTTTCACAGCATCTTTACCCTTTCTTTATGCATAGTCTGCACTTCCTGGGCTGAGAGTTTTCCTGGAGTTATTGGTGACCAATCTTCGCCCAAGGCAAATGAAGGGCACCAGTATGGGTACAGTTAGTCCTTCTTCCCTTACAGTTAGCACAAGGATGAGTTTGAGGGAGGAAAGTCTGGCTGAGGAAAGGGAAGAAAAGGGAAGGGAAAAAATACAGGGAATTGACAAGGAAAGGCTCTGCAATGACCTTTGAGCCAAACAAAAAAAAGATCACTAAGAAGTCAGAGGTGAACATTTAGAGATTTAGAGATTAAGAAGAAGGTAGCTTGTTTCATGGCAAGCCTTGCACCACTGTAATTCCCTATGTGATTCTCACTGGCTATTTCTTCTGGCATTTGCTCCTCTGAACAACTGAAGACTCCCTGAGAGAAGGCTGCTGGAAGTGCTGCATCAGTGAGGCATTGGGGCTAGCAGAAATTCTCATTTCTCAAAACAATCTCTTTACTCAGCCAGAAAGTCATATGCTAGGTTTTTATCTTGTCTTTGTATATTACCTGTTGTTTCAGATCTTCTGATATCACATCTGAAATAGGTAGGCTCTATCTGAAGGACATTCAACTTGGCAAAAGATAACAGTCCTGCTATTCAACAAAGTGCGCTTCCTTGTTTGCGTAGAAACACAGATTATTTGAAATGAAAGACCATTGTTTGGAATGCATTGGTTTTAAAATCTACCATGCCTCTCTCCATATTGTAAGAATTCAAAGGAAATGTTGATTTGTCATTTTACATCTTTTCATCGGAAACAAAAGGAAAAAAATAAACCCACATCAGTTTATTTTGATTCAGTGATGTAAAAGGTTAGATTTTCTAATGACTTTTCTCAAGTGGTATGGCTTATGGCTTGTCTACTAGAAGTTTCTTGGCTCTTCTTAAATTAAATGTTTATTATCTTTCTGTTTAGTAATATTCACCCCTGATGTCTTCAGAAATCCCCTCCATATGTTGTAGCTAAGGGATAAGTCTGTGGCTAAGAAATGGGAGGCTTGCAGTCTATGGAAAACATTGCAAATAAACAAGACTAGCAGCAAATTTCCCTCCTGTTCATCTTACTGAGAATGTAGCAGTATCTTCTATTCTTTATCAGTGTAAAACTAGCATTTCTGATCTGTTTACTTCAAGAAGTATCCCAGAATTGGGAAGGATTTTTTGAGCATACAAAACTTGTATTTGTATTGTATTCATCTCCTGGTCTTCCTTAATATTGGGCCATAAAATATATCCTGTGTTACCATATGAATACAAGACAAAGATGATATCCAGAAGTCTTAGGCTAACTCTTGGTGTAGCTATAAACAGGTTTTCTGTTTGACTTGGAGACATATATTAATTCAAGGCTTGCTCCCTGTTTTGTTATCAGACATTCTATATCAAATCTGAGCAATGCTTTCAGTGGAAAGTATGTCTGAAACCACTGCACTTTTTGATAAACCTTCTTGTGAGTATTGAACATTTTTCCTATGAAAAGCTGTTTTACTAATAAAGTGCTTCGTAATATTTTGAGGGTGGGTTGGTGCCCTCAAACAAAGTTTAGTGAAAGGATTTGAAGGTAACAAAGAAAGAAAGAGTAGGAGGTAAGGAGGACTGTAAGCTTTTATCACTATGCTCTAAGTCTGAAATTAATTGCTTGGAGCTATTTCAAGGGAATCTTTTTACAGAACCTTACACAGTTTGGAATTGAGTTTTCATCCTCACCATTAGTACCACAAAGCAAAGCCTTGCTTATCACTTTGTATGAAGCGAGAATGTTGTATTTTCTCCATATGAAAGTAGTTTGAACATTAAATTTGGCATTCTCTCCTAGAGCTCTCTGCTTTCTAATACCAATTTGTTGTTCTGTTCAGCATGGGCTGTCACAACAATGTCAATATTTTCAGCTGTAAAATGCAATTGAGCCTGTGAAGTTTTTCCAAAATAATGTCATTCAAGCCAGATCATATGCTATAACAAACAGTATTTTCAGTCTGTTGGCCACCAGTGTTTTCATTCATTTTGGGATGCCTCTATTTATCTTTGTATTCTGTATGTAGAACATAATTCTGTGATATTTCTATATTGATCTTCAAATGTGTGTTGGTGGAATTGGTTCAGCCAGGTTTTCTGAGTTAGTGCATTATATTCATACCAGGATAGCAGAACAGTGGTGGCTGATATTTGTGTTACTGGTTTTCCCTCAAATGCCCTGGTTTACCATATGAGTAAACAACCACTGTTAAGCCATAACCAAAGAAATATCTTTGGTATTCCCCCAAATACTACAATTTTAGAAACAGCTACCCTTCCCCAGAGCTAATGCTGTAGAGTGAATGGTTGCAATCTCACCAGAAAAAAATACAGCAAAAGGTGTTTGATATTAGAAGTTTTACTCCATAAACACAGAGAGAGTGCTGCAAGCATGTGTTCTGGTTTACAAGACATGAACAAATGTGGTCTTTAACACTGTTCTTGAGATTACTGTCAGTAAAGATTGTAAAATAAATGTTTTTTCTTGTCTCTTATTTCACAGAATCATTGAATCACAGAATGCTTTGGTTTGGAAGGGACCATGAAGATCTTTTATTTTCAACCCTCCGGATATGAACAGGGACATCTTCCACTATGCCAGGTTGCTCAGAGCACCATCCAGCTTGGCCTGGAACAATTCCAGGGATAGGGAGTCCACAGTTTCTCTGAAAAAGCCACTACAATTCCTTACTACCTTCATAGTGAAAAAAAAAGTTATTCAAACTGGTTCATTTCAGCTGTGCTAACGTGATACTCATTCTCAGCAATGTAAGAAAGGTTGCTGAGAACTTCTGGTTGAATAAAAGGAATGTATTCTTTTGATGCTCCCCTGTCTGTCTAAGCTTTTTATTTAGCTTTTAATAAGTGAAGATGAATTTTTAATTTTTTTTTCTCATCTGGATGTCCTCCATAACACCATGTTCTGCAAATTACAAAGGCTTGCATCCTCCCATCACAAAAAAAACACATTGCCAAAGGTTGGGGTTTTTTTTTGCCTTATTACAGCAACTCGTTCTTATTTCTATTGTGCCCTCTGCCTTTCCAAATGAACCACCTTCAGTTTCTTTGGTGGAATGATTATGCAGAAGCAGCATTCACAGTGCTACAGAGCCCAAAGGAGAAAACCATGGCTTTGCCACCAGCCCTGAAAAGGGGCAGTGCAAATAGGAATCACTCAATGTTTTATTGTTTGTCCTCAGTTTGGATTAAGAACTAGGCACTAAGCACATCTCTGTGCAGCCTTGGCCCAGACAGACCTGATGATGTAGGAACTCTCTGTCAACTCTCCCAACCCTTCCCCTGGTAAAAGGTAACTCCAGGGGTGTTCTTTTTCACTTACTGCTTCCTAGTTGACCGAGGGATGAGGATGAGATGTTATACAATGTTCCTGTGAAAACCATGCACATAGATACATGATGTGACTCAAATATACACAGGACTAAGCCAAAGCTTTTCTGCCTGCATCTGCTGTGGTTTTGACCCATGCTTACCACTAACCTGCCTGCATGAACACTACTATCACCCTGAAACTGGAGCCTTCTGATGGTTTAAAATAGTGTTCATTTTTCTTGCTTTTTTTTTTTCTTTTTTAAAGGAGAAAGGGTGAGATGTCACCCTGGAAATTGAAGCCTTCTGATAATGTTTTCATAGTTTTAGCTACTTTCCCATGAAAGTTCTATAAATGTAAGTTGTTTATCACATTCCTTCTAAGAAATGTCTTTTGATGGGCGTTTCTCATGACCAATGTGCTTGGGAATGTGGTAACTTAATTATCCAATTCCTCGTCATTGTTGAGAATCTATAAATACTGGAGTCAGAGAATAAAGGCACTGTTTTTTCTGTTCTGACACTGAGAGGTGTTTGTGTGAATCATTTTGTGTCCTCTAGGCATACTACCACCCTCAGCAAGGGCTCTACCCTATTGTGGCACAGGTTTGTTTCCTATCTGGAAGGGAATAGTCTACAGCCTGTCTGGGCTGTAATTCTGCCTAGTTTTAAATCCTAGCAAAGGACAGGTACTGC
Source organism: Cyanistes caeruleus (assembly GCF_971803275.1). NCBI lineage: Eukaryota > Metazoa > Chordata > Aves > Passeriformes > Paridae > Cyanistes > Cyanistes caeruleus. The sequence goes on along the minus strand of NC_141732.1, from coordinate 45,769,882 downwards.
AAAGTGTGCTTGTATTTCATTGGTAAGAAGCAGCCAGTTTCAATATGATATATAATGCATGCTGGTTTTTTTTTAACCTAAAATACTGTCATGCTCTCTCACAATTTTATAATACACAGAAGTATATTTTGGATGTGCCTTGATGATATTAAAAGATGTTAACTTATTTCGTCAAAAATGCTTGCAAAAGGCAAGCAAGGTACGTTGAGTTGAATCAAAGCTGATCAGAAAACATGTACAAAAATGCAGCCACAAGCAGGTTGGGGCTATAAGGCTACATGTTCATTTTCTTTCAAGTAAGTTGGTGTGTGTGCTCCATAACTAGGGCTAACAGCAGCAGATCTATAGTCTCTTTCGACTCTCTGTAAAACTGTGCTGTTTTTGTACAAAATGTACAAAATGTAAAACACTTCAGAAAATGCATTTCAAGAAGAATCTTTCATTCTAGCTGTCTGTGCATTTTTGTGGAAACACAGGTAATGCAAAAATTTATGGCCAGCAATGTTAGTTAATCTCTTTTTAGACTTAGTCTTTAAGATTATTTTGTTCACATATCCAAATATCTTGTAGCAGTAACTAAATTTCAGTTGTAGGGAACTACCCTTTTAAATTAGGAATTTGGCTTGAAAAATGTTTCAGTTATACCTAAGATGTATTATGAATTCAGCAGTTAACATGCAAAACACATCACTGAGATAGATCAGGAGATGGGGAAGACTCTTCTTCTTTTCGTACACAGTTCATTAACCTCCTGGCCCACAACAGTCTGACAAACTTCTTCAAAGTTATTTACAGGTTAAAGAATGAACATCCGAATACAATTCTTTACAGGCAATAGGCCATATTCTGGAATGCTGAAAGTAAACCTGTTTCCCAGAGAGATCTTTTTCTTTAATGGAGAGAGAGCAAAGTAAAGCAGGGTTCATCTGGCACGGTTGTGGCTCTGTCCAAAGAGCCTACTTTCTCCATGGAAAGGTCTGCAGTCCTCTTCCCACAGCTGGCAAGACAAGAGGACTGATGCTTGTGTGTCATGGTTTTCTCTTTTCCAGTTCAATTTCCTTCTTAGGGAAAGTGCAGCAAAGAAGGAGGGAAAACAGTGGGAGGTGGATGATGTACACACAAGGTTTATTAGCACAGGGCTACGACATGTACTTGGATTTGACAGCTGAAACATGCTCTCAGGTTCCAGCACAAAGAACTACAAATCTCATGGCACGTAACAGCACTTCAGACAGATGTTGATTAATGTCAAACTGATGTGAAATGAAAAGCTTCTTTTCAGTTTGTCAGATCATGACTTTTTGATTTGGGCTGAGCTGGCCTGAAACAAAACATTCTGTTTTAATTTTTCTCATTCAAAACCAAACAATCTTTTCCTTCCATGGCAATTTCTGGATTATTTTTTTTCACCTACAGATATTTATTGAGCCTGTTTACAAATACTTGCTAAGGTCCAGTTAGAAAGAAAGTCTATGTCCACCTCCAGTTTTTTAAGGGTTGAAATCTCTGTCTAATGTCATCATAAGGCATATGTTTAGACTGCAAATGATGGAAAGCCCTCTGGAGGGGATGGAAAGCCCTCTCCTCTGCCCTTTCTGACTTCCTGATTCTACAAAACATAACCTGACCTGCACAGCTTGACCAAAAGCTCAGCAAGCCTGGGGTATAACTTTAAAATGCCACTTTGAATCAAATTCATGCACTAGGAGGTTCTCTCCAAATCACACTGCATTGTTCTTCTAATAATGTTGCTTTTCACTAAAATTGTGGTCAGAAAAAAATCTTAGAGTTAGATTACAGAGTACAAATGTTTTCAGCAGGATTTCATAAATCATTACCCTTAAGATAATTTAGAAGGATAGATTCCATGCAATATGAGAAACACTTTTATTCCAAAGTAATTTAGGCATTACAAAAATCTGAACTAAATTTGTGTAATTTTGTGAACTGTCTTACAACATAAATAGAAATATGCAGTCACATATTTAATCAGAGAAACAGCAAGAGAATGTGGCACATGTGAACTCTGGCTAAATCAGCATTTTCCTAGGAGCTGCTATTAGCTGAACAGTATTTAAACTCAGCAAAATTTGCCTCTTTTTGTTTCATGAGCATTTCTGAACTCAGCTGAAAATGTTCAGAAAATACTATAAGCAAATTATAAGAATTCTCTAGGTACCTTTTTGCATGAATTCTCAGGTGTTGATGTTTAGAATGCTACTTCTGGAAGTTGTCACTTATGTCATGTCACTCCTTTCCTCTACTTGGAAAAACAAGAACAAATGTAAATAAAATCCTTTCCTTTGGTAACAATTTTGTGTTGACTTCAAGACCAGGCCATCTCCAAAGATCTCCACAGAAAAAGTTGCAAATTGTTTGTATGTGCAGTTGAACGAAGGTCTTCCTAGAGCTAGAAGTAATCGTGAAGACATTCCTTCTTTGGTTAGCAGTTTCAAGTAATTCTTGTCTATACATAGTTCTGCCAGGCTTAAATTAAGTAAATGAATGACATAGAAATATTTTACATTGTGTAAAAATATTACTTGTACTTCATTTGTACATTTCTCTAGAACTAGAAGAAACATCAACATTGTATTAGAGTCAGGACAAATAATTCAGTTCTTTTTCCTGGCTAAACAGACACAGTCTGTCTGATTAAATTTTGCTTAAAGATTAATATAGTCTATATATGTTTTTTTGTAATATCCTTAAAAATAATAGTATTAAGCTATAATCTCCGTCATTATCTGCCTTTTCTCCTCAATAAAAAAGCAAAGTCTCCTAGAGTGGAGACATTATATAAATTTTACTGTTTAGTAATAGCAGTGTTCATTATGAGGGGCCTAATTGTGGTCATCATTTACAAAAAAAAAGTCAGTCTTGCCACAGAAAGCATAATAATGAATGCCTCTTGTTTAAAAATTAATGAAACATTTTTTTCTGAAGGTATGAAGTTTACTAGTCTGCAGGATGTCATCACTTTCATTCTTCTCCTTAAAATAATTAATATTCATGAAAATTATGTTACAAAGTAACTGCAAAATTAGAGTATTTTTTGTACTGCAGTTGGATATGTTTGTTTATTTACATGATAAACCATGCAAAATCCAGAAAAGAGTACAAAAATAAAAGACAAGTAATTTTTGGTTAAGCAGGGATTATTCTATATACAGGACCAAGCTGAACTCTTATTTACAGTCGTCCAAATAAATGGCAAATTTAATTCTACTCCAATTTACAGAAGAATGGTCAGGAGCTTTCTTATTTCTAGGGACTAATACATAATGTGAGAAACCTAAATAACAACATGCTGTGTGTTCCTCGAGGGACGATGTGCTCCACTAGAGGAGTCTAACACAGTACTTATGTAAGGGGCTTAAACTGGGTTTATAGGCATGGGCCTTGGCTTTACAAACCCAAGATTCATTAGGATTAGTCTTAAAAAGTCAGGAGGATGGAAAGCAGCTTTTAGCTTTCAGTAGAATGTATATTTTAATGTTTTTTGTAGCAGGCTTTAGTTGATATGTAAATTGTACCATATAATTTCAAAAATAAAACAGTTTGTAGTGAACTCATTAACATTTTAAATTTCAATTTTAATTCAGCTGTAGTAACTCTGAATTTGACAAAACATGGATTCGTCATTTAGAAGAGGCATTTTGTCCTTAGCTAGCCTGGCAAAACACATTGGAGGCTCATGATTTTGAAACTTCATAAAAATTATCTGTCTGTGTTTTCTTCTTGCAACCAACAATATAAAGAATTTGGAATAAAAAAATTTTGCTCCACCATATCAAAGTAATATCTCTTTGTAACCAGTTCTATCTGTGATGGTTGTCTGTTACCTCTTTTGGGATCAGAGTTTACAAAGATGATGCTCGGACTAGACTCAGAAAACTCTCACCCTTCCAGAATAAATTAGCAAACAAAAATACTGCTGGCAAAGAAAAGGGTTTAGAAGCTAAAGTGTTAGGATAATTAAATGCATATTTCAGCAGTATTTATTTGGCATTGATTGGCTGAGGCCACTTACTGTGAAGAGTTGAATAGTTAATTCAAGTGCTAGACTTCTCCTAAAGGAGATGACCTTGGGGTCATATAATTGCAACTAATTTATTTAGTTGAAGCAAATGAATATGTTCTCAATTAGCTTGGCAGGCATTATAATAACACTATTGGGATTTATATTTGCTTATGTCACTCTGTTGTAAGAATAAAGTTACTGTATCTGTTTGCCTGCATTTAGCTTCCCAGTTCATGATTCTTCACAGAAGAGATGTGAAGGTTTTCTCCTCCTGATTAATAGGTGACCAATCCCAGTGCCACAGATATTGGCATAATCACTCAAGGGAACTGTGGGATATACAGCAGTACCACTGGCAGAAGACAGTGTTACTTACTTAAATCTCTCATGCTGATTTTTTTCCCCCTAATGTGTATTCTAAAATTTACCCCATAAATTGGTGCCTGATGTAAGGTTATTCCACCATTGGGGCTCTTGAAGTTTTATCACAGATATTTTATTCTGCTGGGAAATTTTTCCCACTGCTTTAATCTGCTGTCAGTATAAAATTGGAAAGCACTAATTCATCTGTGCTCTATCTCAATAATGCTGCAATCCGCTGATCTAAACTTCCTAATGTTTTTTTTAAATTTTCAAATACTGATACATTTTCAGTCTTCACTGGTTGAGGTACATGCCAGAGAATGTATCAGGTATAATCCACCTACTTGACACGGCAGCATATGATTGATTTATGGAAACTTGCAATCTAAAGTTGTCCAGTATCACCAACTACCTTCAGAAATAAAGCAACCACTGTGATTTTTTAGAAATAGCTCCATAAGAGAGCTGGGAAAAACGGGTCACAAAAAAACCCAAACCAAACCAAACAAAAAAACCCACCATTTTTAAAAAAAATATTTTCAAGGCTTGTCTGTCTTTCAGCAATCAGAAGATTGGGTCTGTAGAGGCTCACCGTGGCCAAGGAGAGGAGCCCAGCATGACATCCTGGGCTCTGCCAGGAGAGGTCTCCGCAGCACACACTACTGCAGGAGGGGCTGGGCAGACTCCCTCTGCAGGGTCCCAGACCCTCCCTCTGGCATAAAGCACGTGATGTGTGTTCTGACAAAACTCCATGGTTAGGATGTAGGTAGCTCAGTTTCATCACACGCTACCATTTATAAAAATTAGAGGCAGGTTTTGAAATCCTTTAGAGTTAAGAAATAATCAAGTTATTAAAACAGCCTGGCCGAGTTGGTTTGCTTCATTTCTGATAAATAACATTCACGTGTCCCAAGAAACCTTGGAGTGAAACAAAAAGAACCGTGTCTTCCTACCCTCCTTGTGGTATGTACATACCATGCAGAGCCCTAACCTCCATGCTTTATTCTCTTACTTGAACACATGCTTAACATTTCATTCAGCAGAGCTGCCCATCACTCAGTCTGTATAAGAATTCCTTGATTGTCTTATTTTCCCAGTCCTGGGGAATCTGCTTCCACTGTTTTCCTGCTCATGGGAAGGCAACACATGCACACAGTACTCATAAAAATCAAAGAACATTTGGTGGTCAAGGAAATTTTGCGTAACGTGCTTAAAATTCCATGTGATATAGAATATCTCTCCTTCAAAGTGTGCAAAAGAAAAAATTGTGCTTAATTTTTCTAATATTTTGTAATCGGTGATGGTATTGAACTTAGAATATAGATACATATAATTTTCTAGCCAGTGCCATTTTACAAAATTTTCTAACGAAAAGATGCTTTCAAAGTAATGTCATTTTTCTGCCTATGTTGTGAAGTTGTACAACTCTGCAGAGGTTTGGGAGAAGATTTATTTAGTTCTTTTCAGTCTGAATCTCACTATTGACTAGGATATTGGTAAGAAGAAAAAACAAATGAGATATTTACAGTCATAGCAGAAAATATTTTAGGAGTAGTAAGCAGTATGTTTTCCATTTACTGGTCTGTGCTTTGAAAGAAATTGATGGCAACAGTGAAGGAGTAACTTTGATCAGGATACTTACATTGGTGTTGGAACATGGATTTCAGTGTTTGTCTGTGGACACTGGGGCTTGGAGGTTGACTGTGATTTTCAAACAGGTTAAAACTTTTTTTTTTTTTTGGTCCCTTGAGTCAATTGTGACGTTTCATCATAAAAAGATGGTTTTGTGTTAGAAAAACAATAATCCTAAAAATTGTCTTTCCTTTCCAGTGGAAAAGGAATCACCATCACCTCTTAACCACTGAAAGGTGATTAAGAAATTCTCACTCTGTCCCAGCTCTCTCTCTACTCACTGTGTGAGGCCTTCCTTGATGTTATATTAAGGCCTTTAGGCCATGACAAAGGCTATTGAATCTTACAAGTTAATATGCACATAGACCTTCAAATTAGTAACGTGTAGTCTTCACAACAGCTGTGAGAGCTATGGCTTGTTGCATGAAATGAAGAATTCCATTGGTGGAAGAATATTTTTGTTCACTTCTTAGAACAGAATAATTTTGAATAAAAGGTTGTGAGTCCTGTTTGGTGACAAGTGCTGTAACAGTGTACAAAAGCAGTCTGGAACACCAAGGTTTACCACATGGATTTTACAGTAAATATTGCAATGTTCTGTGTGACTGTTTATGTAAGCACTTTCAGCCTATCAAGCTCAACATAAGTTTAAATACTGCAGTGCTGAACACTACAGGTCCTATTTAGATCCAGTGTATATGGGCAGAGCTTCACTGACTTGGAGGAAGTTGAATCCACTCTCACCAAATTTCACCATGACCATGGCAGCAACATCAAATCTCTTTATATGAAATAATCTGTAGTCTATATATAACATGCATGTAATAGAGCACATTTGTTCCACAGCAGATCCAATATTTTAATTTGGTGGTGGAAAGGCTGGAATAGGGGAGTACAGGAACTCTCCCCCTCTCTTAACACAGGAAGAAGTACGAGGATATCACTAGGATGCTTCCACAAAGCTCTCTTTCTGGAGTATGTCCTCCAGGGACTCCTCACCCCTGGACACCTGTAGCCTGGAGGATAGTATCCCAACAAACAGCACTGCTGCCTTCAACCTTAGTTTCTCTCACAGTGACAGAAGAGTTCTTCACCAAAATTTTTGCTCTCTGGCCTCTCCCCATTAAACTCTCTGGGCAAACAACAGTGGAAGGAAAATATTTTCCTTATGGCTGTGTTGTCCCATTTGCCCATGTTCTACATTTTGTGCTCACAGAAATTCCAGTGACCATGAAAAAACCTGACATCTCGGACTGTAATCAACTGCTCAGGCAAAAGGGGCAGAACAGCAGGGAAACGATGACATATGGAAAATCTGTGACATTTTGAGTTATCTATTGAGGTAAATCCCACAGATCTAGGTTTCCCACTGGCGTAGGTTATCTTTTATTGGCATCAATGGCACTTGGCAGATAAGATTTCTTAGAAAAATTGGAAAAATTGGGAAAATTCTTGGAAAAACATACCTTAGTGTCCAGATGCAAGATCAGTAGCCATTTGAGGAAATCACCATGTTTGTGGTGGAACAGTAGGTTTCCTGAAGACAGCACATTCTACCTCTTGGTGGAAAAGACGCCTTTCATCTCTACAGTTAAGACAAGCCTGAGATATGGGAATTCAGCATTATAGTCTTGCTGAAATGAAAGTGCCATGGGTTTTATCAGTACATTTTTAATAAAATTCTGTTACATTGATCAATCTATGCCCTTAATTTAAAGCTGAGATGAATTCCCCAAGACACATTACAGTACCGTATCAATACTTGAAAGTGTCTTATAAATGTTTATTTTGTATTTGGCATAGCTATTGTACCACTATAGAAAATGCTTCTATTGACCTTTAGAATACAAATTTGTTGGATTATCATGACTGACATATTCAGAATTACTCATTCTTGCCAAACATAGCATAACAACTTTTTAACATTCCCTTTTCTTTCCAACTGCTTCCACTTTCATTGTATGAAATATAGCTGTATTATATACCCCCTCTCATTGCCCAACATGTTTTTTTCCGAGTTTGAGAAGATTTACATTTGGAGCTAAATGTTTCAGTGATTGCTCTGTTGGATTTCATTACACTAGTGTAGTTAATCAAAGCAGGTCCAGCCTTGCAACCATGATTCATTGTACGTTTTTTTGAACTTAGTCATTTATACTGAATGAATATACACATTATCACCAGAGTACCAGATTTCCTTTAACAGCCTGCACAACACTGCACTGTAGTGCCTTAGTAAACTGCTTGTGCCATGTGCACACTGCAGCTGCTTTTTTATTTTCTTTTTTTTTCCCCTTTCTGAGGAATTAATTGAAAACCATTCTCCTTACCCGGGGAATGAGAGACTCGCTGGGTGTGTAGCCAGTGCGAGGGAAGTGGTATTCTGTTGTGGTTCTAATGACTGCAATTTCACTGCACACGGGGACATTTTCAGATCTACACACTTTGTCTATGCAGCTGGGTGGCCTGCACAAGTCATTAACGAGAAATCCCCAAATAATCATAACATGCTCAAGTTTGGCTGATGTTTATTCAACCACGTGCTTAATAGTGGAGTTCAGTTACAGGCAAGAGAACCACTGGGTTTAGCCAAGAAAAGATTTTGTGGTTTCTGTTTCCTTCTCTTGGACAATCTAATCTTGTCTCTTTCCTTAAGAGGTAAAATTCTTTTACCCTCCATGAACCCCTGGAGGTAAAGATTTAAGGTAAAAGCCTGTGTTAGCTAATACTTTCTAACCATGTTGCAGAGTCTTATGCTGCCTAGCATCTGTATTTAATGTGGTGGCAGAGTTGAGTTAAAGCCTCAACAACCTCTTTTAAATGCTATAAATCAAACACAGAGAGCTATTTAGCTGCCTAGAGGTGAAGATGGGTGTTTAGTAAGATTTATCTAAATGCCTAAACAGGTCAGGTACTTAATTCCCACTGAAATCGAATGACAGTACTTCAAATACCTCTGTAAATCAAGATGCTTGTACTTCTGCCAACAATGGATTTTTGAAATGTGTTAATACTAGCACCTGCTATTGTCATACTCCTATTCTCTGTCTGGATTGAACACATGTGACAGTCACATGTTTTTTTGTATAATATGGAGGAAAGCAGTACTATGTGGAGGAAAGTAGTACTAGCAAAACCAGTTTTAACAAGCGTCTAGATACAATTCAGGCACAGCTGACTATGGCATCTCTGTATTCCTAATCCCCACTTATGCACAGCTGGCTCATTAGAGCATACTCTGTGGTGTTCACCATTTCCAATACAGGCAAAACACACTGGCTGTTAGGTATAAGGTGTGACTGAATGAGAAGCCAGTCGGTGTAAAGAGAACAATGGTTGTCCACTTTGCATCAGTTGCTTAGTAAAAGTAAATGTGGCAGGAAGGGAAAAATTATTAGTCTTGTAGACAATTCAGTATGTTACTGTTCTATGAAAAGTGATGCCAGCTCCTAAGCTCAATTACTGTAATTTTGGACCCAGTAGGTTAAATGGATATAAATTAATTGGATACTGTTATATAAGATTTCCTTGTTTATAAGGATCCTCTACTTACTTAAAGCCCCCCCAACAGCTCCTCTGACACAGCTCCTTTTAGCCACTGTCATAGAAGAAGTATATTACAAAGTGAGAAGTGATTTTCACCTCCTCGAGCAACCCTGAGGACAATGGTTAGACAGCACAGCATGGAACAAAATCAATTTTGAGGATGACTATTGGATGGCTGTTGCTAGTGTCATCAGCCTAGTTTGCTACTGCCCACGAACTATTTTTTGTCTTAACAGAAGGTACCCAACAGCATCAAACAATTACAAAAGGGGGACATAGACAAGTAGCATGCAAATATCTGCCCCTGGGATTGTCTTTGTGTCCTCAGCATCACTTATCTGCCCTACCAACAGCACATTGTTAATTCATTCGACTGTCTAAAAATGAGATTGTATATTGTGTTGGCTATGTGATAATGACAATCCCCTTTTGTGTTTGCTTTCTACAGACATTTGAATGATTGCCTTTTACTGGCACAAGTGGTCATAGAACACATGCTCCCCTGTCACATGCAGGGGTATTCACTAAAAACTAAATGTCATAGTCTCATGTACTAGTATTCCTTTCAGAAATATATTCTTGTTGTTCTACTGCATGAATAGAAATAATACCTTGTGACTTATATGGCTCACTACAAGTAACCACTCCAGCCAAGCTGTCAAATACTTGCACGTTGGTTTTGGATTAATCTACATGGTTACTTTTAAAAAAAAATTATTTCAAATAACAAATGAATCTGGAAAACTGTGAGCTATTTGCAAAAAGAAGGCAACATGTTTCTGATGAAATATTCATTGTGAATTATTCACCAGTCTCAAACTGTAGTAAGTGTTAAGATAAAAGATCTGTAAACTCATCAAACATTCAACAAAATTCACCAAGCCTGCTACATCTTTCTTTTTTTTTTTTTTTGGTCATGGCATTTCTGCCTATGTAAATATAGTCATGAATTTGCAAGACTCTACATATTTTATGTTTATTTCCTGAATTAACAATTATTCAGCAGTTAAAGCAAATCTATAATTCCAATAGATCCGTGGTGTTCTGTTTTATTGCTTTACTTCAAAGACATATTAGTGTTTCACATAGATTAATGCTTCTTAGAACACATAGCTTAATTTCTTCCCAGTGCATATGATTCCAACAACAGAGATGACTATCCTTCTTCAGCCTTCCTGATATTAAGTATAAACAATGCAAGTAGGAGGAAGTAGTGTATAAATATTAATTTATCTTAATCACCCTTGTAATTTTATAGGATTAATTTACTCAAATATAGAAGTTTAGTTATCTCTACTGAGCCCTGATTTGAGGGCATGCTTTGACTTCATATAGGGTGTTGGACTATTTGCTTCTGGTGAAATTTTCCTCAACATGCTAGGATTTATATATGTAATGATAGCTGGGAACTTTCCTATGAATCCTGATACTGCGAAGATACACCTGCATAGATAATCCCTGTTGCAAGCACCTTGACTGTGTTGTGATGAGTAGTATACGTATTTTTGACAACTTTTTTTAATATCTAAACATTGGGCTATACAATTGTTGACTTTTCAAACCTAAACCATCATTCAATTAGATTGTTTTACGCAATAGAAGTTTCACCACAAGAAGTCTGACTACATAATTTCCTGATCTCTTTATAGGAAGTGATTGTATTTTATGATAGGCTAGAAGAGGATTTATTGGGGGATAGATAGCCTTCTTAGATGGGTTTCTTGAGAGAAGAAGCCCAGCAGATCACTTTAAAGATTGCTTTTTTAATAAGAAATCCTGCACACAGTTACAGTCTGATAGAAAATACAGCATGGATTTAACAGAATAGCATCACACTTTTTTGTAAAACACACAAAAATTTATACTGCTTTACCTCCAATATTAGTGAGTAGTAAATAAAACATGGTACTGAATATGAAAATACATATATTTAGAGCATTTAATTGTGAATTCACAGAATATTTCAGGCAAACACCCTGTCCCCCCAGTTCTTCAGAAACGCGACAGGAATTAAGAAGAGGGAGGAAAAATCCTCAACTTTTTTTTTATTTTTAAATATATAGATAGTGTGGGAAAAAAATGTCTATCTAAACATTTGGGAAGATGCTTAAAGTATGTACACAAACCCTAAAGCAACAGTTAGTAAGTTACCAGATGGAGATACTAGAAGGCAGTTTATAAGTATTGATCTGTTGTGTTGAGTGCTTTGTTATTGGTCACTTGTGTCTGTTGAAGATGTTCTAACATTTTACTGCCAATTACTGTCAATGACAAGAGGATCCTGGAGTTGGGATCACTCCAGCATTGTTAGCATTTACTAGGATAGATGTAGGTCACGTTTCTAGATACATCCAGAAGCACTAATTGTGAAAAGGCTTCTTTCCTAGACAACTGTCCTAGTTTAAGGCAAATCTGGGAGAGAACCTCCTAATGGGGCTCCCCCAGAAAAGCAAAATTCAAATGGCCCCTCTCCCCAACTGGTTAGGGAAAAAGAGATTTCCTTGGAGAGAAGTGGAAAAAGCTGTTTATTTAAAAGAAATTGAGTAACATTAAACAATAAAACCTCTCACTGTTCAATGGGATGGCAAATCCAGGAAGAAAAGTCCTTTTCATGTGGTGTAGCTCGGCTTGCTCAGGTTCTTATCGGCGCTGGATGGTGCCGAGGCCCAGGCCCTGGTGGGCCACAAGCATGAGCTCCCGGGGTTTGGCTGGGTGTTTTTCAGTCCAGAGCAGGTTTGAACAGATCCAAGAAAAAAGGGAAAAAAAAGGTCCAGAGAACTCCTCTGCCTCAGCTAGCTAAAACTAACTAAAAGCCAGAGAGAAGTTCTGTCCCGCTGTCTGTCCGTGCTGCAGACACCACAGTCCAGCAGCGGGGTGTGTGGGAGTGATGTTCTCTTTCAACACAAACTGCGGCTTCTTCTTCCTCCCCTTCGCTCTCAGAGCCAGTCTTAAAGGTGCAGAACTTAATATATAACATAAACCAGACCACTGGGGATACCAGTATCATAAAGTCACCCCAGGACACCAACATAGCTAAGTGCTAGTCCCCAGGGTAGTATATCCAGGCACTTGAGCACAGGGTGTCTTGGTCTCTCACTCACTCATTCATTCATTCAGATGTATTTATTTAATTAGTGCCCTCTATAAAAATCAAATGCTTAGGAAGTGCATGAGGACACCTCAGGTGGGATGAATCACCTTTATCACCTTTGAGTGAGTCATCACCTTTCCACCCTCAGTAATCCTGCCATTTGACTCGTGTAAAGAGAAATAAACCCCACCTACCAAAATTAAATGTTTGAAAATAGGTATCTAAGGGTACAGATATGTATCTTACTACTTTTGGATTCAAGGTACATGTACATATATGAATGATCACTTCAGATAAACTAATTTTCACTAAAACTGACCATAACTTAAGAAAATATTTTAAGATAAAAATAGGCTAAACACCACCTGTATTCTCTGGTTCACTCTGTGAAATGGGAAGAACATTGGAATACACCTCAGGGTATTAAAAACAACATATCCTCCCATCAACTGTATGTCAGCATATTACAAAAGGCTTGCTGCTAAGACTACATCAAGACCGAAGTGAACAGAAAATCCCTTCAAAATGATTAGAAGTTTTAATAATGAAGTTTTAAAAATGAACCTAACCTAAGGAGAGACAAGCCAGGTCCATGTTATAAGCTTCATCATGTGGAAAGTCTCCTGAGCACTACTTGCATGCACAAAATTGTTGGGTTTTCTACCATTTTAAAGGCTGCATTTTAAAAGTTGGGTTTATACAGGAGGTAAGACTGTAAACCTACCTGAGCAACAGAAGGATAAGAAGAGATGAACAGCTCTCCTGAACAGTGTGTTTAGGAAAAGAGGGAATTTCTAGCGCTGCAGTGTTTTCTTTGGAGGCAGTACTGTTCCTGGATATTACCAGAAAAAGGCCACTTTGAGGTCGAGTGACTCAGTGTGAATGGCAGTGAAGACTAGCCTAGGCGACGGCATGATGAAGTGGGAGCAGTGGAATTTAATGCAAAGCCAACAGGTGAGGGCCTCCTTGGGAGGTCCTCATAAATAACCCCACATCTGAAAACCTTCTGTATATGCTTTATGGGAGTCAATTGAAAAAGTCATCTGACTTAATAATCAACACCTCCTTAAGTCCTTTCTTGAAGTGGGTCAAGGGATTTCACACAAAATAAAGAATGCCAGACAGAGAATAAATAAAGAAGGCAGAGAAGAAATTAATCAATGCAATGCTTTGGTTATTTTATCAAAAAACTAACCTAACAAACATGCAAAGCCAAAACATCCCAAGAATACTTATTTATTTATGGCTTAACTTGTTTCTTATAGAAATAGTCTATGTTGCATCATTACTATTAGTTTATTATTATTTCATTTTTCCAGAAAAGCACATTTTTTCTCTCTGACCCAGGGGAAAGTATGCTTAAAGATAAGCTATTTTGGCAGTGTTTAGAACTTTCTGTCATACTCTTCTGCTGTGCATTTAATTTAAATGTCTAAGCTGCAAAATCATTTTAGCAGCATGAAGTTTTTCTTAGTTCTACTAAAAGACAAAAGTGTCTCCACTGTTATGGAAACTTTCCCTGTCCAACCATCCAGGAGCCATTCTGGCAGTCACTCCGGTGCCACCTGAACTGGAACTGAGGTCCCTTCACAGCCACATACTGACACAACAGCCAGAACAGGTTTCCTGATCGGTGTGAACCCACAACTCCACAGCAGAGTCTCAAACATCCTGATCCTTAAAATAATTTAATCATGGTGCCATGACTATGTAAAAAAATAACAGCATGAGATGGGTGCCTCTGAACAGACCCTGAAAAAAGGACCCCCTGAGCTTTTTTACCCTCACAGTCTAAGGAAAGGAAAACCCAGGACTCAACTGCTCCTGCTGTGTCTCAGCATCTACCCCCTTGGCCAGGCCCCCGGCCCCGGAGCCCTTTATTACGGAAAGGATCAGCAGTTCCCACCCTATTGTCATTGCCAGAGCTCAACCTGCAGCTCCTACTACAGCTGCACCCAGAGCTACCTGCACTGAGCACACCCCTCAAAAAACACCTCCCTCCTACACACTTTATCTTAAGCATCATTTAGCTGGGTTTAATTTCTATTTACTTATTTTTCTCCAAATCTCTTGGGCCCTGTGCATTATTATCTTCAATGAACATCTTTAGTAAACAGGACATTTAAGTGTATTTGTGTTGTACTGGCATGTTGCAGTTTAACTGATTGGATCACACGCTGCTTTGATCATTTAAGAGAGAGAAGGTTTTTACAGCAAAATACGCTGGGATGTTTTGCAGCAGCAGTCTAAGGAGACAGTTGTATTTATTTTATTTTCTCAATGATATATCAATTTTCAAACACCTTGGAGATTGCGGAATCCCTCCCCCACACACATGCACACCTTCTGATCAACTTGACTTTGAATATTCAAGGTTAATCACTTCCATTGCATATAGAATTCATTTTTCCTTATGAAGAATCTTCTGAGGTTAATTTGAAAGTGCACTTGAGTTAGGGCCTGCCATGGTGTACTTCAGGTTACAGCAGACATGATCTTGAACCTTAAATCTCTTGGTTTGTTGCTAGTCTAGGGTAAAACAATTTTATTACTAATACCTACAGACAAGACTGGTTCTTTCTGCCTTCTTGACAGCTCTGTCACTTTGGATTGATCTTCAGGTTTGAATACGAATATACTGTTCATCTGATGAAGTTTGCAACAATTATAATAACTTGAAAATTCCACCTTAATGGTAAAAAGAAGTAAAGTAATTGTTTTGAGCAAATCCTTGCATGCTTAAGTAAAACAACAGATCAGAATATTGAAGACTGGTTGTTCTATATCATACAAGGATTTCGTTATGTCTCAATATGTGGGAATTGAAATTGGATTAGAACTGATTTGGGCTGCCCATTGTAAATCAGCATGCTAGTAGCAGAGAGAAGTGAGGTTGGCCACTGTTGCTGCACTGCTCCCTGCTCATCCCAGCTACTAGACATAGATACTAGCTAGTTATTTTTGCTGTATGTCTTACAATAGTCATATGCCATAAAGTTCCAGTTGTTGGTAGGTGACATAATACCACATTTCCAACTTGAGTTTTCTAATGAAAGTCCTATTGGTTGTATTTTTGGAAAATTGGTCCACAGTCCAGAAGAAGTGAAGTTTTAGGGTCAAATCTTGAAAAAAGGAAAGCTGAAGAACTACATGAGCAGTGCACACTCTCCCACATGCATATGGGCATTTCCTAACCTGCTTGTTTTTTGCAGCTCCAGTAACACAGACAGGAACTTTTAATCAGATGTCAATTTTTGCATATGCTACTTGGAGCCCCTGCTATGAAATTCTAAATGCACAAACATGGTTGCTTAAACTCTTTGTATGTGGATATTCAACTAATATTAGTAATGAATCACTTGAATTTCTTTTGAATTATCTAGAATGTTTTGTGTGAGCTTCATATCTAAGCACAGTGAATCTGAACAATGCTAATAAATCCAGATGGTAGTTTTTTACATTAATTTTAGCGTAAAAACTAGTGCAGCTAGAATTAGCTGCTCAAGACAGAGAGTCAGAGAGTGAATACTTGTGGAATTAGGTCCTGTATATAAAGTCTTCTTTCTCAGGGATTTCAACAGCATTAATTAATTCTCATCATCCTGCTGTGTGTAGCTAAAATTTTACTATCCCTATTTTATAGATGGATAAAATTAGTCATATAAAGGTTAAGTGATTTGTGCAAGGTCATGTAGTAACTCTGTAGCAGGGCTGAGAACAGAATTAGAAGTCACAACCTGTGTTACCTTGGGCTAATGATAAGTCCACATGCCACGTGTTATCCTTTCATAAATGACACATAGAGAAGGGCTGACTTTAAATTAAGTATTTAAGAGATTCTTTATATAGCTCTTCATATTGTATGTGTCATAAAGGGGTTCAGGTGCACCTGATGAAACATTGGATTCTCTGAGTTGAGAAATAGCCTTGTCCAATTGGTGAAATGCATAACTTGCATGGGCAAAATGAGCTGTATACCAAATGCTCAGTTGATCCTAGTGCTTGCTGAAAAAGTCTGTGTACAAGACTGTAGGGAAGAACAATTAGATTAGAAAAGTGATAACAATTTCCATGGGAGCATCTGCAATGAAATCCTTCCATCCTTAGGAGACCATTAATGCTTTGTGTAGTCTGAAAACCAGGAACTCTTACAGGGTCCGCAGTGAGCAGATTTTCCAGATCTCTGAAAGAATGCAAACAGAAAATCTTCCATTGCTGCAAGACGTCATTTCTTACAGTTGCCATCAATGCTGAAGCTAATACAACTCTCTGTGTCTGCCTCATTCAGCAGTAATTTTATAGCTCTGGGATAGATCTTGCTTCTGCTTGTCACTGAATAAAAAATATGTCTGTGTTAAATGACATGGCCTTGACTGGACTTGTGGTGGTGGGGTGGGGAAACAGTGACATTCAAGGCATTCATTTATGAAGAGGAGAAATTATGTTTGTCAGTTTCAGATAAAGCTTGTTCCAACCTCGAGAGAACAGACAGGATATAGATCCCTAAAAACTTGGCAATTTAAAGTAAAACGAAATGAGAGGGCAGCAAAAACAGGAAAGAAAATTTCACTGCTTTAAAATAGTTTCAATTATACTTAAATTTAATTAAAATTAATTATATAAGAAACTGTCTGAGTTACTGATTAGAAATGAAATGTCATATAGTACTATTGCAGGAATTAGTAGTCAGAGGTCAGTGATGTGTTCTTCAGTTTGCATTCTGGTGGTACCTAAAAAAGTCATCAAGATAAGGACCGAGTTCTCATTTTTATTTTTCTGATATGTATTGTACCAGGCACAAGGAAAACACACAATAAGAGCAGTCTCTGCCCAGAAGACCTTAAGTCAAAAACAGTTAGTGGTATAATAAAAGGGTAAAGTAGTATCTCAGTGGTTTCATTTCCTTCACTTAAAAATTCATTTATTGTCATTTTTATTACAGTAATGGGGAATGAGGAAGTTGAAAATGGCCGAGGGAGATGAAGAAACAGCAGAAAATTAATTAGAAAGGAAAGAGGACACCAGATTGGAGGTGTGTCAGAGGGGTGAAAGTCAAAAGCAGAATAGCAGGGAAAGGATGGAACTTATCAGGCAAGCAGACAGCCAGAGGAAGCCAGGTAAGTATTTTAGAGCAGCTGTGGGAAAGTAGCTTCCCTATAAAATTTAAAAAGGGTATCGGAAGTTCAGAAGACTCCAAGAATTCTTTTCTTTTTATGCTATATTGTCCTAGTGATGAACACCACTAAATTTGTAACACAAATTAGCAATGGCAGAAGCTTCAGATTAGATCTGGTGCTGATGTTTTGGTTCTCCTGGTTACAAACTACTTTTGACCCTTCCAGGGGTAGACCTGCCCCCAAATTGCCTGCTTCCATTATTTTTAAAGATTGCAGAGATACTCTATTGTTGGGGTGATTTTATTTTATCAAGTGGATTTGGTCAAAAGTGTTGGGGGTGGGAAATGGAGGATGCTGGTGGGAAGGGAGGTGTGCAGCTAATATATTGATGTGAGGCCTGTAAGATCAGAGATAAAGCACAACCATTACCTTCTCTTACCTTTGCATTACTAGCCATTACTGAATGACATGGTGCAGAAAGGCTGTTAGAGAAGGCTAATGCCTATACAGCCGGTGTAATGAAGAAATGGGGGACTTAGGCACAGGAAACCACAACACCAACAGAAGGAGCTGAAAAGATATAGATAAGATTAGTGACATATGTAAAGGCACAGATAATGTGTGACAGAGTCTGCCCAGCTGAATAGGCTGAAGCCAGCAGTAATAGGAAGTCCGTGTTCTCCCTAATCCTCCCAGATAAGCTGTTCCATCCAGAATTATCAGCCAACAATCTTCAGGGTATCAGGCTGAAAATGAAGTTTCAGACTGCTTTGATTCCTCATCCATAAATGAGAAAGTGCCTGAAGGATCTTTATTTATTCTCGCTCCCTCCGAAACACTCTTCAAAAAGTGCCAATATACTAGCAACAGATGCATAAAGCCTCGCTTACTTTGATTGACAGAACATGATATAAAGCAACTCTCACTTGACATTTCAGTTTCATAAGGCTTCAAGCAAGTGTATGTGTGTGTGTAACTTTAAAACTTCACAAGGCAAGGAAAGGGGATATACACAAACTTCAAGAAAACGCTTTCTGAGTAGAGTACAACACTTCCCTTGTTTCAAGATCTTGTATGACAAGTATTTCAGTGTACTGTTTCAGTCCTGTGTTTATTAAATGCCTGCAATATTTGCACTGCTGGTTTTTGTAAACTTTCAAAATAATTGATAGATATGTCTCCAGGAAATGTGTTTACATTGAAAAGTTAAAGGAGCTTAGAAAAAACTTTCAAAATATTAATCAGATATGAATATGGATTCTTACCTTTTTTCAAACATAATTATCAAAAAGGTAAAGGAAGAATTTTTGTTGGGTTTTGTGTTTCTGTTCTATACAGGGATGAAGGAAAAATGCAGAAACCCACCTGTAGCATGTCTGTATTCCTGATGTAACTACTGTAGTCTGACTCCCCCTGAGGAAGTAATCTGGGCAATGGTTATGAGAAATATTTGCACTGTGTCCTCATTAGTTTTTATGCTTTAATATGGTTTTTTTTTTTACACATGGTTTGCCTGGAGCTTCCAGTGACAATATATACTAAATACATGAACACTCAGGAACACTGACAAAGCTTGGGGATTAAACAATTTGTACCTGGAGTGAAAGGAAACTACTCCAAAAAATCTATAACCCTCAACCCTTTATGATAGAATGCATCTGCTCTTCCTAATGAGGAATGCTTTTCACCTCTGAAAGAAAGAAAAAAACAAACCAAAAACCCTCTGTGTGTAAGTTTTGTTGGGGAAAAGAACAGAACCATGATCAAAGGGAACTGGCAGATTTCTTACTTTTTATTTACAATGGGCAACCAAGATAAATAAAATACAACTAGCAGAAGAACATTAGAAAAGGGAAATTGTTCCTGAATATTAACAGGAAACTTCAAAGAAAGGGTGAAGAAATGTAGATGAAGCATTCCAGTTTTTCTTTCCTCTAGTTTCATTTCCCCTACAAAAAGCTGTAAATTACCTGCCTCCAAACCTTAAGAAGTGCTGTTTGCACCTGTTAATCAATTGTCAAAAAAGCTACTAATTTTTGCAAAGCAACTAGTATTTCAGGATACTAATTATAAGATAAAATAATAAACAGCTAGTCTTTTCAGAACTAATAATGATTTTCAGATATTGCAAGACTTTTTAAGGCACTAGCTCTTCCAATGCTACTAGCACAATTTTTTTATTTCCTCTTGCTCTTGCTTGACACTATTTAATGTAACAAAGAAAATTGATTGAAATGTCCTGTGCTGTCTTTTTCCTACAGGGGAAAGAGTAAAATTGAAGGAGATTTCTTTCTAATACTAATTACAAAACAGTTACATTTTCAGGAAGTGTATGTGAGCTTTGAGAACATTAAATACATTCCTGATTGGTTCTCCACAGTGTTTTGCATTTTCCATTTGAATTTTTTCTACTGGCATGACTGCAAAGAATTTCTCTTTACCATGCGTGTTGATTAACCTGGGCCGAGGAGTGGTAACAGGTCATTACCAAATCACTCACAGGAATGCACTTTAAAATTAATGCCCCTGTGACTGAATGCAGGGACTGGACTAACAGAAATCTCCAGCTCAAGGAAACATGAGGGGAAAATCTGGGAATAGGGGAATGAATCTCAGATAAAGCAGAATTAGAAAGGGAAAGCAGTAAAAGTTAGAAGAAAGGTAGGTTTGGAAATGAATACTTAATCTTTAAATGCAGACAAAATGTGTCTTTCCTGTCTTTTCTTTCTTGTCCTTCACTACTGGGTCATTCATATATTTCTGAATTCCTAAAACTGACAAGCTAGAAAACAGAATACCTATGCTCAGCTTTTCATTGCAATATATTGTTGGAAACCAGAAATGTAGTTTTGTTTCTGCACTTTTAACTATAAGGGAGTAGGAATTCTGTCCTGCTACTAGACTTCTGAATTTCTAGTAACTGATAGTTACTAGAATATCTTTGCTGCAAAATAGTAAGAAGAAAACTAAACTATATTGTTTACAGTGTTGAATGTCCAGTTGAACACTGCTGAACAGTGGTGGGAAGTAATGTCCACATTCATTCTTGGAGTTGTGAGACTCAAATGCAAGTCCCATCAAGATCAGTAGGGACTGTCCTTACTCAAATGACCTTGGAACAGAATCCTTTTGACACACCTTTAGCCATCTTATAAATTCAAATAGTGGACATCAACAGATGTTGGCCTTTTAAATTTACAGGTGGCAGCTATTGTGAGTGGGCTGAAGACAAGTCTGCAGGCATTGCTTAATAATTTTCCTCAGCTGCAGATGATTCTCTACACTGTAGCTAGATGCTTGTCTGTGGATATGGAAAAATGCCTTCAAGCACCGTATTTATTTTTAAAAGAATAGTATTCCTCAGCCATGCTTTAGGACGAATTTCAACTGGTTGACAGGAAAAGCACAGTTGGAAGACTGCTCACTGTGTACCAGCCAGTCCCTGCTTTGCCTATACATGACATGTGAGAGAGTGCAAAACAAGAAAAAAGAGATTAAGGGGAAAAGGATAGGTCCTGTTGATTTCGAACAGCCAATTGAAGACATTATTTTGAGGACAAACAGGACATTGAAAAGATTAAGAAATCTACTGGGTTTTTCAAAGCCTTATGTCAAGGCTGTTTCCTCCACCTATGTGGGCATGTTAGACAATGAAGAGAAAACTTGTAAACCTCGACTTGTTTGTACTGCCCAAATTTAGTTAGCATAACTGGTGTCTCCAGTATCTTCTGCACAATGCAAAACACTTCCTGGAAATGCTGACATGCTGGCACAACATGTATTCCAAAAACAAAAAACAACCCCAAAAAACCAACCAACTAACTAAAATACCCCCAAAATCGAAACCAAAACAAAAACAAACAAAAAACCCCACAAAAAACCAAAACAAACAATAACGACAAAAAAGAGCAGAAAAAGAAAAAAAAGCAATCAAACGGAGGAGCTCAGAAAAGAACTAAAGAGTTAAAAAATTTGAAATGCCACACAAAGTGCTCCCACAGTTTTAAAATGTTAATCAGTTATGAAAGTGTAAGTCATCCCCTGCTGATAAAGAAAATGAACACAGGAACAGAGGAAAAATTGGAGTTTCTGAATTAAGAATCTGTGTGGCTTTTCATCAACACTTGGTAGGCAATCCAAAGACCCAAGCCTGTCATCCAGCAGACTGGTATACAACTCTGCATTTTGCATTATATATGCATTCAGAACCACAATGCCTACCTGTGTTTCTGTGGTAGCCATTTTTGCTATACAGCTGCTGGGGATGACAAAGGAGAGCACTGAGACATTTAGAGGTCTCTCTGAAAGCACCTGAACTCACTGATTGCTTTCATTGCCAATTACCATGATTCTAGCATAGATAGTCCTGAGGGAACTATCACCTGCTCTACATCCTTTGCTCTGGCTGATTTAGCTCAAGTGGCATAAGAGACAAAGAAAACGGAAAGTTGTTACTGCTCTGGGTATTTGCAGAGAGGGATCCTGTATTCCCATCCTGCCACAGATGCTTCTGTGCAGAATGAAGGGCAGATGTCTAAATTACCTTGTAATACAGGTGCAAAGAGATTTTGTCGTTATTTTGTTTTGGGTTTCCTTTCTCTTTCTTTTTTTTTTTTTTTTTATTTTTTTTCTTTTTAGCCTGACTTTGTCTTGATATTTTTGGTTTTAATTTGATAAGGTACAGCATGAGGACAGAGGATGATTAATTCTGAAGAACCAACATGATGAGAACCCCATTCAAGGGGAAAGTCTTCACATTAAGAAGTGCATGGCATAGCTTTTTTCTGTAGATTATCTATTATAACAAAGGCAGGAGCGAGATAAAAAAACCCGCAAATATACAGCATATTTTTCTTCTTTTGCTGCAATCAAAAAATGCCTTAAACTTCTTGCACAGAGACAAAAATACACAAAACAGACTTTTCTAATTTTAAACTGGCATTTACTTTCTGCTTGCTTGTTTTAAATATGTTGCATTTTATAAATTCAAAACTTGTAAGCTCAGAGTGGGATGCCTCTCATGGCCCCAAGCAAACATCTCTGATTTTAACATCCTATTATGCATGGATGAAAAGCTAAGCTAATAACTAATTTTCACCCTCACAACACAGCCATCTCTGACAAGATTAAAAGCGATTGTTTCCAAGGGATGTTTACTAACATTAGCCCAAAGTGGACAAGTGGGCAAGTCAGGAGGCAAAGTGCAACCCTGCATTAGAACATCACAACCAGGCAATTTTGGCACTGCATATACAAAAATATACCACATTCGAAAGAGAAAAGACATGGGCAGAGACCTAATCATATTAATGAACTAAAAGCAACAGAGGAAAAGACTATGAAAGAGGTGCCTAAACGATTTATAAATGAGCATTTAGTTTCATGCTGTCTGTGAATATTGCACAATGTTTCTTCATCTTTATGCCCTGGATGTGTTGTGTATCACCATAACATATATGAGAGTGTATGGAAAAGCTATACAACAGAGAATACGTGGTATCTGTCTTCTTCCACATTCATATGAGCTCACATACAGAGATTTACCTCCTTATAGTGAAATAATGTAAATTTTTTTCATCTTGGTAAATAGAACCACTTAAGGAGCTCTCAATAGAAACAGAAATGTTATATCTGGTTATGTAAACCATTCCTTGTTAAACTTCTTAACAACTGCTGTGGGTTCACTGCCTTTTAGCTTAGAGAAAATACATATCTGTGGTCACTAAAGACGCTATAGCACTTTCTATGGAGATGTTTGATAATGTCAGTGTCAAACTGTAGCTTGAGTATCGAGGACTACCTAAACTTCCCCATGTGGCTTGTCTGAGGCTGGTCTCTGTTTCCTTTTCTCTTCAGGATGGCCATGCAGTGCAGCTCTGAATGGCCTAATAATTACCTCAGTTTATCTTGTGCTGTGAGTGCATCTCATTGGAGAAATTGAAGATTAATTATACTCATCCATGTTTTCCTAGTTTTGTTTTGTTTCTTTGTTTGGTTATTTTGTTATTTTGTTTGTAGGTTTGTAGGTTATTTTGTTTTTAGGTGCTGGTTTTTTTTGTTGGCTTGTTGTGAGGGGCCAGTGAGTTTTGTTATGCCTCAACAGTGGTTGTCAGAGGTACGTGTGGGAGGGACAGGTCCATGTCCAGAAGGCAGCCAGGAGAAGGTGCAGGAAAGCCTTGTGTCGGGGGAGATTTTCCTGGCCAGCAGGTGATGTCTCTCGTGGGACAGGCAGTCTGCCGGGGAGCACTGAAGACACTGTACCCCAGAGACGCTCTCCAGCCGGATGGCGAAAGGTCTCCGGCTCTGGATGCGCCGGGACATCTCCTGTCAGCAGGCAGGCTTGTGGGGAGCCGGGGGCACCCCAAGCTCCGGGAGCTGTTCTGGCCCTCGCCTTTTGACTCCTTGGGGCCCTCTGAACTTGCCTTTGCAGCCCCGCCCTTCGGCTCTCCTGCCCCCGCTGGCTCTTGCTCGCCCTGGCGTGTGTCCCCGTGTCCCCGAGCAGCGCCCTGCCCGCTCCCTCCCAGCACGCCTGTCCCCTTTGCCCAGCGCAGCCGGCTCCGAGGCAGCCCAGCGCCATCCTCAGCGCGGCCCTGCCCGGGCTCCCGCCGCTCCCCCCGCGCCTCATGGCCGCCGCCGCCGCCGCCTCAGGAGCCGCGCCCGGGCCGGCAGCGAGCGCAGCCCCGCCTCGGGACAGGGCCGCGCTGCCCAGCTCCGCTCCGAGCGCCCTCTGGCCTGCTCTCCCTCTGCCTGCCGTCCTGCTGCCGCTTGCTCTGCGCTCTCTGGCCCTCCTCACTACCGTAACTCCTTCCTATTTTGTCTTCTCGTTACCAATAAACCCTTCTCAGATACAGCGTTTGCCTCGTTTGGCTTAATTTCGTTCCCGACCATCCATTATTAGATTGTCTCATCACTGTTTCCCACACTGGAACGCGACACTTGTCTTTTGGGGTTTTTTTTCCTAAAGTGCTGTTTTAGAAGTCTATTGAGATTTTGAGACTGTAAAAATTCTCTTACTCATTATCATTACAAGCAACACAAAGATGCTGTTTAAATAGAAAACAAGGCTAAAAATCCTGAATAAGAGAAAAGACACCAAGAAATTCCCCTGATAATTACTGATGACTGCAGGTGAAATTTAACTCTAAGGTTGACATAAAAATTGATATGGGCATTACCAGACACTGTACAACTTGTGTTGTATCTCTTAGTGGCAGAATAGATAACAAGATCAATTGCTCATTTCAGCTGAAGAGAGAAGAGTGGCCTAGACAAAAAAAAAAACAAAACCAAAACAAAAAAAAAAAAAAAAAAAAAAAGTTGTGGATATTGCATGACCAATACTGAGTTTACACCACTGTACAAGAAGCAACTGCAGTTTTTATCAATGCAGTTAAGCTAGATTTAAACTAACTCTGACCTCAATGGCATGTAGCTTTAGAGATCTGTTGAAAGGCAAACTTAACTGGTTAAGGCATGAACCACACCCATTTGCCCATGGTTTGCACCTTGCACTGAACTCCAGAGAGCCACTGAAACCTTGTTATTCAAGTAAGTTTATTCATAGCAGAACTGAGCATTTCTTTCAAAGCTGCTGTCACAAGTGTGACTCTTTTTTTGCCTCTGTTTGAGTGGTACAACCATCTGGAAAACGAATCCAGTTGACTTGTTGAGGATTACCCATTTAGCTGTTAAAAGCAGCTTCCCAGAGCGTGGCCCACAATATCTGACCTTCAGTTCTGAGTGATCCCACAGAGCCTCAGGTAGTCAGCAATGACAGAACAGTTTTAGATAGCTCTAATTTGTGCCAGACTCAATCTGGCCTCTGCCAGTCCCAAAATTTCAGGACTGTAAACATAGATTCAGGCCATGCTTTTCCTACATTTCCTTGTAGTTCAGGCAGACTTATCCAGCAACTGTACACCTACTGATTAACTTGGAAAAGTCTCTTAAACAATTTAGAAATTGTACTTTAAAAATCATTTATATTTAGGATATTGCAGCTGAGAATTGAAATCTGAAAGCCTAGGACAGCAACCTTAAAATGCACCCTTTTCCCTTTGTTTATCTTTCCTTTTACTCAAGAAAGAATAATTTCAGGGAACAAAACACACTTATTTATAACACAGTATGCAATCAGTTCAATCTACCCTCTACCAAGAGAAACAACAACATTTCTACTCAGAACACTGAACACGAATACATTAAAAACATGACATGGGCCCTTCAGAGGTTTTCAATTATTAGTTTTCTTGCATTGCACAAAAGTACAAGCTGTCATTGTACAGTGGCCTTTTAAAATTCAGAGTATGAAACAGATGAGGAAATAGATGAGTTTTCTCCATATACAGCTGTTAAGCCCTACCACTGCAAGTTGTAAACTCTCCCTCTTTTAAGTCTCCTTGCTTCTTTTAATGATTCCTGAATACTACAGTTTGCATAGGTGGAAAATACAACAATGAAAAGCATCAGAGCCCATGGAGCATGATATGGATCTCTGGGATGATCTATTTCTTTTCCAGAAAATGTCATTAGCTCACCAGATCATTCTGTTTGGCTACTTCTGGCTCCCTCTCATGCAAAGAGCAACAAGACCGCTCATCCACGTTTTAAAATCTTCTGAGGAAGTAAATTTGATTTACTTACTAAAAAATTAGACTGATTCTGAAATTCAAGACTGAAATCTGTAAAAGTACTTCTATTGAAATACAATTCATTATAATACATATTATTCCTACTAAGAATTTAAATGCAGATAATTATGTATAATTTATTTAGATTGACACTTCTCTTAAATGTATAAAATATTTCTACTTCCTAACTTTATTTAAAGTTGACAGTAAAGCCAAATGAACTTGTCACCCAAATTTGCTCCTGCTGTTGGAGGCTACCATGTCTTTGACAGTCTGCTAGTGTGGTGATAGATTCTAAAAAGTGCCTGTTAATATGTTTGTGAACTTTAGCCAGTACATTATTATTTATTAAGTTCTTTAGCCTAGGGAGAACAATATAAAAATTATAAAACCTGTAGTCTTGTTGTACAGAGTTCAGAGATCCCTGTTATGGCTTTCAGCTTCAGGTAAAGACATCCTTAACCACATTGGCTGGGAACAGTCTGTGTCTTCACACTTCCATAAGAATTAGTACTTCCAGCATAAGAATGTGAAAAAACACAGCTTAAGATATGGTGTTTGTTACATAAACCTTTCCAAGACTACAGGAATATCATGGTGTTTGAATTTGTCTTGCTCTTTCATAGGCTGCTACTCCTGGGAATATAGTACAGGACATATACTTTGTTTAAAACTCAGTGTATTTTTGGCTTGCAATGACTACTTTCTGCAGCAAGCAGCTTATTGTCAAAGTTAAAAAAAAATGTATGACAATGGTAGACTCTTAAAAGAACTAGTTCTTACTAAAGCTGACATAACAGCAAATAGCAAAAACTTGAATATTTCAATATACTTTCTAAAATATTAGCAAATGTGCCTTAGAAAAACTCTGTAGAGATTGGTGTAAAAACAGAAGTACTATGCTGATATGCTTTCAGCCATATGTTATGTTGTTTTATTTTTCAGCACATGTCATCAACAGTTTTCTTTTGATATGATCAAAGAACCATACACATTCACTCAAATAAGGTATAAAGAAATCTGTGCTTCTGTTTTTCTTTAGTTTTCAATCCTTCATTTTGTCTGTTCTCTAAACAAGAAACCAGGAGTGTGCTCATGGCTAAGATGTGTATCAATTAAAAGTGAAGTATGTGCTAGAGGAACACTAAAAACTTCAGGACCTTTCAGATATGCATATCAATGGTAGGAACCTGATTGCACTCCAGGGAGATACTCTCAGTTGTCACAAAAGGAAAAATACATATACAGATAACTGGATTAAATGGAAGCACCTATTTTAGGTTAGAAAACTGAGCTTGTAGTGGCATTCCTGTATACACTCTGTGCTTTCATTACTGGCTAGAGGAAAACATTATTATATATACTTGTTTTTCTGGCTGGGCTCCACAAGTGCATCAAGATGAAAGGAACTTTTATTTTTTAAAGGACTTACAGTAAAGGTGCAAAATGTCCTCATACTCACAAAACTAGAGATTAATGCAATAACATAAAGCCACCAGACATATTCTACCAACATTTTCCTGATCCCATGAAATCTCATAAGACAGTTTGTACTAAGATGGAAAATCTTTTAAGGATGCTGATTATATTCATCATAGCCAGTTTGCACTGAAACACTTATTCCTTCAGCTGAGGGAAAAGGAACAGCCTCATGGGGGGTAACTTCTATCCATATTTTACATGTTAAACACTAAAAAAATTTTACTTTGGCAAAAAAGTTATCTACTAGTGTAAAAATAATGATGATTTCTTGTAGCCTTTGTTTAAATACATTCAGATTCTTTTTGGAAGCCCCGTGAGCTTCTTCCTTCAGAGAAGGAATGTTGTGTTGAAACTTTTCTGCAACTAGAGAATCAAAGGCTGCTCTATAAAAAAATTGCCGACACTTTGGCAGATCCACAGCTCTGATTGTGTTCCCTAGTCTCCAGCATGTGGAGAAGGTTAAAGGAAGGGAGCACGAGCCTTGATATCTTGCTTTCATACCAACCCACACTTGTAACTGTACTTGGCGCAGTTCAGCACTCTTCCAAAACATTATTAGAGCTGAATTTGTACTATGTGCACTTACATTTCTAGTTGTGGTTGGCAATGTGACTACTTCTGTGCCTGCAGAGGAGATTTGTTTTGGCCATGTTGATGTTCACAACAGCCAATATGACAAAACTATCTAAAAATAAATAGTGTCAAATGCCTAAACTGTCCTAAATATAGCTTCTCTTAGTAATGTACAGCTAATTTACTGCAGAAAGTTTCAGGTTTTTGTGGAATGCGCATGTCAGCTTCTCTAGATCTGCCACTACAGACATACTGCTTAGTGTATCTGGGGCAACAATAAGCAGACAGAAAGTGTGTGTACGTGTGTATACCATAGCCACAGCAAGCTGGGAGGTGCTGTGCAAGTTCTCAGCCAATTGATCATGGACATAAGCAGCTAACAAGGGAGCAAGATACAAGGTGTGCATGTCTAAAAACATAATGCACAAATGCATCATCATCATAGGGCATGAAACCCTTTAGTAGTAGGATCTGGGACCAACTATTTTGTAGATTTGGTGCTAGCACAGACTTATTAAAAGTGAAGTTGAGAGTTTCAAAACAAAACTTGAAACTGAGAATAAAATAAAAATACCAAGTACTGAAAGGTTGGTGTTAAAATTATAAGCACCTACAGTGTCATGCTGAAATCCTCTCTTCACCAATGTCATCAAGAGTTTTACTGAGGACCTGACAGAGTGAAGGACTTAATGCTATGTTTTTACAGGTGATATAAAACTATGTTAGTATTCACCTGCTCATTTCAGCTTGCCTACTAGAGCCCTGGAAACTTCTCAGTGATAACATTTTTTAAACTAGAAGAATTGTTTAAATACAAGTTTCTCATGTACTGAAGACCTGCATACCTACATGTCTTTACACATATGTGTCCAGCCACAGAAACAGTGATTCTCTTAAAAAAAAAAAAAAAAAAGATTAAAAAAAAATCAGAATTAAAAAAAAAATAGAGGAAATGTACAGTACAGACAAAAAAGAAATGGGATCTAACATATAACTTCTGAAAAGAACAGAGAAGTTAACCCAAGGATCTTGGCAATGTTCCAGTTCTAATAATTTGATTTTAGCTCTCTGAATTTCTTCTGTAATTTCATACAGATATAGAATTTTTCAATCCCTGTCCGAAGATGTTGTGTAGATTTGCTGTTCATTAATGAACAATGCCATTATCTACTCAGGCAAAGCTTAAGTCATACCTAAACTATCTGGATTTTAACAAATTAGCTATTAAGAAAATGCTCTAATTCCAGTTTAGTCATATGTGACTTCTCAGGTAGTTTCACTGGTAAAAAGGATCATGGTTCTCCAAAGTTCTACTTCTCTTCAGCTAAAATATCTAAGATTTTAATATTACAATACATAGTGTGGTATCTTTTTAATCAAATAAAATGTATGTTATTTAGATGACCACAAAAGGAATTGTGTTAATGTAGGCAAAAAATTTATGTCACTAACATTCAACAACACGTATCTACCAAAACAAAATGAGAACAGTTTTTCCTGAATTTTACTCTGTCACTGGGTACATTTTTTCTGATGTTCAGCCTTTACTGAGTACATAATGGACTTCTCTAGGGAGCAGAAAATGTGTTTTTTAAGTAAACATGAAATGCTTTGATAAATGAAAACATTCAAATGAGATTGCTATTGGGAGAAAAAAACCCTATTCTGTTAAAACTGTTGTTCTATTGTTTAGGATAATAATAAAACCCTTTATCCCAAAAGACTGAAACCAATTTTGATTCATTGTGGCCATACTGCACATTTCTAAAAAACTAAACTGTCATATTGAATGTAAATAATGTATTCCCATAAGCTAATCAGAAAAAACTGAGAAATTGTCTACAGCATCCTGAATGATCAATATTTTAATGTGTTAATAAAAAGAATCACCAGCTTTTCAGTAAAAAATCTTCCTGTATCACAGATGTTCACCCTTTACCCATTCAATAGGAAACAAAGCAACCTTTAGTACAAATAAACCACCCATCTTTTGAATATTGACCTGTGATAGTAAATTTCAGACCGTTGCTTGAAATGGTGTTAGTTGAAACTCCAGAGGATTGTTTTTACCCAAAATACTATACATCTTACCTTATATTGTTTTAAATTACACCTTGAAACCTTATGGCTATGCAGAGATTTGTTTTTATGGAGATGAACACCCAAATATCTATTTTAAAGTGAAAGCCTTATTTTTCAGCTTTAAAACCCAGACTATAAGCCCAGTACTTCAGAGCAATATGCACAATTCAGTAGTGCCTGTTATCTCCAACAGGCTCCTTGCAATTAATTTGAAACTGCTCCCTAAGTGGAAGATGCAGAATATATTTTCACATGCATTTCTTGTGTACTGTACTACAAGTGATAAAGCTGATGTTAAAAGTAGTGTTGAGCAGGAGAGAACATCAAAAATGTAACATGTAGTAGCCTCATTGCAGTTGCCTGAGGCATGGTGGTTTATGGCACTATAGATTTTAGCCTTGAGAAAAATAAAATGAACAAATATGAGCTGCAAAAAATATGAGTCATACACAATAGAATTTGAAAAGTTTAGACAACTAAATAGGAATTAGTCAGTTTCTAGATATGTGATGGCACCTCTAAATCTTGAGAGATCTCTTGCCCCAGTTTGACTTTCACAGAAGTCTATGTCCACCACTTTCAGCTAGATCATAAGTTCCTAAACCAGGAGATCTGACCTCAGCAAATTTGAAAACCTAAATCATAAACCTAAAAATCTGCTAGAAGTCCAGCAAAGCATTTAGGCATGAACTTAATTGTAATCTAGTGATTAGCTCCACTGAATTTATAGCACAACTCATGGACTCATAGTTAAGCTAATGCTTAAAGCATTTTATGGACCCAGTTTCAACTATCAGATCAGAGTTTCCCAGTGCTGCTTCTCAAACACTTTCAGATTTGTAATTATTGTGAGACTAGAACAAGTTTTGATGTCCAAAAAATCTCTGAATCTCTGTTAAAGCCAAGTGGCACACAAATTGCATGCCTTTGCAGGGGTTCCTGAATTTACATATGCTAACCTTGCAGCCTCTTTTTGAAATATAAGAAATAATTTACAGATTCCACAGCCTTGTACTAATGCCAATTACAGCAAGTATTTTCCTTAACCAAACTGAAAATAAATTGTCCGTAGCCATACAGTGAGTGATGAAGCTAGTATCAAACTTTTACTACCAATTTATTTGATCCTCACTTTGTTTTGCTATCCAATTCAAAGATTTAAACATTCTTGTTTGACAAATCAGACTTCGGGCTGAGGTTATTCCATTTAAGTTCATTAACCCCAGGTGGAGTAGCTCTAAAATTCTTTCTTGGGGGTGGGAAGGGGAGCAGCGGCTTTAGTTTCCAGAGCAGGAAGTAGGTAATGAACTTTTTCACTTCGAAACATAGTATCAATTAATAGTATTTCCAAAGTGAAAGAATGTACTACAGACAGCACGTGAGTACAAACTTCTCTCTGAGGGTCCAGAGACAATGCACATCTTATTGGAGGGGGGTGTGGATGGTCTTTGTTCAAGTGTGCTTCCAGATACTCTTACCAGAACTGCGCCTCCATCATCAGCTCTTCCTGCTTAAAATGCTTCTAGTCCTGCACTGTCATGAGAATCTGCTTTCTTCTCATGACACAAGTTGTGAGCTCTACCACTTTATTATATGAAATAGCATTCTAAACATTAGAATACAAAGCACTTGTATGAATCAATTAGCACTCCAGTACTTGACCTCTTAACTATACTGCAGTCTGTAATTTGATAGTTATCATTGGTAGACCATACAAAACTAGTACAATAGATGTGTTCACACTGCTCTCTAATTCAGAGTAATAATCTTTCTACAACTGTGTTCACTGTTGTTCTTTCAACTGTAGGGAAAAATAGAAATACATTAATGCAATTGAATGAATTCAGTATTTACCTCTCTCTTGTTATCTCATATTAAGAAATTACAGAGCATTTTTCATAATATCTGTTTGGTAAAGCCAATTGTAAAAGGCTGGTGTAGAAAATAAGTGCAGAACATTTAAACAAAAATATCCATGGAGTTTGGTAGGTACACAACTTTCATAAAGTTTTCTGCTGGGTTACTGTATTAGGAGTCTCAAAGCTTCCTCCAGTTAAGGTAATTTATTTTTTATATTAGCACATATGCCTTAACAGCATATAGTACATTTCCCACAGATCAGTTGATAGGAAACAACATAGAGAAAGGACCAAGGAATCTGTTACAGTCTACTTAGTGAAGCTATGACTACAATAGTCGCTGCTGAAGTCAGTGAAAGGACACCAGCACAACACAATCCAAGGAAAATGCAAGCTGATATAGCACAAAAGATTCTTTGTTTAAGAGCTGCAAAAATTTCTAGCAACTGTCTAAAGATGCACAGCATAAGAGAATGCAATTAAATAACAAAACAAATCCAATCTAAAAGACAATCATTATAAACTGGGACAGGGACACTTTGTTTTAAGTGCACACAATGACTTTTAAAGATCTTTCCTTAGGAGGCGAGTGGGATGATGACCAAGGAGCCAGGAAAGGGCTACAGCTTACTATCTAGGACCTACACTGTGTTCTCTCTGTGTTATCTTCGCAAATGGAGATCTGCACAGTTAATGTCAAGAAGGGATGAACTGACTAAAGGAGGAAGTCCTTTGGAGACAGGAGGATGGTCCTGTTTTGGCTTTGAAGAATGACAGAATGGCAGAGTCCAATCACTGGAACTTTGAAGGACACCATAACAAAGAAAAATTAACTTTTGCCTCACTAAGAGTTATTTGAATTGTAAAATGAACACTCTGCATATGTTAACAAGCTCAATTAATTACATGATAGGACATGTATGTTTATTTTACACAACTCCCTATCTGTATCTGCTACATATAGCACAGGAGGAGGGGAATAAGATTGCAATGTATATAAGAAGGGTAGGAATTTCACTTAGGAGGAAAATCAACAAGACTTGAGACAGAGGCCTGGCTAGTCTCCTCCCTTTTTTTTTTGAGGAGGGATGCCTTCTTGGTAAGTTTCTAATTATTATTACCCAGGTTAACACAATATTACTGTTATTGTTAGAGTTCTATCCCAGCTAATGCACTTGTCAACAGCAATTCCAAATCTGGATGTTGCTTCAATAAACTGCAATATTAATTTAGCTTTGTTCCCAGTGTTCTTGAATAATATGACCAGACCTATAGAGCCAGATTGGTTCATCACACTATTCATGAATCTGTGACTGCACAAGTTCTTATTGCACATGACTTGACCTATGGCATTGAATTGGTAAACCACATTATTTGTGAATCTGTGGTCATGGAACATCTTATGATGAATGTGACCACAGATATTAGTGCCAAATTAGTTCTAATCAGAAATTATGTCCAGTTCACACCCAACCCTTCTGAACTCTGAGGACCAGCTGGAAAGCAAGAGTTTTTATTTTCTGCCAAATTTCTTAATTTTGATGCAAAAAGGACTAATAAAGTATTATGGAGAAGTGACACATTTGATGGACGAGTGGGTTCTGAAAAAATCTATTATCAATTACTTTTTAGTGTTTGGTTCTAGTCTAGTAATTTTTATTTGAACAGGCCACATGTTAGTGTGGTTTTGATTGAAAGAAGTGACTGACTGTTCTTAAACAGGATACTACTAATTTGTTATCTTCAACTTTATCCCTCTTTCTCTGTTATGTCAAGTGCTGTTTTAAAATCTAAGGGGGAAAAAAAGTCATAAAAAAAAGTTTGTTTAGTAAATTACTGTTTTGTTTTCAGCAAGCTCACATCAAGTTCAACCCAATATATCTTGCAAGTTATTCAGAAAAACAAGCAATTTAATTGCCCCTCAAATTTAGCCCAAATCAGTTAGACCCTGTGGGTTTTATCCTTTCTCTCTTTTATACTAGCGTTCATCCAAAGCAGTGCTATATAACCTGATGGAGTCACTTGAGCTATAAGCAAGTAGGGAGTAAATCTCCATTCATTGTTTCCTTAACTAAACTTTACAGAGGTTCATGAGATTGCTCTATTGAAAGGATTTGTTATCAGGAACAAAATGTCATTGTTTACCTTTCAGACAGGTGTGGGTTAAAGGGCTGGCTGACACCTGGAGTACCTCAAGAGACAATCACTGCACACATACCCAGTTATACAAATAGGAGTCATTCAAATAACAACCATTTCCTCATTACTTTCTTTAGTTATGGTTTGTGAATGTCCATTTGTCAGTACCCAGTGAAGAGAACTGCATTGTTTGAGTTCAGTTTTCATGGAAATCAGACTGACCCCAACTATAAAGCATAATTAGAACAGGGTCTTTTTCCACTTACAGAACCCACTCTTCTCTATTCCAGAAGAGTGACAATGGCTCTCCATTCCACAGAAGATACTTTGGAGTCCCTGCTGGGCTTCTCTTTTGTATTAGGGGCAGGAAAGAAAAATGTGCCAAGGTCAGGAAAGACAAGGCTGTAACACAGGAGAGCATGAACTCTCAACTCTCCAAACCTATATGAGCAGGAGTAACAGAAAGGTAACCTCATATGTGGCTTTGACATAATCTGATGTCTTGGCAAGGTTTCTCTGCATCACTGCAAAATATGCATATAAGCCACAAAACCCTAATGTTGACCATTTTCTTGAAGAAATGACTCCATGGATACATTCAGGTCCAGGTCACAAATACTACCCTGTCCATACAGGGTCACTCTAGATTAATCTATTAAACACAGAAATAGAAGCAGAATGTGTTCAGTGATTCTCAAAATCCACATACTGTTCAAAAGTTTCAGTGCTGGAAATACACTAAAAATTCAAAACTGCTTGCACTGAGAGACAGGAAACTCACATTTCAGCTAACAGACTTACTTGAAGTACATCATCTCCACTACTTCAATTCTAAATAACAACTGGAGTGGAATTCTTCTTTATGTTCCTTAGGAAGCAAAAGTGTATTTAGAAAATAATTCTGGTTGTTCATCTGATAAAAACACACTGCCAAAGAATTAGAGTTTTCCATGGGTTTAGAAGAAAAAATATATTTACAGCAGCTATTTGCTGAATTCAGTCTCTGCTAAACACATTTATCTGTATCACATAGTAATTCCATAGCTACTGTAAGAGGTGTGCACACCTTTATTCTGAATGATGCTCCTATGGAAGGTCTGAAGGAAATAAAGCTGCTTCACAATACATAGATCTTAACTCCTGATTTCTGTGCTGGTGGAGTCTGAAGTAAAATGACATCAAACAATTCAATTTTAATATATAATTGAAAATAAAAAGAAATGGTGTCTTCACCTTTTCATAGCAACTAGGAAATTTGCAGTATAGGATGAGAAAAGGAAAAGCACAAAATCTTATTTACACTCTGAAAATAAGTTAAAAATATTTTTTGAGGTTTTGTGTTAGATAATATTTTTGTGCTGCTCATTTACTTGGTTTTGCCACAGTTAATGCTAATAGAGCCACTATAAACAACATTAAGCTACAGACATACTATACCCATTTAAAATTACTTTTCTTTCTTTTGGCCTCTTATCCTTCACTATGAAGTACCCTTTCCCCATCCTACTTAAAGAACATTGAACTTGTAGAATTAAATTCGTTTGTATAGTTCTCTAGAATGTCAAAACATAAATAATTTGAAAATGTTAAGTTCCAAACTGGTGGTTTCTCTTTCATCAAAATTATATGACAAAAATCCCCTTTTCAGCTTAGTTATTTACTTTTGAAAAGCTAAAGTTTTGAAAACTGTGGAAGAATATCTATTGCACCTAGGAACACCTGAGTTACAGACTTAAAGAATTGGATTTATTTAATAATTAGTATGTACCAGAGACTAAATAGTGACATTTGTTCATGGTATTGCAAGGGCTGGGAGAACTTTCTTTACCTTCAAGGCCACAGACTGCATCTTGAGTAGCAGGAAGGCATGCTAAGTCCATTCACCTCATCTTCTAATATGGTTAACAAGCTCCTAACATTGCAGTAAGCACTGGAACCTGGTTAGAGATATTGAAAAGCGAGGTAGAATGATAAGCCATGTGTTCTACTATAGTTATCACTCATGATAAGGAAATCCTTGTTCTTATCCTGGGGGTAAATTCAAGGGAGGCTGTGTTGTGTGAGTGGTTGACTTCTTCCTTGTTGTAACTCTGGATTTTAGCACTTAGACCAGCCCATATATTTTCTTATGAAACCATCTGATTAGTTTTCTGGAAGCTAAGAAAACTTTGTATCTGATACTGCAAATCAACTGGTGGATTTTAAGTTACTGAGACTAAGGCATTTCCTATGAATAAATGCGGTAAGAAACACTGTAATCTTATCAGGGGTATAATTTATGATGTAGTCATAATCTGACTATAAGGTATAACTGTAAGAAAATGCTTTGTTGGTCCAGTTTTGTCAGTTCAAGCATTATTGCATTAATTTAATGTTTATCACAACTAAGAGTATTACCACAAAATGTGGAATAAGCAGCCTTACAGCTATATGCATTTAGCAAACGTTTCAGGTTGACCTCAGGACTTAAGTTTCTTGACTAGGTAGCACTCACATATTGAACATTATAAAAAGGCTTAAACACAAGTTAATGATGGCATAAGACTTTATGAGACTCCTCTAAGAGAGTTTTCCTCCCAAAGAATTTGTTGTGGTTTGGCCATGGATAAAAATATTCATTACTACTAGTTCACAGATTTTAATGCAGAAAGAAGCACTGACTAGGAAAAATTACTTTCATTTCAAATATCTGTCTGAGCTATTTTGCACCATGTAAGTTTTCAAATCCAGCTTCCAGCACAGAATAACTGAACTATTATTCTTCCTGCAGAAAAGAAAGTCAGTGTACTCTAGGTTTTCCTGCCACATCCCAAGTGCAGTTTTTGTAAGCAGAACTGTGTCATGGTAAGAATTCTGCATGTAGTGAAGCAAGTAGAAGTAAAGTAAGTTCATAACTCCAAACCACCAATGCCTATAAAAGAACCAAATAAAGTATGATTTTGGCAATGTAAAAGAAAAAAGTAGACTTCAATGAAAAATAATTTAGAACAATTCTTGTTTTGCAAGGGAGCTACATATAAATTGGCATATAAATCATTGCATTATACATAGTATCATAAATTCTTTTAATGTGCTTACCAGCAACAATATATTCCTAAGGTCACTAATGACTAATAGTAGTTAGGGAGTGTTTTAAAAACTTGCTGAGACAGGGTCACTTGATAGCACTTGTAAAATACCAGATCATAAACTGTGTGTCATGCTGTTACATACTTCTACCAGTAGAACCTGACTTAACACCATAATTAAAATTTTTAAGCAGAGAAAACTTAGTTTCAATTCAACTAATGACCCCATTGAGTTTATCTTTCTAAAAGCTAACACACTTGATACACAGTGAACTTAAACATGTGTAGAGATATAAGATCTACTCTGGGGCATTTGGAACTGATTATCAGTTTAACACTTTATTTTTGTGAGTCTCTGTGCCTGTGTGTGTGTGTGTGTGTGTGTGTGTGAGTATACAGCTGACAAAGTATGGTGACCTTGTAACTTGGTCCCAAAATAAACTGTAATAAGTTGCAGTGCTAGGCACAACTGTCTTGGTCTTCAGCTACAGTCATTCCAGACAGGGAATATGTAGGGTTACATATAAAACAGCCTCAGGATCGGGACCCTTTACTGCTGATAAAATCTGTACTAAGGCTATGATGTAGCTGAAAAAAAAAAAAAAAAAAAAAAAAAAAGTATAAAAGAATCGCAGGAGTCTGAAAGTGGGATAGAAAACCTGAGCTGGAAAAGAGTGTTTTTTTCACTTATTCAATAAAGTACATATATAAGCACACACTGTTCTGTTCACTTCAGACTCTAAATTTTGAATGTAAACAAAAGCAGGATAGTTCTGAACTACTAGGACTGAAATAACCAGTTGCCTTTCTTGACAAAAGGATGGATGTGATGTTTTGCAACCTCTGGCTCCTCTAAGATATTTCATAAGGGTTTTTCTACACCAGTCAAAACTCAGCACACTTTCTGTGCATACAAAACTGCCTAAATATTTCTTGCAGTCAATTCACTTATGAAAAATCTTCAGCAATATGTGTAAAACATTTAAAATCTAGCTTCTCCACTTTCTAGGTAACAGTACAGGTTATATAACCTAGCACAAAAGATTCAAAAGATTTTTCATAAAAGAAGGAAAAAACAAGGAACTTTAGATACGAAACAGCCCATATTTAAAGATCCATCAAAGCTGTGTCAGAAGTGACAAAAGATAGGAAAACAGAATGACAATGACATTCTGATCTTAATTCACATAATTTAAAAGTGGCAAGTTATAGCACACTTTCTCTTAAACTTCTGAGTCTCACAAATCTTGACAGAATTCTGCAAAACTACAAAAATAGACAGTGAGTAGTTACATAAAGAGTTAAGTATATGGGTATATACGTCTTGCTAAAGCTTTGCAAACCAAGCTCTGCCTTACTTTTAGCTACACAAATTCACTTGAGGCCAGTGGGCAATTAAGGTCAAACACTGGTAAAGCTTCGATGAACTTTTCTGGTAAACTGACCAGTCCAAGAAGACCAGAGATTGCTTTGACCAAAAAGCTGTATGCTTTTGCCTTCTTCCCTTTATGTCTGAGGCTCTGTACCTAATGCGAAACTCATGCAGGGCAACAAGGAACAATGAATTCTGCTGTTACATTCAGAATTCAGTTTCCTCAGAGATACTGTTTATTTTATAACTTCTCCATGTTTTGGGTTTGATAGTGATATCCCCTGTGAACACCCATCAGGTTGCAAAGACGCTTGTAACTCTGCAGAGTGAATTGTTTTGTACTGTTCTCGCACAGCTTTCACACTCTTGGTGACAGCCACTTAAGCATTTCTAGATTTGGCAGCCATACTTCTGAATGTCAAGACTTGCTCCAGGTATATGGTGATTGTCATCTATTTCAGAGGAGCTAGAAGTGCTCCTCTATCTAGTGAGCAGTGCTCATGATTGATTTCTTTAAAGCACTTTTGGTGCTGGAAGATTTGGGCACATGAGAAGCAGCATTTTCATAATTAGGCAGGTGTTTTACCATAAAATCTTTGAACAGCATTGAGAGGTAAATAAATCCATAAATCCCTATGAAAATCTGATTATGACCTTGATAAATATGAAAATTACAGCAGAAACTACACATGCAAGTAGGCTGGAGGCTGAGTACTGCAATACTTAACATGTAGATATTTTTGGTGGTATAAAAACAAGGTGAGAGGGATGGACATATTTTGGCCCATTTTGCACTTGCTATTTTAGGCAAAATCTTTCTTCAAAAGGATTAAGAAGCTATTGTGACAAACTGCTCTAGATGTTAGTGATCATAGCACTCACCATAGGGGAGCAGATTTTGTTTACAAACTCCAGAAAAACAAGGAATTTCTACTGTGCGCCTCTTGCACACTTGCCATCAGCAGAAGATGGATGTCATTACCACCTTCAAGATCACTACTACCACGACTGTTCCACTGGATCAGTCCTTGAAGGTCACTTAAACGAGGGAAAAACCTCAATGGTGAAACTTTGGTGGCATGCCCTATCAAGGCCTCGAGGTGCTCAGAAGCTGCAGGCCTTAGCCACAGAGCTGTAGGCAGTAGAGGATTTACAACCAAACCTGTAAGCATACATAATTTAGCTACCATCGTTAGGGTATTAATTGCTGAGTGTATGTTTTGAGACTATAGATTTGGTATACAGGCATCAAAAATGACATGACTAAACCACATCTATTTTGCATGCGGGTTTAAACTGCAGCTCATCAGGAATACAAACTGCTTGAAGGCAAATCTAAGCATGACAGACACAGAGAAGAAAAAGAACCAAACCCAATCTATGAGCCTATCCCTCATGTATGCGTCACTGCACAGCATTGTCTATAGCAGGGCTCTGCAGAAAAATTTTTCTGGGGTCTTTTTAGGACACAGCACTACTGTGTGCAAAATCGGGTTCTTTTCAGGGGAGTGTGTGTGGAATTAGGTGTTCATGTTCCAGCTCTCCTGTGACAACCCTGGAGAAAGCATGCAACACTCAGGCCTGGGAAGGCACTTTCTAACGCCTGCTCCCCAGCCTGCAAAACGCAGCAGCTACGGCTGCTGCAGCTTTAGCTGCTTGAGACGAAGCCATAGTTCCTTGTCCTTTCCCCGGCACAGGTCGCTTCCAGGTGTGTTTACTGTATATTCCAAAGGTGCAGCGCGCAGAGGCCACAGCCGCCCTGTGAGGCCGGGACAAAACGCCCCGTCCAACACCAGCGTGGCGTTACAATGGAGCACTTAACTACCAGGTGTTGAAGCGTTCCTCTTGCGAGTGGAGAACACCCCCCGTGCCTTGCCACCACTTCTTCGAGTAAAGGAGAAGCTCCTTCCGTAAAAAAAAGACACCCCCCCCCCCCCCCCCCCCCCCAAAAACCAACAAAAAAAGAACAACCCAACAAAACTTATCACGTCGCATTCGGCGACTCTAGCGGGGCAGCGCTCCGCACCGGGAACTGGGGGACCCAGAGCGGCCGGGACTGCCCCGGTGGGTGCCTCAGAGCTTCCCGCCTGCAAGCGCGCGAGCCGGGAAAGGCGGCGGGCACGGCGCGGCCTGCGGAGCCGAGGGCAGGCGGGAGTGGCCCGCCCCGCCCCCGAGGCGGGCAGCGCAGGGGCAATTCCCCCGCCCGTCCCCGCTGCCAACCCACGAGGGCAGCGGCGGCGCCCCACCCGCCTTTTTAAGGCGACGTTGCCCCTCATTAGCACCCGTCTCCGGCGGTGCCCGCGGGCG
Organism: Cyanistes caeruleus; assembly: GCF_971803275.1. NCBI lineage: Eukaryota > Metazoa > Chordata > Aves > Passeriformes > Paridae > Cyanistes > Cyanistes caeruleus. The sequence continues at coordinate 45,728,597 of NC_141732.1, read as the reverse complement.
GGGCGCGAGGCGGAGTCCCCTGCCGCCCCCCGCTCCCGCCGTGCCACCGCCCCGCGCGGAGGAGGAGGAGGTGGCGGCGGCGGGAGCGGCGGCGGCGGCGGCGACAGCCGACACCGGCCCCACGTTACTTTGATTGACGGCTGAACAAATGTTTCCCCTGTTCGAACGCCGGCGCCGCGGAACGCCGGCGATCTGCGGGCCCCGCCTCGGGCGGCGGGCGAGCGCGGGCGGGGAGGCGGCGGGGAGCCTCCTGATTGGGTGCGGACTCGCGGTTCGTCAGGGCCCCACGTGGGGGAGAGTCCGGGGCCGCCCCTCTGCCCGGGCCCGCGCGCCCATTTGTCAGCGGCGAAGTGATGGGCATTAGTGCCGAGCGGCGATTGATGGCAGCCCGCCGCCCATTGGTCGCCGCCACCGCCCTTCATGGGCGGGCCGCGGGGGGAGAGGCTTACGGCGTCGCGGTGCTTGATGGGAGAAGTAGTCCCCAGAGCGGCTGCATGCGTGCGGTGTCGGCTTCGGGAGGACTGCGACTCCCAGGGTTCCCCGCGGCGGCGGCCTTCCGGCTGCTGTGAATATGTATCAGAATGTTAATGACAAGCCGCTGCTAAATTTGGTCAAAGGAGTCACTTCGGCAGAGCGTGCCGTGGGAGCGGTGCGGAGCGGCGGCTGGGCTGGACCGGGCTGGGCAGGACACGGCTGGGCTGGGCCGGACCGCGCTGCGCTGACGAGCCGAGCACGGAGCTGCGCTCCGCGCGTCGCCACTACCGCCACTTCCCGGAGTTTCGAAAGGCGCGGAGGGAAAAAGAGGAAAGAAAAAAAAAAAAAAAAAGACATAAATAAAGCTGCCCGGACCGTATCGCATTTTTAAATCTTTCTCGCTCTTTCAATTTTTTTTTTTAATTAAAAAAAAAAAAAAAAAAAAAAAGCGGTCGAGCAGCACTAGCGGGGGAGATGCAGTGCGGGCGGTAGCAGCGAGGACCGGACCGCCGCACAAAAGGGCACCGCACCGCACGCACCCCCGCCGCGGCAGGGGAGCAGTCGCCCGACCGCCGCAGCCACCGTCCCCGCCGGGGCTCCGCGCCCCGCTCCGCCCGGCGCCAGGAGAGCCGCCGGCAGCAGCAGTAAAAGTTTTCAGGAGGGGAGGAAAACTGCCGGCGGGGGGAATCTCCGGTGGAGCGCGCGCCGGCGCCGGCGGAGGGGCTTTCCCCGCCCTCCTCCACCTCGCCCTCCGCCGCACGGGGCTCGCAGCCCGCCGGAGCCCGCGGAGCGGCGGCGGCGCTCGGGAGAACCGGCCGGCGTCGCCCGCTGACCGCCCCCGGGGGATGTGGCAGCGGCCCCCGAGCGTCGCGGACGCCGCCGCCGTCGCGCCTCGCTGCTGCCGGCGGTGCCCCGCCAGCCCCGGGGCGGCGGGGCCGGGGCGTCCCTGCCCGCCGTCTCCGCCGACGCGCCTGCAGCCCTGATCCCCGCCGCTCCGGCCGCCAGCGCCCCGCGAAGCGGTGTGGATGATCCGCGACCTGAGCAAGATGTACCCGCAGACCCGGCACCCGGTGAGTGGCGGCGGCGGCCCCGCGGGCAGCGCTCCGGCGCGGGCACCGCGGAGTTGTAGCCATTTTCTTATTGTTGTCCGCCGCGCCGCCGCCGCCTGCCCGGGTCGGGGTTGGCTTCTTTGAGTTGTCTTCGCCCGGTGCGCGGCGGTCCCGGCGCCAGCCCCGCGTCCCGCTGCTGCGGCCGGTGGGGAGGGTCCGAGCGGGCGACATCTCTTCCAGCGGCGGTCCCGCACCGCCGGCGGACACGTCGGGGCAGCATCTGGTGGCGCTTGGGGTATCGCGCCTCCGCCCGCGGACGAGCGGGGACCTGGGGGGCTGCGCCTCGGCGGAGCCCGGGTGCGAGGGCCGCGGCGGTGGACGGCGGCGGGCGGGAGGTGGTGACCGTGCGAGAGGGGGAGATTAAAAGACCGGCTGTTCCTTGCTTGCAGGCTCCTCACCAGCCAGCTCAGCCGTTTAAATTCACCATTTCAGAATCCTGCGATCGGATTAAGGAGGAGTTTCAGTTTTTGCAGGCTCAGTACCACAGGTAAAACTGCCCACTCCCCCCGAGCTCCGCGCGGTCTTTCCTCTCGTCCCTTTCAGTGCCGCGCCCGGAGGGGCTGCGGGGCGCGGGACCCCTGGCGGAACCGGGAGCGGGGCGGAACCACCCCGGCCGGGCGCTCCTCGCCGGCTCCTCCGCACCCCGCTCCGCTCCCGACCCCTGGGGATCAGGGGCTCCCGTGGGCCCCAAGCCCAGCGGTGCGAGCAGATTTTCTTGTTTTGCCCGCGTTCCCTTTTTGGTTGTTCATTTTTATTTTTTTATTTTTTTTTTATTTTTTGTTGTTTCTTTTGGTCTTTTTGTTTACTTTTGGGTGCGGAGGGGGGGAGGGCGGGTGTTGATAGAAAAATATGTGTCTGGTTGGGCTCGTCCTCTGCTTTTCTTCGAAATGCCGCTCAGGACAGGCATCTTGTCTTGGCTCGACCCCTCGCGCCTTTCATTGACATGTCAAGTGCTGATAACCTGGAAGTGAGGCGGCGAGCTATTTCATTATCCTTAGGTGGAACAGCGCTGTGTCCTCAAACTGACAAGTGACTTCTGGCAGGATTGTTTAGCGGGCTGCTGAAAACAAACACTGGAGGTGTTAGTAGTTACCACGGTATTCATTAAATTACGCGCAGTATTTTACTTGCAGTTCTTTCATCAGTAATAGCAAAGAACAAAAATTCAAATCCACAAGTTTTTCTTCTTGAAGCGGTAATGTGCATGTCTGTGGGTCGAGTAAAAGAAGTGTTTCTAAAACACTTAAATAAAATCTCTGAAACACAAATTACATTTTTTTTTTTTTTGTTAGCAGCTTCTCAAGCTTAACTGTTAAAGATGCGTGCTTCTTTTGTGAACCAGTGTTGGTGTGTAGTATTGTGTCAGAAAAATAATTTTCTGTGTATACCACATAAATGTATGCAGTTCTTTTAGGATATGAGGATGTTGCATAGTATCCGTTGAAAATGGAAGAGTGTAAACCCCCATCCTAAACTCCCAAGCAAGAGCTGGAATACACATTTATATTTGGGTAGTGGAGAAATGTTTGAAAAGGGGAGCAGCCGGTGGTCAAGAGAATGTCACTTTAGTGTTCTGAAGTACCCATGCTTTTTCCTTTTTGTCTCTTGAACAGTTTAAAGCTAGAATGTGAAAAACTGGCCAGTGAGAAGACAGAGATGCAGCGACATTATGTCATGGTAAGCAAGCTGCATAACAAATTCAAAATGTCTATTAGCCTGGTATACTGAGACTGACATACATTCGGATTGCTGGAGGCGAACAGGAAGATTGTAGAAGCGCTGCTGTTGTTGAGGTTGCATCAGTGATTCCATTATATATCAGTAGTTTCTGGGGTCTTTTAACTTGTTTCCAGCAGTCAGTACCTGTGTGAAACTAGCTTTTTAACCTTTTAAGCAATTGAGGATGTTTCTTCTAAATGCTAGCAAATCACATGTCCGCCCTTTCAAGCTGTGTGCAACTTCTGTAGTGTACCTGGGGATGATGTTTTCACTTTTGCTGAGTTGTCCAAATGGTCATATCTCTGTAAAATGGTTTGGGATAGTATTTTTTTCTTTGATGGGAGTAAGACAACATTGCACATAAGCGCATGCGAATCCAAAGCCTACTTCCTAGAAGAACTGTTGCTCTTCGGCAGCTGAATCATTGTTTCATTAAATTGAGATTGTCAGGGATCTCAGCTGTGAAAGGGATTTCCTCAGTTGTTGTGGTCTGTCTGGTTAAATAATGTGCATAGAAAGACATCTCTAAATAGGTAATTGTGTGATGGATCATGATAACTCTAGAGGAGCTCTTGCTATCTCTTCTCTTGTATATTTTTAAAGGATTAGCCGTTTTTCATATGCACATGACAAGTAATACTCTTGTATACACAAAAAGAGTAAATAACCTTGAAAAAATCTTAAGCAAGAGCACAAGCAAATTGTAAGGCTCACAGTTGTCATTTTAATGCCTGATATGCCTAAGTCTTGGAGATTGTTTGGTATCAACATTACACACTGAGCAGAGTTCCCTGCAGTACTCGGGCACAGCAGGATGTACCTAGGTTGGTGTGTCTGCTCTGGCCCTGAATTTCCATGCTCTTTCCCTTTTTTTTTCTTAATCCCTGCAATTTAATTATAGGATTTTTTTTTAATGTTCTTTTTTTTAATATTTAAAATATTGAATAATCGGTCTGTTAGACATTGCTGATCTGTATGTTTATATGCTTAAAGCACTTAGGGTGTTTTTTGGCATGTTTTGTGCGTGATAGTGAATAGAATCTTGATCACTTTCTGGTTCTAATCCTTGACTCTGCTTGTGATTATTTTTCATGATTTTTTTGTTGTCTGTTTTTGCCTTATTTTACAGCTATTCTTTGTAAACGTGACATGAAACAATGTAGATAAAGAAAAAAAAAATAGTTCATTCTGAAATGTACTTTTTGCAATTCCAGGAACTTCAAGGCAAATAAGTGTGTGTAAGTCTGTATGTCTTTGTACAGATTTTGTTTCAGTCAAAGTGAATTTCAAAATAGTTTTCACAATTGCAAGGTCTAATAGAGTAATTTTCTTTTTTCTTAGTATTACGAGATGTCCTATGGGCTGAATATAGAGATGCATAAACAGGTAGGTAGATAATTTGTTTTGCTGTAAGAATAGTCTGTATAATTTCTCCCATCAATCTTAAAACAGATGTGTATTCTGTATGACTTGCCATAATTGCATGCTTGAGTGCATCAGATTTTTTTTTCTTCACCTGGCCCTGAATTTTCTGTCTCATGTTTGTTATACAGACTCTTTGTAGTTTACGGTCTTCTCTCCCAGTTATGCATTATTTGCTTGATTTTCAAAATGCAGTTTTTACACATGCAGGCACTCCTATACTTCATAGGGAGGGTGTCTGTGAGTATGGTTGGGTTTGTGGGTTGTATCTTCCTTTCTTTCTGGTCTCAAACCTTTGGGGTTTACTTTTTGGGATCATAGCTGCATCATGAATGTGTATGTATTAGGATAAGGAGCAGGTGTGGAAAAAAATGTGTTTTTTTGTTAGCCTGGGCTGATTTAAGCTGGGGCTACAAATGCAGTTGATGTTACAGCCATGGTGATGTTTCCCTCAGGCTGCTTACTCGGACATGTGTCCAGAACCAATGTGTTAGTGTCTCAGACACAAAGGAGTAAATGAGCTTTCTGTGAGGGTGTAAACATAGAATCATAAAATTGTTTGGGTTGGAGGGGATCTTAAATATTGTCTGGCTCCACCCCACGTGCCGTGGGCATGCAACCTTTCACTAGAGCAGGTTACTACTAAAAGCCTTATCCAGCCTTGCCTTGAGCATTGCCAGGAATGGGGCATCCTCAACCTCCGTGTTCCAGTGCTTCACCATCCTCACAGTAAAAAAATTACCATATTATCTAAACTAAACCTGCCATGTTTTCAGTTTAAGGCCATTTCCCTTTGTCCTATCACTACATGCTCTTGTCAAAGGCCCTTTACAGCTCTCTCGTAGGCCCCTTCTAGATACTGGAGGGTTGCTATCGGTTCTGTGCCTTGAAGTCTAGCACTTAGGCCAAGATTAGCAAGAGATTAGTCAGCTAGAGCATGCTAGTGTAAATTAGTTTCTTATTTGATAATGTGTGTTTTTTAACCTTCTCTAGGGGAGAATGAATTAAACATCTGACCTCTTTTCCAGTGAGGGAACTTTTTATGTAGTGGAGTTTAATACTGACGACTCATTTTAGCAAATGGTTGAGCAATTCACTAGCATTGCTGGGGAGTGTAAACCGCAGGAATAAAGAAATGATTGGGTGGGAGAAGAGAGATCGCCTGAAAATTGGTTTGTATGCACTTCTGTTCAAAGTTAGGGATTTGGAGCCTCTCTGGGTTTGAAAATAGGATTTCTTTATCTTGTTGACAGCAGACATAGAACTCAAAAGTTTTTTCATGTTATTTATTATATTGTGTATTCCATTAGCATCTCAGTACCACGGAACTTTTTAGAGCCGGTTTTGCTAGATGGCATACATACAGAGACACTGGGATTTCCTGCCTCAAAGCATTTTGCATCTGCAGCTCCAAATTTACGGAACCTTGTACATACAAGTTATTTTACAGACATAGTAGATATTTTGAATTCTCCTATGGGTCCTTCTCACAGGTACCACGATACTCAACAACCACATTTAACAAATGGCTGACAGGAAAAGGCAGTGATTGCATCAGATCAGATTGTACGCACATGCTGACTCTTTGGGCCTGATCCTTGTTGTGTGTGCTGGTGGAAAGATTGGTCACTGACTCTAAGAGATGTTGGGTCTGTTCTCAAATTAATATCGAGATTGTTTCAGGTCCCATTAGAGTAAAACAAAAATCAAAATAAAACCAAACAAAGCCTCAAGCAGTAAAGCTGTAGATGTGGAAACAATTCACAAAGACCAGAGTCTTTACAGGCCACCTACATAGCAAATTCTTTCAGGCGTTTGAAAGCAAGCATTGCAGTCAAACTTGTTTATATTTCTAGATACCCCGTTTTTACAGCAGTACTTTAGACTGAGACTGATTGCACAAAATTATTTTACAACAAAATCAGCTTCCAAGTGCAGTGTGTAAAGACATTGTATTAAGCAAGGGAAAAAAAACCCACAGCAAAAGACTTCTAATTTCTAAATGCTTTACTTGAGAAATTTTATACATTTATGGTGATGGAGTCATCAGTGATACTCTGCAGAAATTAAATACTTAGTGACAACTAAGTGTGGGGATTACAAAGGACTGGGTTTTAATTGAACACCTTTTTCCATCACCATTCAGTCTATTCAAGTTTTAAGTATTGTACTCTCATGCAAAACACTTAAATATTTTGTCAGACGATGAATCAAATTAGTTGCGGCTAGGAAACTTCTTCACTCTCATTCTTAAATCTGATATCAATTTCCTGTCTTTCGTATCTCCCTTTCTATTGACACAATGTTGTATTTTTCTTTCCTCGTCTTGCCTCAGCAAATGCAAAATATTACCATTTTCCATTATGATCACAGTATTGCAGTCCAGTTTGGTATTTGTATACATGGCATTGATTGCTTCATTCAATGTGTGCAAAGCTTTTTCAGTCTACCTTAAATTCCCTTTTCCTCCTCTCCATCTTTGAATTTCAGTCGGCTGAAATTGAGCGATTCACCCTTTTTTATTTTTCTTCTCCCTTGCCCCCCTCCCCCCACCCCCAGCTTTCTAAATTCAATCATATAAAAAGTCCTGAGGGCAGTTTATCACATTATGAAATACAGACAGCCCTGCAAACCACCTACTTATTATATTTTCTTTCTTTTTTTCACT